>NC_092590.1:23828750-24162500 GCF_047663525.1 Anas platyrhynchos | reverse complement strand
GGCCTACAAAATGGTGTCAGAGGAGCTGAGTGGAGCGGAGAGTTGAGGAGCATTGAGGAGAAGAGAGTTGAGGAGAGGAGAGTTGAGGAGAGTTAAGGAGAGTTGAGGAGAGTTGAGGAGAGGAGAGTTGAGGAGAGTTGAGGAGAGTTGAGGAGAGTTGAGGAGAGTTGAGGAGAGGAGAGTTGAGGAGAGGAGAGTTGAGGAGAGGAGAGGAGAGGAGCATAGAGGAGAGGAGAGGAGAGGAGAGGAGAGGAGAGGAGAGGAGAGGAGAGGAGAGGAGAGGAGAGGAGAGGAGAGGAGAGGAGAGGAGAGGAGAGGAGAGGAGAGGAGAGGAGAGGAGAGGAGAGGAGAGGAGAGGAGAGGAGAGGAGAGGAGAGGAGAGGAGAGGAGAGGAGAGGAGAGGAGAGGAGAGGAGAGGAGAGGAGAGGAGAGGAGAGGAGAGGAGAGGAGAGTTGTTTTTTTTAAGAAAATACGTGCTTCAGGAAAGGTGAGATGGTTAATGAGGCAACAGTAAATGCTGAAGATAGAGTTGGCATGCTTTCTGTAAGAAAAGTCATGTGGCACTCAAAGTTGTCCTTAGACTGTTTTTTTTTTTGAGTACAGCTATAGTTCACCCACAAACTTAAATGTGAGTTCAGTTTACTTAGGAATTTAATTAACTTTATTTCAAACCGTAGGGAAAAAAAAACATTTAAAACTTCTTACCATTACCCCCAAACTTGTTTTGAAGGTGTCTTTTGATAAGAAAAACCAGCCCATTAATCTGAATGACAATTATTACTGTTCTCAAAACTAAACCACTTAAAGAGTCCGGGAGTTCTTATGGGAAAGTTTAAAACTATTATACTTCAAATCAAATTTGAAGGTATTGCATATTGAGTTGCTTTTTTTTTTCTCTCCCATCATTTTTAATTACTAGTATATTTGCATGAAAATGGAATCTTTATTTCTTGAAAGCTCATCTGCTCCTGCTGCTTATTCTTTATTGAGGATGTCACATGCAAAGGGTTAGATCTTCAGGTGAGGTAAAAGCAGGAACAGATGTGCTTAGAAGAAAGTAAGTTTTTATGCAAATAGTATTTTTAATAAAAACAGATGAGGATAAAAAGTGAAAATATATGCTCTGAAAACTAAATCCCAGTATTTCTTTCTAGGAGATACAGTTGTCTCTCCAAACAAAAGTTACTTTGAACTTTAAAACTGAATACAGAATAGGAAAAAGAAATAATATATATATAGAGAGAGAATATGAAATTATAACAACTTAAAGATTCACTAGATCACTGTTTACTCAAAAAAACACCCTAATTTGTTATTCATGATTCATTTAAACCCTCAAATTAAGACTTGTTCTATAATAAAGGAAAAAAAAATCTAATTTTTATGGTCCTTTCTGAAAAAAAGGACTGAATTCTATCTAGCAGAGGTGTTTGTATTGTAAAATTCAATCAGTTAAATGCTTACATATTAGTGTGAACAAACTACAAATAACACTGAGTGGGAACTACGTATTGGCTCCTCCATGTACAGATCCAGTGAAAACACAGTGGTGCAATACTTTGAGAGAGGTTGCACTGAGATGTGTCTATGCTTTCAGAGAGAAGTGAAGATATTTAACACCTGGTGGTTCCTAATGTATGCCCCTCAGCTTCTATTTCTCAATAACGTGGCTTGATTCCAGCTATCAACATAGTTGAGTACATGAAAATAGTCACGAGAGCCTGTATTAGAAGTAGAAGAAAAGCTATCAAAGTCTCACACAGTAAAATAAAACTGTTATTTGAAAGAGCTTATGAACTCTACCAGATGTTTTGAAGATTAACTGCTCTTTAGATAGCTCCATGCAGTTCCATAAGAGATGTTGAGGTTAGGTTTGACAGCCATTGCACCTGTGTGCAGCCTATCAGGAAAGCATCCTGAAGTTCATCACACTCTGGGCGCCAGATTGGCGATGACAGAAGATGAGCTGCTACTCGTCAGGTATTCCAAAACCACACACAACAACTTGTCTGCGTAAGTAAAGACTCAGAATGACAAAATGGCACCAATGGTTTCCATGGTCAGATTCCCATTCCAGGTAGGGTAAACTAGAGGCAGTGCTGCCTCTCTGCTGAAAGGGGGCACCACTTGATAGGGAAGGGAAGGGAAGGGAAGGGAAGGGAAGGGAAGGGAAGGGAAGGGAAGGGAAGGGAAGGGAAGGGAAGGGAAGGGAAGGGAAGGGAAGGGAAGGGAAGGGAAGGGAAGGGAAGGGAAGGGAAGGGAAGGGAAGGGAAGGGAAGGGAAGGGAAGGGAAGGGAAGGGAAGGGAAGGGAAGGGAAGGGAAGGGAAGGGAAGGGAAGGGAAGGGAAGGGAAGGGAAGGGAAGGGAAGGGAAGGGAAGGGAAGGGAAGGGAAGGGAAGGGAAGGAGTTTGCAACATGAATACTACTAGGAAAAGTACAACTCTGTCCAAACACCAGAAGCGATACCTGACCTCATTTCTTTTAGTACAGAAGTGCCGCAGAGGCACAGGCAAAGCCCAGCAAGTACTTCACCTGCGGCCAGGAAAAATTGACAGTGCAATCAGATTCAAATCTACAATCCAAATGAATTGCTACTAATAAAAACAAAGCACAGGGCCCCTTTTACATTGTTTTATCCTGTTTAAAAGACAAACATTTGCACACTGCAAGCCTCAAATGGATAAAAGCTACCATGAGAACTTATAAGCCATCTGCTAGCTTCCTAATGAAGCCAGTAACTATTATTGTTTACAGTTGAACACCGGGGGTCATGTGTATTTGCTGTAATGAAAGAATCAATGCATCACTGCAGATGCTAAAAGAGAACTTTTTTTTTTCCAGACGGCTAATTATAAATACAATAAAATAACAAATTAAAAAAAAATCTGTTCATCTCCTTTGAGAAATAGTGCTTGGCACACCAAATACAAATTGCAGCACTTTTCTGTTTTCCAGTAGTCTTTACTTGATAGACTCGGCATACAGAAACAGAATCACAAAAAAGTTACTCTTCAATTCTTAACGAATAGCTGACCACCAAGGAATGTTTAGTCCCTAATTCTCTAATCTTTACAAACCTCCTGCATTACTTAATTGTATAGTTTATCTGAATGTAATGATGAAATGTGCATTAGCAAGCAGCCAGATAACTGTTGTTGTTTCACTCTGTTTCTCTTGCCTGAAGAAGACACCAAGACATGTGAAAACTTGGCTCAGTCAGGCTATTAAACATGTCCTGAAGTTTCTTGGATTTTTCAAATGTTGGCTGAAGAGAAACTGAAACACAGCAGTGAAGCAACCCATTTCTGGCTTACTACATCATCACTCACACAAAAATACACTAACAAAAATACACAAAAAGCTATATAGCAATATGAATTCCCAACATCTAGCAAAAACAAACAAGCCATTCATTCTGAAACCTTGTCAGAGGCCATTACGTGTTTTAATTTCCTAAAGTCTGTAAGTCAAGAGAGCTGACTTGCTTTGCTGAGCTGAAACAGTGCACATGACCCTTCCTGCTCTTCATAGACCTCTGATACCATGGTCTATGGTGCAGCCCTCCTAGAGCCCATACTCTTCTCATTCCACCTATATCATATGTGGAGGTGCATGTCTATCATGTGACTAAAATGCAGTATAACATCCTAGCTAGATGGGCTGAGGTAGAAAAGAAAGCTGTATTATTGTATGTACCGAATCAGTAAATACATTAGAAAATAAAGGGGGACAAACTATATTCCTCTTTTACAATGACGCATACTTATACCAAGCTGTACCCACCCTGGAGACTGAAATAAAGGAAGCTGTCAGCAGAATACCACTTCTTTTTTTTAAATTTTGTTTTCCTATCATGGTGATGACCAGAGAGACAACACCTGGTGGATCAGCGTGGGCAGAGTTTATTACTGGTAGCCTGCTGGAAGCTTCTGGCCCTTGCTGCAACCCTTTGCTGTGACCCCATCCTTGACTGATGACCAGCGTGCAAAGGCAGACCTACTACATGAATTCCTACACAAGCACCATCACTGCCAGAGCTGAGTGATTAGAGAATGGGAGAGGGTGAGGAGAATAATTTGGTTTCAGTTCCTACTCCGACAGTGTTTCTGTCTTTGTGGACTTAAGTGAATAACTTAATTTATATGTCTTAATTCTCTTGTTTCACAAAATGCCTCAGATAATACTTTCTTCCCTAAACTACATGCAAATGTATACGAATATGCTTGCATCCCCAAATTACAGGGGAGTTGCAAGAATTAATTAGTTAATGTTTGCAAAGTGCTTTGAAGGCAGAAAGCACTCTATAAATGCTAATTATTAAATCAAAGGTTTATCTGACTTTATTACCAAACCACTAATAAAATAAGTTACATTGCATGTACAGGCTGGAAAAGGCACTTCTACTGTCTAAAAGATATAAAGGTTTTAATTAGCAAATGTTTTGAAAGCACTTTGCTGATGAAAGAAATGCTAAATGTTAATAAAGGTTTTCCCTAATGAAAACAGCTACAAAATACGAACTCCTGGATGCTACTGTAACTTCTGCATATATTATCTAACGTTTTGTCCCATGAGAACAACATTTTTATTTGAGGCACGGTTTTTGTAATATTGATGAAAAAAATTGTGGTTATGTTTGTCAAATGAATGTTCAGATGCAGCAAGAGATTAAAGGTATCATTCTTAGGAGAGAATAGCAAAATCTAATGTATTGTCAAATTGTAAATGTACATGCATACTATTGTTTTTACTATTTAACTTCAAACGGTATTTCGCTATGCTTCCAAGCATCTGCTAATTTACAAAGTTCAGCTCCTCCAAAACACCCTAAATGCACATGCATGACCTGTTATCCACATGCTATCTTAAAATCTAAGCATACAGACACATTTGAATCTGTTAGGAATAGGCTAGAAAGACTGAACTCTGAAACTTCCTCAGGCTTTCTGAAACACTGTGAATCCTTTGCTTCGCATGATTTTATCCTGCCAGGGGAAAACTTTTGTTCACCTGTTTGCAACACTTTTTTGCCCTCTGGATTTAATAGTATAAACCTGGATATTTTAATTTAAACATATAAATTTATTAGTATTAGTGTAATTAATGTATTAACACAATTGACTCTGATTCATTCCCTCCCTGCACCCGTTTTAAACTTAAACTTGATTTTAGAACCCTCTGGAATAATATTATTATTTTGAAATTATCAGATGGTAATCAGTACTTGTCAAAAGCTTAGGCTAGTGGTTTGGAAGGAAGTTTGAAAGTAGATCTTGGTATGCATAATACCTCTTGTAATGTCTGCAGAAAACATGAAACCTTGAGCAATGAGCAAAGCCCTGTTAATCTGCTTTGCTAAGAGGAGAGAGGCATGCCAGCATCCTCCCTACTTAACACCGTGCAGATGGCAGCAGGATGAGAATGCAACCAGTCAGGCCCGCTCAGTGAAGCAATGGAGCCTGGCTGCCAAGGCAGAAGCTGCCCGTTTCCATGGTCCAGGAGGCAAAATATCTAGTGCTGTCCCTACTGCTTCCAGCAGGAAGGAGAGCTCCAGGTGCTGCTCCTCCAGAGACCAACCCGGTCTGCTGCTTTCTAATGTCACAGGATGCTGGCTCAGAAAGTTCCCTCTAAAATCCTGGGGTGTGGGAAATAGTACGTGTTCATTAATTTGAGACATAAAGCTCAAATAGGGCAGGAAAATGCCCAGACTCTGACATGCTACAGCAAAGGGTTGTGTTCATTTCTGTGCTCTTAGGATAGCTCTTCCGGGCAGACTGGGTGAGTCAGAGCAGCAGCATAAGTGATAATCCTTTACCACTACATCTGTTTGTCAAGCCGGCCCTGAAGGAAAGGCGAGCAAGATTTTTGGAGAGGGAGGAGGGTTCAGAAAGGAAGGGTCATCTGGGAATAGATGAGAAATGAAAAGTCCTCAGATTTGGTAAAATGTCAAATAGGTCTTTAGCAGAAGGAACTCAAGATTAAAGATTTTCTCTAAGCCCAGCTTTTTTATTATGTTTTCTTGGGTTCCAAAATTACCTTATAGAAACACAGTTACTGTATTTTTTACAAAACAATTCCAGACTAACCAATAGAAAGATAGTCCACATTATTTTGCAGTTAGTTTAACATTACACATTGTGAAAAGCAGTACCAATGAGGTACCAAGAGCAGCAGTGCTGAAGTAAGGTCTAGAATGGTATTCTTGATAGTATTATAGCAATTAGCCCTTATTTTTGAAAAAAATATGGGAAATTTTGTGGCCTTCCCAGATAAATTTTGTGGATTTTAAGATTAATGGATGGTATTACACTAAACATTGTGACTAAAGTAAAATAACCTTTTTAAAATTTTTATCGCTACATTAATTTAATCAGAATGGAATAACATAAAGGTATATACAAATCCTTGCTTGGAAAACCTTAAGATGTATGTCAACTTGCACAGAATGCAGAGCTCAAGAAGATAGGTCCACTTTCAGTCCTGTATTTTGATTTTGTATAGTTCTGATATCACCAATGGTATGGGTCCATTCCTGGATGGAAGTAATAAAATTATAAATAATGCAGGAAAACGCAGGCGTGCTCATGGAATGCTTCTGTCTTGCAGCTGGGGAAAAGGCACATTAAATATTAATAAATGATGCTGATAAAATACTTCCCATTCTAACAATAAATCAAAAAAACATTGTGATGGAACTGGGACTGGCACTAGAGCTTTGGAATACACTGGTCAAAAGTAAATAATACTGTACAAACATTAAGTCACACATCTGAGAAACAAGTATGCAGGCTATCCTTGGAGGATGGCGAGCTTAGACCTGAGAATCCATAACACAGAAGAAGAGCTTAAATCACAGCAGTAATCCTTGGTGAGGTGCTGTGGCAGGAGTTAATCCTGTGGACAAAAAAAAACCATGGAATCTATAGTAGAAGAGGAGAGATGCCACATATCCCTATATTTGACACTAGTGTGACTGTTGTTTATATTTTTGATAATTTAAACTGAAGAAAAATCTCCTTTAATTGGAGTGGAGTCAGAGAAGAGAAGTGAAAATCATTAATGGACTGGAAACTGAGCTATAGAGTGAAATCTTACCAAAGAGAAGATTAGGAAGCAATTTGATCACATTATGTACATTTGTAAAATAGAAACAGTCAGTTTCACTTGTGAAAAAAAGAAAGATTTAAATAGGTCTGACAAAACACAAGAGTGGAGAATTCTGACATGGAAATGTTTACCTCTTTTCTACAGCTATGTTTAATTCAGCTATGTATGAAGCAATGTAATTAAAATCCAATATTTGAAGATGATGCAAAAATCACTTGCTTGACTTGCTTCAAATAAAAATTCAAGTTAGTAGCATTTAGCTATTTGGGTTTCCTGCAGTCATTTGAAGGCAACCCTAAAAAAGACTTTTTCTATTTGGTTTGGTATTCCATTATCCTTATTTACTTTAGTAATGTAGTTTTCTTCCTAACTGACATGCGTCTCCTTTTGAGAAAACATACTTCTGCAGTTTGTCCTGGAACAAGTTGCTCAAACAGATTCACATTAAAAATATTGATAAGCCTAGCTACACTTTGAGACAATCTCGTATCTCAGAAATCCCATGTAACAACCAACGTAGATTAGATCCCAATGCTAGTCTGGAAAAGAAAGGTTTTGCAGAGGTGATGAAACCCTGGCATATCCTGGCATTGACAGAATTTGCCCTGTATCCAGCTAGATGGCGTTTGGCATGGGGAGTCATGCTGAGGATTTTAAGTCATGGGCCTGACTAAAAGAGGATTTCCCAATGGTGCTACAAAAGTATCAACTGTCCCATAAAGTTGGAGAGGAAATAGAAAGTTTTGACATACTAATTACAGGCTGTCTTACATATATAATTGTTTGACTTTGGTTTTTGCTTTGTTGTTTGTGTTGTTGTTGTTTTTGCTATTTCTTAGTTTTCTGCAGGTTCTTTAGGTCATTATTTGACATTGTTTCCAAAAATATGACATGACAAGACATCATAATTATTCTGTCAGGTTGATTTGGTATATTTGAACATATGAGTCTTCTGTAAATAAAGCAAAAGGGATATGAAAGAGAATTTTAGCTCTGCAGTCTGGTTTAAGGCCTTTGATTTTACTTTGATTTGGAAATGTCATGGTTCACTGAAAGCTTACCAGAGCGAGTTTAATGGATTAGAATATGTTATTAAAATGAGATGGCTAGAGAAGTATATTCCACAGATGTGGAATATTGAGAAGGGAGATTAAACAAACTGACTTGCAAGAGGCCTCTGCTGCATTAAAAGGCAGTGTAGACTATTTTTTCTTTCATGGCTTTTAGGATGAAGGGCAGGAGTAGCACTACAGGTTCATTACAGCAGTGTTCTGAAGCCACCAAGTTTTCTCTGTTTGTACCTTTTCTTCATTTACACTGAGACACCGAAAAAGATGTCTCAGAGATATATGCAGAAAAATGTTAATATTTGATGTGGTGTTATGGACACATAAAATCTGCATATATGTGCTTTCAGAATTTTCTATGTTCTTTTTGAGATTTTTTTTTTTTTTTGAAACATGTTTTCCTTCAGGGATTTCTTTGACTCACAGAAATCTCTTTTAATAAGCAACTCCTTACCTTCTTCTCCCCCGCCCCAGCATATTTCTTTTCCTCCTCTTACCAAAACAAACAAAAGCTTGCATTAATCTGTTCATGACCTATGAAAACAACCTAAAACTTTAAAAATATACATTTTTATCGGTCAGAACTTTGTTTTTTCTTAACAACATCTTGAAACCTATAGCTAGTGGTTACATATAACCTGAGTATAGCTCTTGCCCTGTAACTCTTTTTCTAATTGCCTAGCTAGACCAAAAAGGAAATCAGCACTAAGTCTAAACATCCAGGGGTTCACTTGCTGGGACACTTCTGCTCTAGAATTCAAGAAGTGTATTTGCAGCATAGCACTTTATTTGTTTTGGTATGTTTGAATTATGTGCCACTCTTTTGTGTTCTTTAAAGTAGGGCTAACAGGAACCTCGTGAAGTTGAGCAAAGGCAAGTGCAAAGTCCTGCACAAGGGGAGGAATAGTCTCATGCACAATTACATGTTCCAGGCCAGCCGGCTGGAACACAGCTCTGCTAAAAGAGACCTGGGGGTCCTGGTGGACAAAAAGCTGACCATGGACCAGCAGGTGTCCTTACAGCACCCTGGGCTATGATAGGATGAGTGTTGTCAGCAGGTCAAGGGATGCGATTCTTCTCCACTCAGCATTGGTGACACCACGCCTGGAGTGTTGTCCCCAGTTCTGGGCTCCCCAGTACAAGACAGACCCGGGCATACTGGAGAGAGTCCAATAAAGGGCCATGAAGATAACAAAGAGACTAAAGCATCTCTCTTAAGAGGAAAGGCTGGGAGAGCTGGGACTGTTCAGCCTTGAGAAGGATCTGGGGGAATCTTCACACCCTTCACTCTTCAAGAGGCAACGTGTACAAACTCAAGCACAGTAGTTCCCCTCTGAACATCAGGAAAAAATCTTTTCACTGTGAGCATCACCAAGCTCTGGCACAGGTTGCCCACACAAGTTGTGGAGTCTCCATCCTTGGAGATCTTCCTAAGCCACCTGGGCAACATGCTCCAGGTGCTCCTACTTGAGCAGGGCGGTTGGGCCAGATGACATCCAGAGGTGCCTTCCAACCTCAACCATCCTGTGATTCCTCAGCTGTAAGCATCAACTGTATATCCTTAGGTTTTACATTCACACCTTTACAAAACAGCTGATTATCAGCAACAGCTCTGATATTTCAGTCCAAGGATTATGTTTTAATACTTCAATTTTGCAGACTTTGCCTAGCTTTGAATTATTTTCCTTGAATTATTATCTAATGCAATCTTTTACACTGTTAGAGGTTGTTTCTTTATTACTGCATTTCATTTATGAACACACAAGTATAGCAATTTATGCTTTTGCAATGTTGTTCCACCAAAAAATCCAAAGGAGAGAGCTGTAGGAATAGTGTAATGTGTCTTATATGTGGACATGGGTATTTCATAACATATGTTTCACCATATGGACTTTATAGCTTAGCTTTTATACACCATATTTTACCTGGGAATTAGATACAAAATAAAAGGAATTTTTGTATGAATTATAATCTTTTCCTTGTGATAAGAAAGCTTATCCCAAGTATTTCTGAGACCACATATTGAAATAATAAAAATGACACAGTACAGTTCGACAGATTCAGCTCAGCAGCTGAAAGCATCTATGTTCTCATTCCTATCCTATTTCATTTAGGTATTTTTTACTCTATCAAGTCACTTAACACATTTCTTTTGGTATGTCCACCACAAAGCGAAGATAGTAATACTATGCCGTGATCTTGAGAACTTTTTATTGGGATCCTGGGTTTTAGATACCAAACTGGAATGAAAATTGCCATGGGATGAATAGCACAACTCAGCAACGCCTCTAGCAGTCCAGAAGTGCTAAATCTTGGTGTTGATGCATCAGTCTCATTCTTGATACAGATTTGAACAAGCTCTGAGATTTCATTTTTGCAACATAGTTTCTAGCCTCTGTTAGCAATCAGACAGAATTGGGGTTTGCTTGGTGTCAGAACAGGACAGAAGTCAAAATACCTTGTATTCATGCAAAGGAACTGCACTTTTTGGAAGGGAAAACAAGAGGTAGGAAGTGGGTGGAAGAGAAAAGAAGCATTTTTTTCATATAGAAGTTTGCTGGGTTTGTACTGGTTGTGTGTTTTGAAAAATACTTTCATTTGTTATGAAAACAGGTTCTTTAACTCTCTTACTCAGTCAGATCACTTTTTTGTAATGCAAATCTTAAATACTCAAGCAATTAATCCAGTCCACTTCATCACTGCACTGTGTTTCTAGAAGTACACGGATGATATAGAAGAGAGTAATACTTGAGAATGTTATTGATAAAACATTCCTTTTTGTATTTCATCCATTGCCTCCTTTAGATACAACACAGCAGACATACGTGCTTTCTCCTTGCCGTGGTGGGAGCTCTTACTCCTTGCACCAGTAGAAAGGGACTGTTAAAAGCATTAGCTCTGTAAATCTTGTTGGAGTATCTTAAATACTTGAAGAAATTAATTGCTGTCCACCAAAGGAGCTGATGTTGGGAAACTTTTTCATTCTTCATTGAGTCCCTCTACTGCTGGTCTATTTCTGCCCTACATGGCCAAAAGAGAAGGCCAAGCTCTTGAGAACCTCCTTGGCTGACTGGGCATGCCTTTGTGATTCTCCAAAGTCATTAGACAGCAGCGAAAGACACTGCAATTCCAGATACAATGAAATGTACGAAAGTTAAATTTGTATACATGAGAGAGATCATTTAAAAAAAATACAGAGATTATGAAGATATTAACAGCAAGAATATGTACCAAGACTGCATCAAGAAACTTTCATTAACCTCTCTGATTAACCTCAGGGGAAATTTAGGCTTGACATCAGGAGGGGGTTCTTCACAGAGAGGGTGGTTGCACACTGGAACGGGCTCCCCAGGGAAGTGGTCACTGCACTGAGCCTGTCTGAATTTAAGAAGAGATTGGACTGTGCACTTAGTCACATTGTCTGAACTTTTGGGTAGACCTGTGCGGTGTCAAGAGTTGGACTTGATGATCCTTAAGGGTCCCTTCCAACTCAGGATATTCTATGATTCTATGATTCTAAAATTATCCATCTTCTTTTTGCTTTGTCCACAGCAATACTGCTGATATTTCAGCAGCATGAATCAGAGTTAACAGAACTGAATGCTGAGTTAGTTTTAATGAGTGGTTTAAAGAGGGCTGAGTTTAAGATTTTTATCATGAAAACATTACTCACATTTCCATAGTTAAGCTTCGGGCAATCCTATTACCACATAATTTCTACTGTACCTACCCTAAACTTTTAATCTGACTAACAATCAGTTAAAATTCTTCTGTGCACTTATTTTCAGATGTATGGGATTAGAACTATGCCTTCAAGGACTCAAAATGTGTAATTTCTTATGATTTTCTTTTACATCTACCTGAAAGCAAGAAGGCGGCCAAAGTTTTGAAAAAGCTCACATGTATAAATATATGATGAACATATATACATATGTATATATTCATTTGAAGAACCCTGTATGGGCTTTTTCAGTAATATTCTGGAAAGTCTTTGTAGGACATCCTATTTTAGCAGCAAGTGGTCCAATTGAAAATCAGGGGAAAGAGAAAGCTTTGGAGTAAAGAGAAAAACTGAATGAGCATAAGCATTATCAAAGCTGTTCACTGGCTCCACTGCTTCTGCAGTTTCATCATAAGTTCAACTAGAAACAATATTATTCAAAGATCTTTTACTCTCAGCCGTATCCATGCATAAGAAGCTGACAATAGTAAAAGTAGCACTCCTCCGCCTTTCCTCCCTCCACCATGTACACTGTTTTGCTTTACAGGACTTTTAAAACCATTATTAAAAATAAAAATCTTCTGGCACAAAGGAGTCTTAGTTATTGGGGTTTTTTCTTTCCTTTTTTTTGGTTGTTTGTTTTTGGTGGTAGTTTTTGTTTTGTTTTTGAAGATGTAGCCATCTTAGAAAAAATCACTGTGCTTATAAAAAAATAAGTCAGTATTTATAATGCTGAAAATATTGACTTTTTTTTTTTTTTTACAATTTTACTATAGCTATATGTCAAGGAAGTCAGATTGGCTGTCCAAATTGGTTTGTACAGTGTTTAAGTGTCTAAAAAAATAGCAACATAACTAATACATATATATTCAAACATTTTTGTCATATGTTTCCAGAGATTAATTCTGTCAGCATATTTCATAATTCATCCTGCATTCAAATTCTGTTTGAAAGCAGCAGAGACTGAACTATGTAGATTTTCAGGGAGACAGCTGTGGCTCTTGATTCAGAGCCATTTATGGATAGTATGAGTTAGGGCTGTAACAGCTGTAAATTTCTTCAGGGACATCAGTTTGGAGAATCATCAAGTTAAGGGAGTCTTTTGTTATAGAGAGATAGGGTACTAACATGCCTTTTTTTTTTTTTATAGTCACAGTTAGTCCCAGAAACAGCTTTACCGTGAATCAAGAAGTAAGCAGGGAACAGCAGATTAACTACGCTAGTACAGTCTGGAGTAGGGAATGCTTCTTGTTACATGACAGGGGCACAACTATTTACCCCTTTCTGGGTTCAGCAACCTCTGTTCTTGTGTTCCAAGCTTTCATTTTTTCTCCTTCTAGCTGACAAGAGTGAAGTAGAAAGGACACAAAATGGTTACAAATCTAATTCCCTTTAACTCAGTCCCTTAACTATGTACTACTTCTAATGTTAACAGGTCTGAAGAAGTTCAACATGCATGCACAAAGCAAAACAGGGAACAATTAGCTCCTTTTCATTGAGCCTATCTTGTTATTAATCATATTTACAAATAAATACTTAAGTCATGCCAAAGCTACATTACTCTGTGCTTTCAGACAACTCCTACATATGCACCCTTCTGTTTTGAATAAAGCATGCTTACATCTTCTGAACTATTCTGTCTTATGCAATTAAGCCAAACAATCTGTGGTATGCTGTCAGCTGACAATGTCAGCACAACATGCTAGGAAGGTTATCAGTTGAGATGTAGGAGGTATACTTGCAAAACTACTTTTAGTTAAAATTTATAGCATATTTTAGGCTAAAAAGGGTCATTATGAACTTTCTTCTACCTTCTTATATTAAATATAAGAAAGAATATCGAAGGATAGTGGAAGAAACTATTTTCCACCAGTTCAAATTGCAAAAAAAATAGCAGGAAACAGGATGATAGTTAGTATCTGTTACCTACAGCAAAAGCAGACATTTAAAAAGCTAAATGTTCTTCTAAATGTTATGGTAACAATAAAGGTCTGGCATTTATTTACACAAATATTACCTACTTTTTGTCAGTATGACTTCAACTATTGTAATTTCTAAGTAATTCTAAATTGGTATTCTGGACTGTGGACTCTTGACTGCAAATATGATGAAGTACTCAAACAACAGAAAGTGGAGGGGGGACAGAGAAAGCCTAACACTCACCACGTAATAGTTTGCATTTAAGTGTAAGCACATCTGTATATGCACCCACAAGTGTAGACAAGTATGCAGTGGTCTTAATACATTTATTCACAAAAATTAAGAAGTACCATTTCTACCTGTTTGTACAAATGAAAGTGTTGATGTTTTCTGATGAGAGGTTTTACTTCAAGGACAGTTAGAAATCAGCTCAACAACCATGTGGATCTCATCTGACCAATAAAAAAACAGATGTGGTTTGGACTGCTGTGGTGGTGACATAGAATAGGGATTAGTTACTACTTCAGATGTCATAATTAACTTTGGGGGAAATGACAGTTCAGTTTTGGCTTGATACTACAAATTTTCTAACTGCATGTGGTTTTTTTTGTGTGGATTGTTTAGAGGGTAGGAAAACAGGAATGTTGCTGTATAGCAGGCCTCCTTTTTCAGAATGAAAAAGGCTGTACCATTATAAAAGCCTCTTATTAATGCCAAAGATAAGTAACTGGCAGCTAGGTTCAGAGAAAAGAATATCCTCTGTAGCTTTTTTCAGCTTACATAACAAGAAGCCTCATTGATAAAGCAAACTAAACTTTAAAATGGAAAAAGAAATCCAGCTTATCCTGTCCCATAATTGCTACATGTACTTTCTCACTGCAGGATGTCACCTAAAAGCAAGTTTATAAAATTAGACTATTGGAAGAGACACAAATGTCAATGGATAGTAAAAGTGCTTCTTTACACTGATGGAAAAAAAGACTGGACTTTATGAACCAATCAGCTGACTGAAACTTAATACTCTCAATGAAAATGAATGAGTCTGTTACTTTAATAGGCAATGATCCTGTTACTTTCTGTAGCTGAACCCTGACAGAGATCCAGAGGTTAGGACAGCTCAGTTTTTCTCCACTGTTAATCACCAGGGCCTTATATTGAGTATGTACTTTCATTGCACATCACCTTAATTCAGCAGACGTGAAAATAAAAACTTTAAGATAGTCTGGAGCTTAACAAACACGTGTTTTTTGGGAAGCATAAAAACCATTTGCAGAGATAGAAAAGCAGATTAGTATTACAGAATAAAATAATTAGAGTGACTAAAATTACATAGGTCTTAACCAGATTGGTAATTAGCTAAATTAAAGTCATATCTTGATGGTATTTTTTTTTTTTCTATTTGGGAGCAGAACCAACAATGGGAGTTAGATGCTTGCAAATTAGTTCCTGCAATGCCTAATGGTTAGGTATCTGGCCACTGAAGTGGAATCCAAAACCCTGTTAGGCAGCGGACAAGTCCGGTTCTTAATAAGTATAATTTGTATCAGAAGAATAATTCATAAAGCTGAGTGCTAAATGGAGCTATAATAGAGTAGGCAAGCAGATTTAAGAAAGAAGGAAAGGAGAAGACAGATCTGGATTCCAGACCCCTCTCTCCCAGGAAAATTTTGTTTAATCCAGTAACAGCTAGGTGGAAAGAGACAACATATTCTGGAAAATAGAAAAAAAGTTGGGTTTCCTAGGAGTTCCAGACACTAAACTACAGCCATACTCTACCACTGGTGCTCCACTTGTGGTACCAAATCTCAGGAATCAGATACACATGCAAATGAATAGAGCTCATTAAGTTACCTTCTATCAGCTGAGCCATGGTAACTAGCCTCACATGCTCTTCTCCTGTGGCAAACATGAGATAAACGTAGAGTAACTCACACCTGCTTTCTATACTTAATGCAACATAGGCGGCTGCTTTGCAGGCCGGGATGGCTCTGTGCACACAGTACATAGACATTCTCTGCTGGTGTTTCTGTTTAAAAAGAAAGAAAGAAAAGTTTGGATTAGAGGAGAAAAGTTGAAAACTGAAGTGAAAAAGAAAACCTTAGGTATTTTAAACCTCAGCGTCCTCTCCCCAACCCTTGAGCCTTGGCACGGCTCAGAGCGAGCCCACCTGAACGCCCCCCCAGGGCTGCGAAGCCCAGCTCGTGAGGCACAAATACCTCTCGCCAACCCCGACGGGAGGCCGAGGGGAGCTCCGTGGGGGCGGCCACGACCCGGGGCAGCGAGGTACGGGCGAGGCTGCCCCCAGACGTGCCCTGAGGGGCCGGGACAGCCCCCGGGGCCAGCCCCAGACGCGGGGCCGGCCCCCGGCCCTCAGACAAAGGGCTTGGGGCAGCCGGGGGGCAGAGGGCTCGGGGCGGCGGAGCGGTGCGGGAAGCCGGCCCGCGGGGGAGCCGCGGGGCCTCCCTCTCCGCCTCGCCCGTCCCCTGCCCCTGCCCCTTCCCCACGCCGGGCATTTTCCTGCCTCGCTCCTCGTCCCGCCCCGCTCGGGGCCCGGCGCGGTGTCGGCGGGCAGCGCCGTCAGGGTTAACCGCGAGGAATGCGGCGGGAGGAATGTGCATGCAGATGAGCGGGATGCTAATCTCATGCTAATGAGCGGCGGCCGCGGCCGCCCGGGGCTCAGCCGGGCTCCCCGCACCCGCGCCCAGACGGCAGCTGGGCTCCGCCGGGAAGCCTGACCCGGGCTGCCGCCCGCCCCGACATGGTGGACTGAGAGCCGGCGGCCCCCCAGGCTTCGCCGGGCTCCCCCCAGCGCGTCCCCCGGCCTCCCCGGCCCGGGCGGGGGCTTTTCCCGCTTCCCTTCTTTCTTTCCGTCCCTATGGAGCAGCTACCCCCGCCCGCCGACCATGCCTAGGAAAGCGGGGAATGGGCAGCTCCCCTTACCCGATGGCTGGGAGGAGGCGAGGGATTACGACGGCAAAGTCTTCTACATTGACCACAACACCAAGCAGACCAGCTGGATCGACCCCAGGGACAGGTGGGTGCGAGGCCGGGGGGCAGGGGCTGGGAGCACCCCCCTGTGCCTTCCTCCTCCTCCTCCTCCTCCTCCCCATCGGCACGCTGTGTGCGAGCCCCTCGGTGACTTGGTGTTGTCAGGCTTTTATGGACCGGGGGGGGGGACACGGGGGGGGGGACGGGGCACAGCACAACTCTTTCCGGAGGCAAGCGGGGTCGCTGGAGTTTGGGGAAACTCTGCCTGGATGCCTGGGTGGCGGGGGCCCGGGGACAAAAGGTGGCCCTGGGCGCTGAAAGCAGCCGGGCTTCCCGACAGGTACAAAACTTGGCGGCTCCCTCCCCAGCCCGAGGCGCTGCCCGGTCGCCATCCTTCCTTCCCCCGCCGCCCCCTGCGCGGCGGCGGCTGTGGGGCCGCCCCCCGGGCGCTCCCCCCTCCGGTGTCCCGGTCCCGGTCCCGTCCCCGGTGCCGTCCCTGGTCCCGGTTCTGTCCCGCCCGAGGAGGTCTCCGCTGCTCCCGGGGGGGGAGCCCGGGCTGCCCGAGGCCTCGTGTGTCCGCTAGGCCTCGGCAAGGCTCGTTCCTCTCAGCCCCCCTTGGCTGCTCTCAGCGCTAAAATCGGCAAAAGCTGCCCTAAAACGCGGCGTGAGCCGGGCGGGCAGCCTGCACGCTGCGAGCACATGAGCCAGTGGGGCAGGGCTTTCGGCTGGGGCTGGCTCCTGCCTCTACGGGGGGGCTTCAGGCTCCACAAGTGGCTGCCTGCTAACAGGGTGAGGCTGGGCGCCCCCCGTACCTGTGGTAAACCCATGCACTGTGGCCAAAGTGGTCCCGAAAAGTCCTTAAACACCCAAACTTTGCCTATATGACGAAATCACGTGTATTCCCTATCACACATAACCTATACGTATAACTGCGTACAAAATACAACGGTGTGTGCCAGTTATCAAAACCTTCTAAAAGGCATTATCAATTTATGGGACAAGCTGTGCTGAATTATAAATGAAGGCCCGGCTTTGTATTTCGCTGGTGGAATTAGAAAAGGCCCTTGTGACAAAGTTTGTGGCCCGTGAGCTGCAAAGGGAGGCTTTGACAAGCATCCTCTGCTGTGTCAGGCCTGCTGCTTGTTGTACTCGGTATAACAGCAAATTCCAGTAATGGCAAACATAATGCTTAACGTGTTTTAAAGTGTAAAGGAATTTAAATACCTTGTAAATATTAGTCAGCTGGTAAAGTATACAGGACAGTGGGTTTCAGTACACCTGTAATAAACAGGCCTTTTGGGGTCACTGAGTTTATTTTTTCACTGCAGACAATAAGTCCTGTTTTTACTGTTTCTAGAAATAACATATTTAAAGTTTTGTTTTTAGACTTCTGTGTTTGTGAAGCAGATTAAAAGGTGGTGTAACTGAGGTAAAGCAAAAAGAAAATTTGAGTCTACTCATTATAATACTGCCTCATATCAGTTTATTTACTTTTTCCACATTCGGTAGCCTTCAAGAGTTCAAGGGTATTTATTGGTAATATTTGGTGGTAACACTTGAGTCTTCACTTAACAGACTGGGCAGCTCAGTGAGTAACAATTGTCTGTTTGCCATCTTACAGGTATAGGATAAATATTGTTTCATCAATACGTTGATTACAGGCGAAAGGGAAATCAAGTCCTGAGACCTGATAGCCTGTAATGAGAACTAAGGAAGTAAAAGACCTTGTTCAGAAAGTGTGGTGTTTGGAAATAATTGTTAACCCTTGTCAGTCATGCAAAACAAACAGAAAGAGAGATTTTGTGCTCAGTGCTTGAGCAAATCTACAATTTAGTATACATGGCTCAACTGTGAAGCTGAATTGCCTGCACAGGAGCCTGACAAGCCCATTTAATCTGCAGTTTACACTGCTTGTATTTACAATATCTGTATTTACAATCTGTTTGTATTGGTGACCTGGTTTGGAAAAGCATTTGAAATTGAATTGTTTGAAAGTCTCGTGATGACTTTGTTTGAGATAGCATTGTATTTTCCAGGTATTTAGAGAATGTATATTCTGAAACCATGTAGGACAAAATGAGGGCTTCCTCTCAGAAAAACTGGAAAGTGATCTTCCAAGTTTGTTATTGCAGTAAAATCTGGATTTATGCTGTGTCTAACGTACCTGAAATCGTCAAAATGAAGACTATGGATTCTACAGGAAGACTAGAAACACATTACTTCATTTGATGATACTTGCAGATTTTGTTTTCAACTTTTTTTTTTTTTCTGATGGAGTTTTTCATAAAGTTTTCATAATGTACTTGTGGAATATTACAGTACACAGGCTCCTAAAATCTTTCGCTGGTAAAGCAAGTGTGGAATACGTATGTTTTTATGGACCATTTTTCTTCTGCTTTTATTGTACAGCATTCTCTGGATATTTTTACACAGAAAAGTGACACTTGAAATTTTAAAATAATTTTTTAACCTCTTTGATTGAGAAGATGCAAATAGTGGAGACAAGCACTGTGAGATGACAGCCGTATGTCTGTGGGTCGTCGGGTGTGTTTGGGCACAACTAGGAGTCCTTGTTACTGGTATAAAATACTCATGTCTAGAAATAACCTGACAGTTGAAAATACCATATTCCTAGGCTTCTTGGAAAATTTTGTGGGGTTTGTTTGTTTCCTAAATGTGCCAGTACTTGTTTCACTTACTTTTCTAGATGTTCTGATAGTACATGTAACTGTTACTGCTTATGTGGTGCAGGTTTGTTGACAATAATGATAACTTTGTGTACAGCTGTGAAGAAAATCTCACATCAGCTTCATGCTTGTGGCTTAGTTTTCAGTTTTGCCCACTTCATTTATCTGAGTAAACCCGTTGACATTAGAGAAGCTCACACTAGCAAGGGCAAGAGTGACTTGGCTTGTATATTTCAGGGAGTACTGTGAAAGTTATTTGAATTGCTCTGTTCTTTAGATTCTTTTGTTTTCTTTTGTGCTGTTCAACAGTGATTTCTCTCTCCGAACACTTAGGTTATCATATTCGTTTGTTCTGAAGACTGGTGACCCAAGTGAGAGGGCACTCTGAGATGGAAGTGTGAGGAGGAGAAGATGTTATGGCAAGAACATGGGAGTTGTAGTAACATTTTCACTGGCTAAATATATGGGTGTTATTTCTTCTGACTCCTCCAAGCTATAGCAAACTGAGATCTCACTGATCTTATCAGTTCCTCTGAAAAAGATTTATTGTAGAAAGGGAAATAGCCAAAAATATCAATTGTATCATGCTGCTGCTTGATAAATTTAGGAAAAGACAGCTATGGACTGGAGAAAGTGAGCCAGAGGAAAAGGTGTGAAAGGGCTAGAGGAATTTATGCTCTCTTTGAAGTTCCCTTGAAACTCTTGCAAGTTTCTAGGATGCTAAAATAATGTGTTTTTTTTGTTTTGTTTTGTTTTTTGTTTCTTTGTTTTTTCATTGTTTCCTTTTGTTTGTTTTCTGATAGGCAATTAAGAAGGCCTTGCAGTTGAGACAGAAATTTAGAAAGGAAAACTACATTTTTTTCCATCATGTGACACATTTTAAGTGGGCCTCATATTTCTTACAGTCCTACGTGGAACCAACAGAGTAGAGCACCAAGGAGAAACAGAATAGGAGACAGGAATCTCAGTAACCTCAAATCTTCAGCAGTTGGATGATGTTTGTGTTTCTCATCAGGAATGCAGGGCTTCTTGTCTCCTGGTTTCTGCATAATAAATGGTCCGTGCTCCACTACTCAGCATCACTGACTTTATATATATATTCTTTATTAGTAGCTTGCCTAAAATGAATTTTAGGCATAACTACATAAACAACAAGTGCTTGAGAAACATAGGATATGCAGAAACCAGAGAGCTTCTCTACTCAGAAATTGTGGAAGAATTTTCATAGTGCTGACATAAGAAGGTAATGCGGTTTCCATTGGTGCTTTCATCTTTTGGGGAGTTGAAGGCACTACAACTTCTACCATGGATTTCTGTAACTTGTGTGAGATTTGTCTGTCCGAATTGTCACTTTATTAGTTGGTGACAGTTAAACTTTGCATGCCTTTTTCCCTCAGAAAAGAAGGGCACGTTGTTTCTTTCTTTTTTTACTGGAACTTGCTTTCTCTTGTCCTGTGAACATCAGAATCCCTGAGAAGAAAAGAAAGAAAAGGCTGAAGCTACTTGAGCAGGAGGGCCGTCATTTTGTCTCCTTCCTGGACACTACAGTGTCTCAGGAGTGCTTGGTAGGAGACTTAAAGCCATTTCAGGTGGAAAGTTAGAGGAATGGGGCATATACTGTGCCATACTTCTACCTTACTGTGCTGATAGAAGTTAAGGGTAGCATCAGAAATAGAGAGGAAGTGGGAAAGGGAATAGCATGATGGGGATGTACCATTAGAGATTGAAGAATATGTTTGAATCAGTTCTTTTTGTACAGACATAAGCTGTGTTGGGACAATAAGTAGAATAACTTACTTTCTGAGGTGTTCTGTGTCAGAGGTGCTAGGCAGGCACAGTTCTGTGGGACGCTGGTGACTGTAGGTAAGGAACAACTTCTGGCACGTCTCCCCCCTGCCCCAGGAGCTGTAGTGGTGGTGGTGTCCACAAAATTGGGACAAAAATAGGAGGATGATTCACCTGTCCTTTGAAGAATTATGATGTTAAATTGAAGCGTTAGTCATTACATTTTGAAAGGGATGGTTCTTAATTCTCTTTTAAGTGCAAATTTTCACATTGCAGGTTTAAGGTACAACTGGAGCAACGACCTGATAAATCCTTTCTTCAGGGTCCTGATTGCGAAGAATGAATTTAATGGCAAACTGTCCCTGAAAGATTCACTTTCCCATTCCCTTTCTATTTTCCCTTGCTTCTCCCTTGTTGCTAGCACTGGAGGATAGTGTGAGGCCTTAGCTTTTCGGTGGCATTGAGCTGTTGAGTGATTGCCTCACCATACCTTAGGAAATAATAATCTTAATATGAAATAGTCACCTGTCTGTTCTGGAAAATCAGCAGAGGACCATTTGATGACACACTGAAGTGTACAACTTGGAATAACTGTGTAGTGAGGTAGAACTATTACTTTTTTTTTTTTTCCCAGTATCTTTTCCTGCCTTGTTTCAGCCTGTAGCATCATTTACTGTTTGTTCTTTATCCTCACTCCACGTAATTCATAATTTGTTCGTGTCTGCTTGTCTGTTCAGGAATGTGCATATTCCCTGTGAAACTGTCTGGTATCTTGTTCTGGTTTCAGTGACAGGTTGGGAACTGCTTTTATTTAATTGCATATTTATTCAAAATAAAACCTGCGATGCAAGTACTGAACTCGCAATGAGAGACTAGCCGTGTCTGAACTTCTGACACCTTCATTTGTTTATCCAGTGTAAAGTAGCATTCCAGTATTACAGCGCTAATATAGCTGTGATAGCATCAGACAGTGTTAAAATACATAGTGATTGTGTCTGTGGGTTTTTTAACCAGTCTGTCATTTGCTTGAGGATATGTGTTGTTGGTTTTAGCATTAGTGAAAATGGCTGCGTAAATCTCAGATAACGCTTTTATTCTTTATTTCTCTGGGAGTGATAGGGCTGCTCTGTATCTTTCATCTTGGAGCATGTAAAGTTAACAAGTCAGGAAATGCAGGCTATTTGCTTATGTGTGCAAAGTAAGTACCACTGCTAAAGCCAAGGACTGTGACCTGTTACGTAAAATGGGGCAAGTGGTCTAGACTGTGGTTTATCCAAACCTGTGTCTGTAGTGCTTACCTACTGGAGCTATGTTGATTAAAACCTATCTTGACTTGCAGGATAGCATTGCTGTAGTTCTCACGCACAATGTAAGCTATGCTCAATGAGAAATTGTATGCAAGAAGGAAAATACACCTCTTCTCAAATGGAGCAGAGCTCTTTGCTAGAGATGTTTTCCTACTACAACTAAAAAAAGGAACCCTTCGGAATTACCTGATACTTTCAGGAAAAGGAAACTGGTTTTACTTTGAAGTAATGGCTGAGAAAGAAGTTTTCGTTGTATGGAGGATTGTCAATAGAGATCAAATAGGACAAGTTATTTACAACTTTAAGGATTTGTACAGTTTTTGTTAGTTCTTGTCTTAATTCCAGCTAAATAACTTCTGTTCAACTCTTTGGTTAAAATTCAATGCTTAGACATGTTATTAAGATTATTAGGAAGAATAAGCTAAGAGGATTCCCTGCTTTCACTTACTAATGTTTATAATGGATAGACAAGTTGAATTTTGTGAAATATGTTGTTGTTGTTGTTGGCATTCTTTTTAGTCTAAAAAATGTTACACGTATTTGAGTTTTTATAATTTTTGCGTCACTCAGATGACTAGAAATCAGAAGAATACTAATGGAAAAAATGGAAGATGTTGAAAATGGACCAGCATATGGCAATATTTACATGGTGACACATTTTCAGAAAGATACAAATAAAAACAATGCTGAGATTCCCAAACTATTACACTGGGACATATAAATTCTTATTACCACAACCTGCAGGCAAGTGGAAGAGGTTTGTAGAGGGGTAATGCATCCCTCTGTCTGGATTGTCATGGTCCTGTTTACCCATCCCTCTCCTGCCACTGAGTAGTGACCTAGGAGGCAAACAATAATTACCAGGAGGTGATTTGGCTCAAACAAGACCCCTTGTTTTATAGGATTATTTTCCAGCAGAATTGGTTTGGGTCGTTGAATGTATACCAGTGCTGCTGAGAGGGAGGAGACAAGTCCAGAGCTGGGAGCAAGAGGGGATGGCTGATTTCCATTGTCTATGAAGCAAATGAGAAATTCTTTGATTTTGGAGTATTTTTTTCTCATTTTTCATACAACACGTTATAAGCTGCGCTGCAAAGTATCACACCCTGCAGACATTGGCTTGCAGTAAAATTAGGCAAGCAAAATGACAATGTAACTCAAAGCTTTTGAGTGTTTTATTGGGTGAAGCATACTGGAGCTGTTTGTCTGTATGGACAAATTGACTTGCCCCTCATTTGGAAGGAGCAGCCAGTGGCTGGAAAGGAGAGTGATGTAGAAGTTATCTTCTCCCTTCTGTTACTTGAGTATTTTATATGGTTTTGCTTTGTGGATGTGGGATTTTTGTTCTATTCTGTTTTGAAATAGCACATTTAGAGCTTTGCTGAGTACTCTTCTCAGTGGTGTTTTCTGATTAAAACCACTGGTAATGCTGCAGTTCCTACCCAGTGAAGTCTGTCTCTGACTCTTTGTGTTTTTAAAAAGACAATGAGAAGTTGGTTTCTTTTTATCTTATTTTCTTAAAATGTACATTTTTAAGGCTGATTTGCTTTTGGAATTTTTTTAAATTGTTTACGACTTCTGGGCCAAGGCAGTATGTCAGTGATATGAATGTATTCTGTCAACTGAAACAATCATTTGCATCTCATAGAACAAGATCAGATGCTATCCTTTGAACTTGAATACTGTTTGTACTTGAAGAAAGGCAACTTTATCTCATCAACTCTGAATGCATATTGTATTCAAAGTAACTGTTTGGATATGTAAAGACATGTATTGTCTTGGGACAGCAAACAAAGTCTGTCTGCTCTTGATTCATGCTATAAAATACTGCAGGTTGGACATATTTTGGTGTATCTGTACTATTTTTCTCAACTCATTAAATCAAACTTCAGTCTGTATTTGAAAAAATAAAAAAGCTATACTGGAATGCTTTCCATAATAAACTGTTTGTTCTTATAATCAGGATTTCAATGTCTAGAAATACCAGTCTTGCTTTTACTTTCAGTATAGGGAAAAAGATCCAGAAGGATCTGTATTTTCAGCTAAATCCTTCCAGGACGTTCTATTTGTGTTAGCAACTTTCTCATGCTGTTAATGATGAAGAGTACTTTACACACCTATTGTTTCTTTTTAAAGTACATTCAAGTGCGAAACTGTAGTCTTGCCCAGATAAGCTTATCTATCTTATGGCCTGCGGATCTGGCTGGTGAAGAATTATTGCTCTGATTCAGTGCTGTGCCCTTCGCTCTTCAGAGCTTGCCTCGTGTAGCTGAGAATGTGTGACAAGGCTGCAGGTATCGCCAGGCAGATGGCAGGTGAACTTCTGGTGTTTTGCAGATTGAGCACAAGCCCATGGTGCTGCATGGCCCTTGTATGACGAACAGTGCCTGTCTTTTAGCTACGTGGCAGGTGTATGTCCTGGTAGCATCTTGTCAAGGAAGGGGATTTGCCTACAGCACAGGTACCCTTTGCCATGGCAGAGTGTCTGTTTTGATCACACGTTGGAGGATGCTCTGGATGTTTCTGTAGTGGTTCTGGAGGAGGAGGCATGGCCCACTTCAGCTGAAAATGCAGGCTTTGTAACCTCTCTTGCTGCCTGTGGTAGATTGCAGAAACATTGTCAGGGAAAGAAATTTATTTCCTCTTAATGAGGAAACAATGGGGTGGGATTTTTCCTTTGTTTAATGTTGTCAGCTGTTAAACTGTGGTCTTGTCCAGAAGCATCTGTCTCATGGCCTAATAATCTGACCAAGGAAGAGTAATTACTCTTACTCAAAGTCTTGTCCTTTCATTCTTAATTTGCATTTACTTGATTAAGCTGAAAACATTTAGGTAGACTTAAAACTTTCTGCCTTTTCACCGGTGTTAACAAAATGTCTCTGTGAAAGCTAATTCCTGTTAGAAGTAACCACGTGCAAAGCTTCAGCTGGTTAATAAACAGTTACTGTGCATCAGCAAAAGATGTAATCCTGATTTTAAAACTACTTTGTAAAATGCAGTTATTGAGCAAATGGTTACAGTTCCTGTCCTGTGATTTGATTCATGTTCAGGAGCCAGTCTGGCTGCATAGGACCTCCAGGTGGGTGCTGCTGTCCTCGCTGTAGCCTTATCAGTGTGGAGCCTGAGCAGAGATTTTGCCTTCTGCTCCATGAAGACCCAGTGGGGACCACATGCAGGGAGCAGGGTTTGTAGTGCAGTAAGGCTGGAGTAGTTGTGAGCCAAACAAGGGAGGAAATGTTTTGGTTTTGTTTGTTTTGGGAGGGCAGTGGGTAAGTGGGACATGTCATAGAATGTAATGCACTTTGCTCCTCTGATGTACTCCGTGGTTACAATTGCTTATAAAGCTCCTTTCAACTATGTTGTCTTCTGCATTTTTGTCTGACATGCACATGATATAAACCTCCTTCATGAACTAAATGACGTCTATTTTTCCTATGTAGTCTGTCACTCAGGTGCACTTCTACTTCTCTTGTCAAATATGTGTTGTTAATTGGAGTTTGAGTTCAATTTTATAATGTTTTGGCTGCCTTTAGTTAACAGTGAATGTCTAGTTTCAGGTATTACTGTTTTGTATTTGTGCTTCCTTGGTGAAACGCTGACTAATGCAATATCAAATATATATATATTTTTTTATTATTATTTTTTAAGAGGTATGTCAAACATCCTATGAGATACTTGTGAGCTTTCAGAAGCTTAGGAGCTTAGTAGCCTATTTCTTTAGGATGTGATGGCTGGATGGGAGTAGCTTCCCTTCCTAATTTGTTGCTTGTTGTTGTAACTTTGGGAAAAAAAAAAAAAAAAGTTAGGTCATAGTTCTGCCTTGAGAGGGCTTAATTATGTATGGGGCTTAATTATGCTTTTTGTGCACTCTTGGGGGATGTATAGCTGGGCATGCCAAAGCCCACTCAGTTCCATCCAATCTGACCTCATATTCTCAAGACCTATATAATGTGTATTCACGTTAACAAAGGGAAAAAAATCAAGTCCTTTTTAGCTCTTCCTATCAGTGGTCATCTTAACACATTATGCCATTTATGATAAATTTTCAAGTATGACCTTGCAAACATTACATATATATTTTATTTTTTTTGTCATTGATTAATTTTTCTCACGTTTCCTGTAATGGAGAGTGTTACTGTCTGCAGGATCTGACCCAAATGGTATTTTGTTTTGGTTTTTATTGTTGTTGCTTGAGACATTTAGTACAAGGTGCAGAGATTTGCATTTGCTTCCCCCTCCTCTCTGTTTTGTTTTGTTTTCTTCAGTTTGGACACAACTGCAGAGTGGTGAGCAATTCTCATTTGGACTGCTGTGGCCTTCTCTCCAAGAGAGATTTGCAAAATAAGCTATGATAGGAGTTTAAGGCATGAAACTATTCAGTACTAAATTCCAGAGAGCGCAGCGATAAACTGCCAAAACTGGAATTGGAATGTCCATAGCGTTGGAGTGAAAGAGGGAAAACAGAATGCTGCTGGGATGCTGCAGCCTCCCAAGGTCTGGCTTGAATTTTTCCCTCTGAAGTAAGGAGTAGCGTTCCCTTTAACATACCAGCTTGGAATGCAGACCTGGAGAGAAGCTCCAGCTACCGCTGTGTTACAGTACCTAATGTTCCTGTACAGGAGGAGGTTGGCTGAAGTGTTTCCTATTTCCCACGTTCTTTTGCAGTTGTCAGCTTTGTTTTGTACAGAAGTGGCAGGCTGAGGTGGTGCTTCAGTGAGTTACAGCATGAAGAAGGATCACTTGGAATGGAAGCATTAAATATTTAAAATACTTCTTTCTGAGACATCAAGTAGTAAATAATTGTTCATAAGAGCATGCAATGCAGGGTAGTCTGACAAGGAGCAAAGACCTTCCTTCTGTCATGTCCCATGTATTGCAGTGTTTGAAACGAACTGTTAAAGTATTTACAATCATTCTGGAAAATGGGAGAACGCTATGGATGTGAATAATCATCTGAGACCTCTGCGGGACATTCCTGAAATACTGTTCAAATGACTAGGGAAATTATGGGATGCAGCAAAACACACAAACACTGCGTGCTCTTTAGTCAGGCTCACACAGTCAGTGGTTCACTACTATACTAAGTAAGGCATAATACAACAGGAACTTAGGCATTAAACATGATTTCTTCAAGTTTCTGAGCTTCAGATGTTCTTTACTGTTTTTTTGTTGTTGTTTTTTTGGCCCCCTTTGTTTTTCTATCTCCTCTTTCAGAGAAAGACTTCAGAGAACTAAAGTTTGAGGTCCGTTAAGGAATGTCTCTTAGTTAGACTGCTGTGTTAGCTAATTTACTGATACTACAGTCTAGAAGGTGAATCGCTCATAGCAAAGCAAATTATTATGGTCATGCGCATTAGGCTTTTGGGGTCTTGTTCGTGTTGCTTGCTTCTTGTGTTGTTCGGCCTCACTTGCTAGCACTGCTTACAGTGATGTAAAATGCTGTGCTATGGGAGGTTGTTGATCTGCATTCAGGACCTGGCTGGCCCATTTGCTCGGAATATGTGAAAATCATCAAAACTTTGTTTTTTTCCAGGCAAAATTTTGGCAAGAAAAATAAGCCTTGATGACAAATGTAGAAGAGTTAAGTATTTTTCCTTTAAATAAATAACATAACATAAATTCTTTAGAACCTCCTGAACCCATTATTTCCTGTCCCTATTTGTATTCTGTGGAAGAGAGACCTGTAAGTGTAAAAACAAGTATTTCAGGGTTTTATAACTTGCTTTTCTTGCATTATTGACTGGGCAGAATGTGGCTTTATTGGGGGAGATCATCAAATTAACTAAACGTGATATTTTGGAAAAAAATCTTTGTTTCAGAGAAGTAATGTGTTGATCCTGTCTAGTTGAATTCAGGGAAAGCACCTAGAACCATTCTTCCCATGAAGTCATTAATCCCAAACACTCATACCTTTAATGGCAAAATTCAGTGATGACCAAGGAGTTACAAGAGAAGGATACTAAAATGTGCTGAACTGGAGGGGGAATTATGAGGGGAGAGGGAGGTTACTGGTGGTGCTTTGCCATGTAATGACATTAACAGAATCATTACCTGCTTCAGCAGCATCCACAAAATATTGTAGATCTTATTTTGTTCTTGCTATAAGTCCCATGAGCAAAAATATAGAAATCAGCTTTCTTTCTTCCTTTGAAGACTCTTTCTGCGCTATGTAATAGTGAACTAGATCTTGACACCCAGCAGTTAGCGTGTACCTTGAATTTTAGAATTTGATGGGGACAATGTAATATACATCTAGTGATTGGTTTATTAAAGGTACCTGTGTGAGGGCTATGTTATTTGCAGTGTAATCTTAAAGTTAGTCCTAGTATATGTACTCAAAACATCTCATTATTATTTTTGTCAGTTCCTCCAAATGTGACTTTGGAAGGGACAACATTTTAAAGTTTGTTCCAGAAAGCACTTTGAGAGATAGGGATGATTGAAAACAACTCTCCTGAATGGCACCTTGCTGTACTTCATAGATCATAACAGCTTTTATTCACCACTGTGATTGTTTTTTAAATTACTACCTGTGGATGAATACTTGAAAGAATTGCCCTGCTGGCTGCATATTTGGTTTGATTGGGGGCTATCTTGAAGTTGTCTTTAAATTACATGGGGTTCTTGATGATCCTAGCATTTTCTGATCTTCTTTCTTCTGCAGTTTTGTTTCATAGACTCTTGCAAGTTTAGGGAGAATAATAATTCTCTTTAATTTTTTTTCGTCTTAAAAAAAAGTCATTTTGAGCTAAGATATTCAGAGATGCTTCTTTCAAAAATGATAAACGTGCTGTTTATTTTGCATTATTCTTCCCCCAAAGATGTAAATTTTGTAATGAATGATTATTTTACTAATAGTTGCTGATGGACTGGAAACTGTTTAATTTATACAAGATGTATTTGTCGCAGGGAGAACGCCAAGTGACATCCATGAGAGCGGTGTACAAAAGCGATGCTGCTTTAATACTTTATTAAAGTATCAGTATGGCAGTAATGTGCTACATGTTTTTCAGAGGTGGATGTTTCATTGGACTGTCACTAAAAAGGCAGAAGAAAAGAGAGGAAATGAATGTCACGAGACAAAGTGACAGTTGAAGTTAGCTGAAATATTTTGAATAAACAGCTTTTTTTTTTTTCCACAAAACTTGCAGTGTTGATAAGTCCGTATAAAATGTTACATTTTTCTGTGTTGATGAAAATTTTGTCAGGGAGCCCTTTTGGGAGCGTGAAAGGCTGGGAAGGTTTTATTGCTTGTAAGGCAGGGCGCTGCTCTGGAATGTGAAAGAATCAGATTCCAGTCCCCAGCCGGACTCGGAGCGCCTTGGTGCTGTGGAAAAGCCATCTCCCTGCCCCTGATGAAGGGGACGGGGCAGGTACCTGAACACCCAGGTCCATTTCCTTCATGGCTGCAACCCGAGGCAATAGGGAAATCAGCCTCCGGTTTGGAAAACAGGGCATTGCAAACGTTTTTCTGGAGGGGAAAAGCAAACAGAGGAATAAAAAGAAACAATGCTGTAAAAATTCCTGTGAAACGTAATGGTTGTCCTCTCGATAGCAGTGAGGTGTGCCTATCACTGGAAATATTTAACCAGAGACAGTTTTCAATCTCCATAAATTCCTCTCCGATTTTTATCAACAGCCGTTTCCAGCTGCCGTGCCCCGTGTTCCCTGTTCCTGGTGCACGGCCTTCCTTTAGTCACTCAGGACATCACCCCAGCGAACAAGCAGAAGATAGGAGGGTGATGGAAAGAGGGGGCCATAGCCCGCCCAGGTATATCACCCCGTCTGTGGGATGAATAAAAGGAGGTGAGGGTGACAGCAGCGGGGGAGAGTGACATTTTTTGTTGTGCTCAAGTCCACTGTCCGGCTGAGCGTGGCAGCCTTAACAGCACAGCTTGGGCTGCTGGTGGCTGGCAGGGCAAGCATGACTTGCTCTGTACGGTTCTTGTTAGGTCGGCTCCTTGGGCCCTGCAGACAGGCTGAGCCAGGCCTTCCTTCTGGAGATCCCTAAAAACCGAGTTCACGAGATTCTAGCTGGGTTTTGGGCTACCTTTGCCCTTGGAAATTGCTTCCCCCTTTCTGCTTTCTTTTTCTGAGGTATTATAGCAGCTGGAGGAAGCAAGACAGAAGGAAACAAGGACATGAAGGTCAGCGTTGGGGTGTTTCAGTCCTTGTATTGTCTTAGCAGGGAGTTCGGTTTGTTATGACACGCTGCAGATATCCCCTGTACCTCAGCTGAGGGATTTCTGACCCTTCTCTGCCTCATTCTGTATGCAGCAGCTGCAAAACATGCTCTGCAGGCCCTACTCTGTCCTGCTCTGCTCAGCTGACAGAGAGACTTAGCGGTCTTTCTGCCTAGAGTGACTTTCACAGGAGCATCCCACCACGTGGATCCCTTTGCCTGTGTCCTCACGGCCCGCAGCAATTACCCAGGCTTATCGAGAACACGGTCAGTCACAACACATCGCTGTTACCTGGGCCACCCGTGAAGGCCTTTGGTTACGGCCTAAGCATAGCGTGTGACGGTACCGTAAAGGCCCTTTGGGCATTAAACTTCCCAGTCAGGTTAGCGAGAGGCTTTGTCTTCTCAAAGCTTGCTGCAAGGATCCAAAAATGCCCCATTCTGCTTCCTTCAGCTGGCACGGTGGATTACCATGCTCCATCAACTGGCCTAATTCTTCGGCTGCCAGTGAGGGTCACCAAGCACTGCTGCTTCCCTGCCTATCTCCCCGCGGCTGGTTGCAGAGGGACAGCAGGAAGAACAATCCAGACTCGGACAAATAAGAAGACAAACTGTTTGTTTCTTCACAAATCCTATCTGTCTCTGTTGCACGAGGCCATGCATTTCTTTTGTGGGCTCTGGTCAAGCAAAGCCAGGTGTCACTACCAAAAACCAAACGTGTTTTATGAAGGTTTTTGCAGGCAGAAGTCACTTCTGGACAGTGCTGATGCAGAAATGCTGATAAAGGCTGAAATCCTGTAATGTCAAGAAATTAACTGTGCTTTTACTCAGGCTGTGGTTCTTTGAAGCGATGTTGCTATTTATATAAGCTACGTAAACCAAATCGGAGACCTTGCTAAAATCCATTTATTGTTAATTTAAGTGCTAGAAACACAGTGACTTTAACACAGAGGAAGTAGTAAAGTGAAGGAGAAAAGAAATGCGATGGGCAAAATGAAACATTTCTTGTCTCTTTGGCCTGAAGCAGTGATGTCAGCAAAAAGGACAGAGCTTAGGCCCTTTCACCCGGACTTCAATAAAGAGCAGAGTTTTTCCACTATGTGACCAGTGTAAAAACTAATGACCACAGGATTTGGGGTTGAGAGAGGATAAAATTACCATATCCTGAAAAAGTGAGTGCAGAGCTATGCAAATCACCTTTAGGAAGGAATTCAACTGCTTTAGTTTATTGCAAACCCCTACTTTTCTTCCTTGATGTTTTTGCCTATAAAGTTCAGATCTTTACAGCATAGCACAAAAAGAGATGCTCAGTGTACTGACAACTGAAAGCATGAACAGCATGAACTGATCATCCCACAAGCGCATTAAAATGTTCAGAACTAAATGTGAAAGAATGGATTTTTCATTAAACAAGCATGCAGCACTGATGATTCCTCTTAACTTCTACCATTTCAAAGACTTGACAGAAGATCAAATCTCTCTTTTTATGGCTGATTTAAATCAATCATTGTTCTGTCCGGCAAAATTCCAAGCCCACATTTGAAAGCTCTTTTGAGAATTCTCCTTCCCCCACCCTAGGTTATATCTGCCAGATCAGGAAATTCCAGCTTCTTCTCTTAAACTTACTGTGGAATCCCCAGAGTCTGAAATGCAGAAAACAGATTTTTGCTGGACTGCAAATAATCACGATCCTCTTTTTCTTCCCTAACCTTTTCACATGCTTTCTAAAATAGAGCTTTAGCCATGCTGAGCGCTTGCAGATAAGCTAAAAAAGAATTGCACTGAGTGTCAGGAGTTTGGAAGTCTGTCCTCGTTTGGTCCAAGTCTGTGCTCGTACGCATTCTCTTTAAATGTTAATCTTCCTTGTATTTGTTTTAATTGCTTTACTTAATATACTGTAGAGCGTCGAAATGCATGCAGGCACTTAATGGCATTTTTAACAGATTAGAAGTTTGGCTCCTATTTAATTGCACTGCTCCCATTTTTAAGCTTTCCAATCCTTCTGGAAATTGTTTTAGGTGACTGATGTTTGTAGGAGGAGAGTCAGAAGTCTAGCCTCCAAGCAGATATATTTTATTTTAAAAGCTTGAATGATACATGAAGTAATTTCCCAAAGGAACCTGAGGATATCATGTAGAATTGGAGGAAAAATAGTATCTCAAAGTATTAATATTTATGTTAAAGATTTTTCACAAAAGCAAGTGATGTAGATTGATTTATGAGAGATAGTATGAGACTTTCATTGAAAAGTTTAAAGAGATTACACAAGTAATTGGATAGTGGAGATTTGTATCTGGACTATCTCTTAAGAGCAATCTTCCCTGTTCAGTTTAAAAGAATAATAAATGGCAAATGGAGATGTAATGCTTATCTTGGCAAGGAGTGACTGCGTACTTCCAGCGTGTGAGCTATTGTTGAGGTTTTTCATTACTCAAACTGTGTAAAAACTTTACATCTAACACAATACTTAAGTGATTTTTATGGAGTAATCATTTAAAAATACAGTGCCTAAGAAATTCCAGAAGTCTGTGAAATCGCAGCTTTCCAGTCAGCTGAATTTACTGAACCATCGCTTATATGGCAACTTGCCTCTTCCAGTACAAAAGATATATACGGTGTGGGAGATTACTGTTTAATCAGTTGTTTATGCTCAGGTGGTGTTTTTCCATGAAAGTGCCTCTGCTCAGTGTTTGAGACAGTATTGTAGCTTTCAGTGTTGCTGGCAATTTTTGAAAACACTTCTTACTGGAGCCTCATTAAGGAACTAGTTTTGGCTTTAAAAATCAAAAAGCTAAAGCTTCTCACCGAAGGACAGAATGCTTCTTAGATTTGTTTTTGGCAAACATGATGGAAGTCAGGTAATATGCCTTTGGTGTAGAAGGAGGCTGTATGTGGAGCATTTCCTTGGCTTGCTCTGGAAAGGTGGGTAGCATTCACAGGATTGGGCTCTTCTGGGATTTACCTGGCTTTGCTTTGAAATTCAAGTAGCCAGGAGATCAAGGTATTGCAATGAGTAGCCATTTTCCTAATTGCCCAAGCAATTCCAGTTCATAATACTGTGGAAATCAAATGCCATTCTCAGTCATTTCTTCCTTTTTTTTTCAAAGCAGGACTTTGCAACCAGTTCCAGTTTGTTGTTAGCCCAAAAAAAATCTTCACCTACCAAAAGCGATCTCCTAACTTTCACCACATAAAGACTGCACACTGTAATTAAACACCTCTCCAGTTTTGCATGCTTCATCTTATCTGTTTTAATAGCTTCATCTGAGGGAGTGTTAGTAGCAGTCATGCATATTACAGCATTGCATGCAACCTCCACGAAGGAGCAGGGTTTCAGAGGCTGTCCCATGACTTGTCCGTACCAACCCAAACTGGGGCTGCGGTTGTTCCACCCTTTAATGTAGCATGGGCATTTGTACCAGTGGTGAACTGGTTAGGCAGCTGAACTGCTGTGGAAATTAATAATCAAATCTCTCCACTCTTGCTAGTTTATTTCTTTGATCTGGCTTGCTCTGGAGTCACATGCGTGTCAGCACGAGTGGAAGAGATGGGACATGAACGTGGAGCTGGAAGTGGCAGGAGAGCAGAACTGGGAAAGCCAGGTTAGGGCTGACTGAAGTGGTAGGGAGCTTCAGTATTTGGCATGACATAGGCAAGCAACAAAAATTATTTTTCTTTAGGCAAGATATCTTACGGTGGGGTTTTTAAGCACCAAGACAAAGGCAGGCAGGCAGGAGTGAGTCTACTTTCCTATGTGCATGCATGCTTTGGAGGTGTGGCGATAGCAAAGATTTAAAAACTACATGCAAAAAGCATGGCTAGCTGTGAGATCAGACCAAGGTACTTGGGCACCAGATATCTGATAACATGTTCCACTGCCTGCTTGTCCTCGTGGTGAGATTTTTTTTCCTTATATCCAGTCTGACCCTGCTGTTTCAGCTTCTGCCCGTTTGCTCTCATCCTCTCACCATGCCCACCCATGTAAAGTGTCTGACACAAGTGTCTAAAATCCCTCACAGGCTGCTGTTGGGTCACCCTGAGCACTCTGTTCTCGGGGCTGGAGAAACCCCAGTCCCTCACATTCAGCTCGCAGCCCACCACGACCCCAGGGCTGCAGAGCAGCTCCCCAGCTGGTCAGTCCCACACTGTAGTGTTGCAAGGGATTTTCCTTCTTGCATTCAGTATCTAGCAGTTATCCTCGCTGAATTTCTTACGGTTCCTTTTGGACCATTCCTAAGGCCTTCTGAATGGTGATCATATCCCTGATGGTGTTGATTGTTGTCCCCAGTTTGGTGTCATCTGCAAGTCTGATGAGACTGGACTCGGATGCCACGTCCAAATTGTGGATATAGACGTTACGCAGGACAGATCCCTGCAATGATTCACTTCTTCCAGGTAGACTACAACCCACTGACCACTAGCTCAAAAGAAGGCCAGCCTAGGCTGCAGGCTCCTCTTACAGGACTGGGACAGACGAAGAGAACTGGTACTGCGCTTCTGGTCAAAAAGCGGAGACTAGCTATGACTTCCTGCTTTCAAACCAAAGTGGAACATATTCCTGGAAACTTTGTATAAGAGGTACTGCTGAATTAATTTGTAACATCAACTTCCCTAGAGGTGCTCAAGGCCAGGCTGGATGGGCCTTTGGGCAACCTGGTGTGGTGGGTGGGAGGTGTCCCTGTCCATGGCAGGGGTTGGAGCTGGGTGGGCTTTAAGGTCCCTTCCAACCCAAACCGTTCTGTGATTCCATGGCTAGGTTAGCATTTAGCTTTTACTGAAATCCAATATTGACCATGTATTATTTGCTACAAATGTGATTAATAACAGTCTAAGAAATTTGGATTTAAAGCAATATTTTTGTATTTAAAATAAAATGCTTTGTGTGACCAACTCAACAGAAGCTAAAAAAAAAAAAGTGTCTTAGGAAAAACTCAATTGGTGTATTGACTCATAAACTATTAAATAACTAAATGCTTATTAAGTAAGAACACATTACAGGGACTTAAAAGATAACTTTTCCTATAAGTTTGCAGTTTCTCTGTAGTGTTTATAGTGAGGCAGTTCAAATAATCCTTTCTAACAGGGGTCCAGTTTGAGGTGTATGTGCAAGGTCAAAGTATTTTTTTTATTATTTTTTTAGTCCCAGTGGGGACAATTCTTGCCTTTAATCATTAAGATTTCTCCATTTTTTTTGTTCCTTTACATTGCCAAAGAATGAAGATTGTACCACACTGTTTTAGCCATGCTAATATATTGGTAGCTATCTTGGATCAGGTATTAACTTCCCTTTGGTCATTAATACAGAGGTCAGCAGCTTCTGCGTATCTTTGTTGATTTTTTTGTTTGTTTTTGTTTTTCTTTAAGCTTACTTTAAGATAAGATACTGCATCTGACATGGTTTCTGTCCTTGGAATTCTAATTTCCAAAGCTAACAGCCTTAGGAAGTAAAGGAGTAATGGGTTTAATTCATCTGTCTGCATGTGCCAGAAGAGTGAATTCAGAACAAAAATTCCAATAACAAAGTGGTTGCGTGTGGATTTCATGTTTATTATCACTGTGGAGCTACTTTTTGCATTTTTGTAAAGTCTGTTTTTGAAAGCAATTACAGTTTTGACTTCAAAATCCTGTGGCAGTGGGGTTCAACTATGATTTTGTTGTACACGACTTTGTTTTGAACCTGCTCTTCTGTAATTTCTGTTTGTGCCTCCTTCTAGTGTGAGATACAGAGAATAATTGCTGCCTGTTCCCTTCCTTGAATGCAATATTTCTGCTCTGTAAGCAACTTTCAAGATGAGTAATTGTAATCTGTTCAGTTACATATGCATTTTATACCCTGATTGTTATTGCCCATTTTTTTCCATGTCTTCATCTGTGGTTTTATGTTATAGATGTGTGTGTGTGTGTGTGTGTGTGTGCAGGGCTGTCAGAGCTTAACGCTGTGTTAAAGTGTAATCACAGTAACTTTATAGAAATTATATGATGATATTTTCTGTTTGGTTTTATATTCCTTTCCTAGTAACTTGTAAATGAGCTGTTTGGCTTTTTGAATTCTGCTAAATGTTAGGCTGATGCAAAACCATCTACGAGAAGCTGGATGCCTTCTTCAGCAGTATTGGCAAACACAGTTAATGTCTCTTGCTCCAATTAAAAGTGATTTAGTGATACAAGATCTCTTTGCTGATTTTTGTGTCTAACCTCTTTCCTTTTTTTTTCCTTTTTTTTTTCTTTTTTTTTTCCTCCCTATTTGGCGTTTCTAAGTGTTAGCTTAAGCAATTAAATTTGAGAATGTGCAAAATAACCTCCTGCTGGTCTCCCCATCTTCTTTCCCCTTCTCACATACACTTTCACCTTGAAAGGCAGGATTGGTAAAACATTGCTTTTACCTACTCATGGGAGTATTATGAATATAGTTTTGATGTTTATACACTTGTTTGAAGAAATGATGGTAATTTACTCTGTGCTGGTAGGGACCACAGCCAGGGAATAGGTTTTAAGATATTTGGTGATCTCTGAAGTAATTCCTTAACCTGGATTAGAATTATCTTTGTAAACCAGTGATGCAAACTGCTAACAAACTTGAAGGGAACGTTTCCACATGTAGGAAAGGTAGACAGCCCTGTTCCACTCTGGTAAGTAGAGCATTAGCTCTTCTGGCAGGTCCAGGTTGCCTTTTATAATGTCTCGCAGAATTCCTAAGCAATCTTTGCAAATTACTGCCTTGGAAGTATTTCCCCTGCTCTGAACAGCTGCGTGTGCCAAATATACTCAATAAAGAGGGAAAGAGGGGGTAGAGGAAAGGCTTCTAAGGGTTCTGTGTTTTTTTTTTCCTTCCTTTTTTTTTTTTTTTTTTTGAATTTGCCTTTCTAGGAACTGAAAAGCATATCTGACCTTGAAAGATGTTTAGTCAGTTTGACACGAGAGGTAAAAGCTGGTTTCTTTCTTTATTAAGCGGAGAGCCATGCTGAAGTAAATTGAGTATATGTAGTACTCCTGCTAGTGAGTACTAGAAAGTTTGTTGCATTTGTTCAAGGTTTTGGTATAGCGGTTTTTCTTTCTTTTTTTTTTTTTTTTTTCCTTTTTGAAGGCAGTTTCTGGGAGTGGGTGCGCGGGAAGGAAGTCAGAGCAGAACACTTGGATGTTTCCTGTTATATAATCGCTGCATATTTCCCATTCCTCAAATCGTATTGCTAGTGGGAATAAATTTCATCTAAAGCTTGAATTCAATTAATATTGTGAATAAAGAATGTAAAAACAGTAGAGGTGCTGAAGGAACTCTATTTTATTTAATGGAATACTATTTTGGATGTGTCTTGAAATATACAGAGGAAGGCAGTTTAATTTCTCTAAATGTATTGATAACTAGAATTAAGTTTTTATTATTAATTTTATTTATAAGTTTTATATATTAGCACCATTGGAAGATGGGGTTAAGTGTAGGCCAGGGCATATATCTGAAACCTTGTTGTAACTGTGATTTTAGAGTACACCTGGGTGACACCTCTGCACCATGTATTTGTAAGTTGTGTGATTAGATTTGTGAGAAGCAAGCACATTTGTCGCACTCCTTATTTGTTATTTCAGTCATGCAGTTTCACTCTTTGGTCAGGCTGTGCTGTCCAGGCTTCTCGGTCAGCTGCAGGGTCCCTCACTCTGCTCTCATGGATGTAAAGGTTTTCTAGAGGCTGGCTTCTGTGGAACCGTAGCTGAAATGATTTAAGGCAGCTTTCTGAACCATTTGCACCAAAGGTTGTCAGACTTTTTTATGGTCTGTTAATACTAAGATGCAAACGTATTCCCCTCTCTTTCTTTGTAGTAGTGTGCTGCTTGCAGTTGTATAAAACCAGTGGTGTGTTTGTTCCTTTTGTGTGTAAACAATCGTTAGTCCATTTTAAAGACTGCTGCTACTCTTGTAGCATCTGGAAAGAGAGTTCACCAATGCCAGAGGTAGGCCAAGTGTCCTTGGTACTGTTAGAACTAGGGCAGACTTTTTGCAGCAGGAGCCACAGGGATACCGTCAAGTACCTAATGATTTCATGAGGTCTGCGGCAAAAATGGCTACAAACCAAGTGATTGGGTGAGAAGCTAGAAATACAGCCACGAAGAGCTCAGTATTGAGAATAATGGTTAGAGACGGTGTAGCCTCCCCTAGGGTGCAGTTTGTAGGTCTGTGTCTGAATTGCAGTGACCTTGGGCAGTTAACTCAAGTTCGCTCTTCCCTGCTCCTGGAATGATTGGTGTACTTGGCTGAAGTGCCTCGCGGTGCTGAAGTCGAATGTTTGTGAGGTTATTTGAGATGTTCAGATGGATGGGACTTTTCAAAAGGGCTTGTCACAGATTTAAGTTTCGTGCTACTGAAATTGGTAACACTCCCGCTGACTTCAGTGGGAGCAGAGTTAGGCGAAGGAGTGTGATAAATACCCTCTCCGTAAATCCAAAGGTTCCTTGTAGTGCAAGCATTCGTCTGCAAGAGGAGTGAAGGGGAGTTCACGGAACATTTTCAGGGTTATTTTCTGTAGAGCTCATTTGGACAAGCGTGTATATGAAATTACAGAAAGGAAGAAAGGGAAAGGTTAAGGAGAAGGAAGATCTGTTAATGCTGACATTACTGTCATGATTGTTTTCTGGTTTGGACTGTTTCTTCATTGAGTTTCTCTTTCCCAGACTTAATTTTCATGCTGCAGTAATGTCCTGTCTTTAACCCTCCTGTGGTTAGCTAACTGCCAGGAAGTGTGTTTTTGATACTTACTGCCTGACATACCCAAGCTGATAAATCATCCAAAATAGCAAAATAAAAGTTGTAATCCTTTATAATAAGTGCATCTGTCTTGATTTATTCAGATAAAGTATTTCAGCCTGCGGTCATTTTCCTCCCATTGTTTGTTATATCATGCTTTGGTTAAATGGTAAGCTTTTGGGGACAGATGTTGCTTGGTTTTGCTTACAGAAGCTCTTGCAGAGTTTGAATTTCACAAACCAATGCTTGACTTTTTTTTTTTTTTTAACATGTATTTCTAAGGAAATGTCTTCCCATTGCAGAGAAATAGTTTGATAATATATGAAATGAGAAGTGAAGTGGGAGAAGCCAGGTGAAGGAAGCATTTCCAAGTCCAGTTTGCAGATAGAGATTGTAGGATTGTTAACATTTAATCTAGCTGGAAAAATATCATAGTGTATATGGCCTCAGATTAAAACTAATAGCTAATTTTCTTAACAGGGCTCTTGACAGACAACACGGTTTCCTTCTATCAACGGTGTACAAGCACATATACCACTAACCTATAGCAACGCCGCACATAGCAGCCGTTTCATAATGTCACTGCATTCGAGCTTTCCAGGGGAAAAGCTCAAAGGTCGTATCGCTGGTTTATGGCTGTGGAATTATCCCTGCGCGAGGGTATGGTTATCAGACATTCCTGGCATTCCAGGTGTCTAATATTATAGTGCTTACATGCCAGCACAGGACCAACTGCCGCGTCAAAGAAAGACGCAGGAGAAAACATGCGTGGCATTACCCATTTCCACTCCTCCGCCCCCTGCTCCCCCACCCCATAGCCTTGCAAAATGTCCGCTTTGCATTGACCTTGGCAATGCTGAGGGGATAAACAAATCACCAGTAAAGTGATTTGATTGATTTTTTTTTCCCCTACAAAATATTGCTCATTCTTTTTTTTTTTTCCATTCTTTTTTTTTTTTATCTTCTACTGCTAAAACGATGTAGCAAAACGTATAGCTGTGTTCCCTGTGTTTGTTTTATTTTTTTTTCTTCGCTGATGGTTATTGTTAAGTAGAAAGCAAAAAGCGTTTATCATAATCAAAAGGAAAAGGAAACAAAAATCCATGCCAGCAGGCAGTTTGACCTGGTCCTGTGAGCAGTGGGTGTGGGTCCCTTCCTTCCCAAAAGCATTCTTCCCCTTCTGGGTCAGGGCCATTCAGTCTTTGGGTCTTTTCAGAAGCACCTGTGAAGGGACAGGGCGAGCTGACATCGAGCTAATATTAACCCCTTGAGCACTGGGAAGAGGCAGTTCAGCTCTGTTTCATTGCTGCTGTAATGGATGCTCTGGCCATCTGGAAGATGCACGTAGCATCTTATGGTAAGCTGGGCAGCAGCACGTTTCCTCTTACGTGCTTTCGTGTATGCCTGTGTGAGGAGGACATCAGTTCCCTGGCTGTTTGGTGGTGGGTGTTTTTTTTTTCCATCCTTAATTTTTCTAATTTTGGGAATTTGGGGACGGGTAGGAAGTTTGAGCAATGAGGATATGCCTTTTTCAAAATAAAAGCACAGCAGTTCTTGTTCACAGACTGCAAGCACTGACGGTGATTCTATAGGACACCTGCGAAACAGTGAAGTGAGGTAGGGAGGGATCTTTTGGGAAAACTGCATTCTGCCATATAAAGATTGTGATTTATATATTTCACAGCACTTTGGATTTGGTCTGGTTTGGTTTTATCCCTCTGAGGTTGCTTGGTGGGTGTCTTGGTTTTTAGTTTGGTTCACTACTTCTGCAGATTTTATTGGGCTTTCTAAGACAAAAACAAACAAATAAATAACCTCAAACCCACCTTTTTGTCTAAAGGGATAGCATTCATTCTGTAGTAGCTTTTCTTCAGTTATTTTTATTATCAGATTGTAATTTTCGAGACTTTATTTGCGCTGTTAAATTAAGTGGACTCATTCTTTGCAGATGTGAGTAGATACTTGTTTTAAAGAACTTGTTGCTCTCAGTGTGCTGTGCCTCCTATCTCTTAACTGCGTAGGCTGCATTGTCCTATAGTGGTTCTCTTTGTAGTGGATATCTTATTGGAAACAAGGTGTTTGTTTTTTTGTTTTGTTTTGTTTTAGAGTTTGTTTTTTGATATTATAGAAGTTCAGTAAAAGTGATGTGTAAACAAATTGAATTTAGGATTTTTTTCTGGTGGTAGGTTTTCAGGTAGGTTAGTTGGCTTGTTTTCATCCTTTTCCTGGCAGTTGAGTGTTTCTTGATTGAATTGGGAAGAGTAGTTACTGGAAAACATTGCAGGAACGGAATGCAGTTTCCTACAGCACTTAGTGCTCGTCTCCAGAGCCGTTGATGGTGAGGTACCAGCTTGTTTCTAAGCAGTAGGCACTGAACACTGAGCGGCTGTGTGCCATGGTACAGCGTACGGAACTGAGTTGGTCTTCAGGAAGGCCTTTTGGCAGTAACAGCCCACACAGATAATGGGCTGCCACGGCCATTTCACATGGTAGTGCTAATGTAACCGCGGCTCTGAAGGGCTCTCTAAATGAGAACTAAGAAAGACACCATTCAGCACACTGCCCTTTTCAGCAAAGCATTTCAAAACAGCCTTGAGTACTTTGCCTAAATTATAGAGAAGAAACCATTTATTCAGTACTCTAAAAAAGATTTAAAAAAACAACAACAAAAACCTATGAGGAAGGAAAAAGATTGTTTAGTTTTTCTGATCTTTGTACGCTGCCTGAACACAATATTCTGTTGACCTGGGCTGCTGGCTAGCTAGACAAGAGTCTTTTAATGGAAACTCCATTTTTCTAAGCCTTACTTAGGTTCCCTCAAACATTTTTGCATGTCGTCTAGTCCTATCTACGCAAATCCATAACTGGCTTGTAATACGGGAGATGTCATTGTAAACCACTGTCAGAATTAATTCAGTACTGGAGCAAAGTGCTTGAGCTTGTAAAACACTTGAGAGAGCTGTTACCCCAATAATACATCCCCAGATATTGTCCAGCCGTTGCTGCAAGGTGGTGAACTCACATATTCATGTCTCTTAGTATAAGCGCTTACCTGTGTGTGTGTTGTGTCCATTTTTATTTACCAAAAAACCCTCTAAAACACACAAAAAAATACATTTCTTTAGGGCCTACTTGCTGTCATAAGTATTTGGGGGTTTAAAGGAATTATAAGATAGAAATTGCAAGCTATTAAAAATGGTACCGTACCTGTATGGTGTTTTGAAAACTAGAGTCATCTCCCAGTTATCGCAGGTTTCCATTCTTTGTATACAAATTTGACTGTTTGACTCATCCTTATATTATCTAGGAACAAAAGGATCTGAGATCTGGAAAATGAGCGAAAATGTTCAGTGTATGCCAGAAATACCTGCTGATGGAATTAGTAAGTCTTTTTCAGCTAAATGCACACAACTGCCCTGTGACTTTATTCTCTGCAGTTAATTTGAGTATGCAGCTGTGGTACAAGCAAAGACAAAGGCATGGTGGTGCTCTTGAGGTACTGCTGGCAGCTACGTGTACAGGTGAGGTGTGAGGCTAGGAACCTTTATGTGCCTATACTGATGTATGCATGCAGCTGTAACACTGAACAGGCTAATGGTGCACATGCTGTGGTGGCTGTAGGCATAAATCAGCATTATCTGGTATTACTGAGAGCTTTTCATAATGAAAGAATGGGATGGCATTTAGTTTGAACTATTCTTATTAATTCTGTATTGGTGTAGAAAAGGTAAAGTGTATGTTAATGTCCACTGAAAAATGATTGTATAAATCTCGTGAGCAAGACAAACAAGACTCTTGACCCTCTGATATTTAAGGACTATAATAAAACAGGGGCTGCCAGCATGCTAGCCCGTGTTTAACGCATTCTCATGTCATGCTGATGTTCGCTGAATTACTCTTTCAAAATAATACCTGTAATGAACTAGTGGTTTATCTTAATAACACCCTTGTTAAAAGAGAATGTACCTAAGCGATACAGAGTTTGTACATAACGTCTTGGCCTGATATCTGAATGGGAGGGACTGCTGCGTTAAGAACACGGTGTTTAGAAACTGAAATCCTGTCAACAGAACCATGAATGAGATTTGGGAGAGAGAAATTGTGGAGCAGTGTTGGCTAGTTTGTAGACATGAATGATCAAAGAAAATAGTGAAAAGAGTGGTTTATGAGCATGCAAATTCTGCCACTTTCTGCAGGTAAACAGTCCAGTTACCACTTCTTAAAGTTAGGGAGCTGACAACAGAAAGTAAGCACATTTTGTTGCAGCTTCAGCCAGTAATTTGTAGAAGAGAAAATTGTCTTCCTGATGTAATATAGCTTTGCTGTCAGTGGATACAGACCTCAGCTGTAGTAAGCCTCAGTGCTCCCTTCCTAACCCTATCGTGGAGATACAGTGTGGTCTCCTGCAGTGCTGTATGCAGTCTGCTACCTGGACAGTACTAAGTATTTGTCCTGCTTAAATTTAGTCACCTTGCTTTGGGTCAGGAGCCTCACATTTAGATGATTTCCACAGCCAGGTAGAAAAAGAGGGAAACCTTCAGAGTGTTATTCATCCTCAGTCTAAGTAGATGTGCTGAATTAGTCTCCATAGGGAACGTAAATGAGTAATTCAGGTTAGATAACGAACTCTTAAAGTTGATGGGATGAATTGCACCCATGAGTTTTATATAAGAAATCCATCTTGGGTGCCTGAAGTGAGTAAAATCCATGTCTGGCAGCATATTTGGAATGGGAATAGAAGGTTTATAGATCTTTTGAATTCATAATGGTTGTAGCGTTAGAAAGCTGGGTAAGAGTTTAATTGATTTTAACTTTTAATTTTAACAATTGATGTAACTTGAGCACTAAATTAGGAGTTCTAGTAAAGAATTTGAACACTTCTCTTTCTTTATACACTCCTTTGCCTGATGAGTTCATTTAAATATTTACATTTGAGCTACTGCATGAAAATAAGAATGGAATATTTTCAGTTGTGTTTTTGCGAAATAAGTAAGGAAGTAAGTGACGTTGATCATATATGCTTGTATTCTGTGTCCTTGTGCTGACTGGAAGTATTTGCGGTGGTGTTAACCGCTGTATTGTGTGGCTGGTAGGTCACCTGTACACCCTTTTGTAAGTTAAGTGAGGCAGGTTCCAGGTAAGTGTGCGTGTGTCATTCCATCTTTGGGGTTCTTCGGTTATGTTTTAATAGATGTACCTTAAAGTTTTGTCTTCTCAGTTCATAGAGTGTGGAGAAGAGTTGTGTTTTTCAGAAGAGTTGGTAATCTCTTTTAAAAAGAAAGTAATAGAGAGTCCTGCATTGTAAGAGAAATGTGCAATGTACATCGTTATATAGCAGTTGGTGTACAAGAATGAATGGGTATGAAATTTAATCTGTGTAACACTTCAGATAAGTGTCATGCTAGATCTTGCTGCAAGGCAAAGCACGTGAGGGCATTTTGGGTAGGGGATAATTGGGATTTGAAGAAAGTTTTCAAATGCATGTTGAAATTGCTACAGAAGTTGAGCATTGACCCTAGTTATAATTGAATTCAAACCTCCGAGTCTTGACTGTAGGTCAAGCATTGCACAACAAAGGAGGTATTCTTGGAAGTCATTTTGAAAGAGATTAGGATGAACCTGTTCATAGTTCTCGGGCATCTTTTATGCACCTCTTACCAACCTGCATTTTTCTCCTTTCTAACTGAGGAAGAGAAGAGTCTTGGATTTGTTTCTTTTTTGTCATCCTCCTTCAGTTTTCTGAGATGTGCCTTCTTACTTTTCTCTCTTCCCCTCATGCTTTATCACATTTATTATAAATTGCATTGCATCAGTCTAAGCAAAACATCTCAAGCTTTACTCATGTAGTCCTTGCTTATATGGGTAACATCAGCACTTGAAATATGCTAAGGAAGTTAGATGAATTTAGAAGGGAGCAAAGACCAAATTCTGGAGTTTCCTGTTGGTAAAGTAGAGTCCTAATCATAATATGGGTAATTTCTGCGTCAGTGTTGTGACTTCATCCTGAAGAGATTTTGGAGAGAAATGAAGTCAGAGAAGGGATGCAGCAGAATGCATTATTCTTGTATTGAATAATGCATGGAAATGTTTTTGTGCATACACATACACATACCCTTTTGAAGAATATGCACACTGATCATCAAGGAAGTGTGAAATACCATGGGTTGCCTGTATCCTGACAGAAAGGCAGCATTTACGGCTACATGTAGTAAATTTCTCTTTCTTTTTTTTTTGTGGCTTTCCTAGGAACAGAATCAGAATCACAGAATTTCTAGGTTGGAAGAGACCTCAAGATCATCAAGTCCAACCTAACACTAACAGTCCCCACTAAACCATGTCCCTAAGCTCTACATCTAAACGTCTTTTGAAGACTTCCAGGGATGGTGACTCCACCACCTCCCTGGGCAGCCTGTTCCAATGCCTCACAACCCTTTCAGTAAAGAAGCTCTTCCTAACATCTAACCTAAAACTCCCCTGGCACAACTTTAGCCCATTCCCCCTCGTCCTGTCACCAGGCACGTGGGAGAACAGGCCAACCCCCACCTCTCTACAGCCTTCTTTAAGGTATCTGTAGAGAGCGATAAGGTCGCCCCTGAGCCTCCTCTTCTCCAGGCTGAACAAACCCAGCTCCCTCAGCCGCTCCTCGTAGGACTTGTTCTCCAGGCCCCTCACCAGCTTCGTCGCCCTTCTTTGGACCCGCTCAAGCACCTCGATGTCCTTCTTGGGTGCATACCACAAGAACAGGCACTTCTTGTGGTACGCACCCGCTGCTTGTTCTCTCGGTCCTTGGAGCACTCTTCAAAACATAGGCCTAAATGGCAGCATTGCGGTAGCATGGGATTGAGTAGAAAAAAATTGCTATTTATGAGTTTAAGGTTAATGAATTAGACTTCATTTGGACAGAACTCTAAAAAGGATCAATAAATAAATAAAAATATTGTCCATAGGTGGGAATACTCGAGTTTAATGAATATGCATTTAAAAAACCTTCTGTTAACTGATTCAGCTTCACAGTACACTAACTGTGGACTTTAAGTCATCCTTTTCTGAGTATTGGCATTCTTTCAGGAACATGTAAATTGATAACCACAAACCGAAGTATTGCAAACTACTACCTTGGAATATCAGTGCCCTGAGACGCAGCACTTAATCCTCTATTATGGTGCAATAAACCTCATTTTTCTTGGGTCATGGTTAATGAATGTAATGGCAGTCCGTCCATCAGCTGTTATTATGTCACAGATAATGATCTTCATGCAGGCAAAATTCCTGCAGCCCCTGCTCTCAGGTATTATTTCCTTCCCAGTTACATCTCATAACTACCTCGTAACTCTTTGCTTTCAACTTCTGTCTTCCAGATTTTCTCTTGCATTTTATTTGTCTTCATGTCATATTAATCTCATCCATTTGCCATATGTATTTTGAAAGTAAATAGTATTTATATGGGAACAGTTTTGAGGGCTTGAACCAGCCCCCTATCTCCTTGTGCTGATGGCTGCTTCATCATGAAAAGTGTCTGGCTTAAAAATCTTGTGCTATTAAAAGACTGGAACAAAAGAGAGAGCCACAGGGGTGTAACACTCTTAGATAGTTATGATCTTTTTATGTACAAACCTACCCAAGTTTTAAAAACATACTCAGGAGCAGTTCTAATGTAGTTTGGATGTCACAGCTGTGATGGCCAAGCATGATCCTGAAGAACAGAATCTGTCTGGCACTATCTGGACTTTGCTGCCTCTGCCTCCCCCTTCTTTTCTTTGAGGTCTACAGTGGGTCACTTGAGTAGTATTTTTCCACAGGTTTTTTTTGTTTTGTTTTTTTGTTTTTAATCACATTAATTTATGGAGAGTGGGAAGAGACGGTGGCTGCTATTCATTCTCACGGTGTCCGATTTCTGAAAGGTGATAACACCTGGGCACTACATCCATATGGCCAGAGTGGTCCGTGCAGCTCCAAACTGCAGAATGAGCTCTAACAATAAGAAGTCAGTATTTGATTAAAAATAAAATTGGCGAGGAGTGCAGATGAAAAGCCAGGATATTACTGGGAATATATCCTTCCTGTAGAGGTGGTTTAGAAGTCACAACTTCTGATTGTTGCTAGCTGTGTTGTGTGTCTTTGGTGAAAGTATTAAATGCTTGTACAGAGTTTTAAGTGAATTTATTAGAAAGACCATCTGTGCATGTTTATGCAAGTTTGCTATGATCCCCACTCTGTGATATTGTGCTTCAAATATTTGTACTCCTTAAATCAAAATGCAAATCTTACAGTTCAATGCTATAACATTAAAGCTAAGGATGAAGCTGATTTTTTATTTATTTATTTATTTTCAGTGTAAGAAATGTTTTATGAAAATCCACATCTGTAATGCAATTCGAGGCAGGACTTTCTTCGCAGCATGCTGCTCCCTCGTAGCTGGCACAGGTCCACACGACTAACCGGCCGCGCTGAAGGGCTCTTGCTTTCATGCCATTGATGTTTCCTCTGAGTAGCGGCCTGGGAACTCTTTATCACAGGTACCCGGTGTTCAGTCCGCTGCATGCTGTGGACAGCCTGACTGAAGCTGCGATTGTATTATCACAGCTTTCAAAGGCTTCTCCTGCTTTCGTAAGATCCCTCTCTTTCTGTCTAGCTGTTGCTATTTGCAAACAAGGCAGTAAGCTTTGCTGTGATGCTGGTAACCGCTAATGGTAGCGTTTGGGCAGGCGCACTTGATCTGGCAGGGCAGCTGGTGACCCCAGCAGCTTGCAGCTTTTTCCTGTAGAAGAGTTGCTCCTGGACTGTGGCAAGGCAGAATGCGGTGGGTTACGACAGCGAAGAAGGAAAACAGGTACTACAGAAGCTACGTCTTTTCACAGTGCTGTGAAAAGTGGCAGTGGCTGGCCATTCTTGTGGATAACCTCTCCTAATAAACTTCTCTCACTGCTCCCTTGTGCTGTTTATAGTCTGTATTTTATACCTTAGTGATCCAGATGTAATTTCACATTGGCGTTTTCACCTTAGTTTTGTCATAGTTTTCAGTGTGTTTAGTGGTTTTGCACAGCAGTTTGTAAGTGGCAATAAATTAGCAAACTTGCTTTGTGCTTGCTTTCTTTTGTTTGTCAAAATTAAGTATCAGTGACTCTCATGGGATTACATTTTAAACTTTAGAGAAATACAAGAACATAGATCCATGTTTGCAATTTAAGAAAAAAAAAATCTGTCTACTCTGCAGAAATTTTGAAGCATTAGAGCTTGGTTATTTGTAATTTCTACAACCCTAATTTGCAGGAACAAAGTATTGCCCTACTTTAAGAATTGATAGGTCAAATCCATCAATAATTTTTTCTGTGGGACAATAGTTTTGAAATCAAAACTATGCTCAGATATATGAAGAACTTAGTTCAGTAGCTTTTTAAAGTATTTTCTCTGTAGTGTTTTCTGCACAAAAAAGCCCTTTCATTTCATAGCAGGTAAAACATGCCAATCTTCTCTCTGCCATTCCTCACAAAAAATGTTGATAAACTGGTTTCTTTTGGAAAATTTGGAAATTTGCAAATAATTATTAAAAGAATACTAACCCCCCCAAAAAAATGTGAATTAGATGGTTAACTTTTTATTTATTTGGAATTTTCATGATGAGATGAAAGCTTCGGTGAGCAAAGGATGTGATACTTGTGTGTCCCACAAACTGTGCTTGGTAATCCTAGTGTCAGGATTTTTATTTTAAATTCTGAGTATGTACTAACGTTACAGTGATAATCTTAAATCTTTTTTTTTTCTTATTAAATATATCAGTAAGTGACATGGCTGTGGATTTATCAACAGGAAACTCAATAGTTATTTCTTTCCCCTAAACCAGCAATAACATGATGATGCAAAGCTTTGCTCAGCCCCAGTTGGAAAAAAATGCATGTATTATTGTTACCAAACTATTTCTTGTTGCAAATAGGTTATTAAAATTAAAAACTTTAATTATCTATCTTCCTAAAAAGGATCCAGGTGAACATCTGAATGTCCATTGAATGTTACTTATAAAATGTCTATTCTGTGCACTCCTCCTCCAAACTGCTGCTAATTTTGTTCAAGTACATGGGTTGGTTAAGTGCTGCTAGCAGTATCTTAGATGGTTATATTTTCTTTTCTGTGTTTTCTGGCTACAGTTGTTAGAAAAGATGACCTTGAAATCCAGTGTTGTCATCACAGTCTCAAGGTTGAAGGGTCCAGTTCTTCTAAGGACAAATTGCGATGTAGATTGTTCTTTTACAACCTATTGGTTGTTGTTTAATTTTGAACTGTCAAATGTGAAAGATGTTGCAATGAAGTTCTCACTTGAGTACCTGTACTGGAAAATGTTTGCAATAATTTATGTTATGTTCTTGGAGTTAATGAATTCATAAGGATGGAGTAGGGGGAAAAGAATCAAGAGCCTAAACTGTAAGGGGGGGGGTTGAAGGATAACTCTCCTTACTCCGTATCGTCATTCTTTAGCTTTTTTCACAATAGAAATTCATACAAATAACAAACATATGTAGGGAAGAGAGAGAAGCTATACCTTGAACTTGTTTCTTTATTTATAGGTTAACAAAACCCTTGTCGTTTGCGGATTGTGTTGGGGATGAACTGCCATGGGGATGGGAAGCTGCATATGATCCTCAGATTGGTGTGTACTATATCGATCACATCAACCGTAAGTATTTTTCAGTTTGCCATATTGATTTTATAAGAAGGCTTATCACAATTAGTCTTTCCTGAGAAGCTCCTGAAGTGTAACTAGGAGTAGGAAAAGATTTCCTATGTGGTGGTTGTACCCTGCTGGGCAGCCAAACTCTACCACAGCCAGTTTCTCAAAGGGAAAGGGGTACAGAATGAAGCCATCAGGAGCTGGCTTTTATCTGACAGGGCAGCTTCTGGACTTGTCTCACAGAGGCCAGCCCTGCAGCCCACCTGTTACCAAAACCTTGCCACATAAACCCAATACAGAATTGTAGTTACAGTAATGATTCATCATGTTCAATAATCGAATTATCACATTGCTGTGCCTGGTTTGGGAATGGTTGCAAGAGTACTCACAGTTATTCACAATTATTCACTCTATCATTTTCTGTGGAAGAAGTGCATGTAATATATGGTAAATAAAGATGGTTTACATCTATTGGTACCTGTAAAGTGTAGGATGTTAGATGGCTATTACATATTCAGCAATGCACACTGGTGGGTATGAGTACAGTCAGACATGAGTAACCGAAAACTGGCTTCAGTCAGACTACTGAAAGGAGCTATGTAGAACAGGCAGTATGGAGTGTGGGGGCTAATTTGCAATTTGTATGTGTGGTCTGGCACATGTATTGTAGTTTTAAGAATGTTGTAGAATACAGTTCAAGCTATAAATAATGCTGTGTCTTGTAGTAACTGGAAAGGGAATGGGGATCAAAATGCTAGGGAAAAATTGACCTTTGGTGTATCGTTATTGGCTTCAAAAGGTTTACAAGCAAATCTGTTGCAGAATGACTACATCTACTTCTACATATACTTTTAATTGCATAGGAGCTATAGCTAAAGCACACAAAACTACAGCAAAAAAATTTGAAATGCAATCCATGTTAGACTTAACCAAATGAATACATTACTGAAAGCATTTCTGTCTTCTTTTTATGTCTTCATTAGTCCATCCTAACTGATACCTTTCTCTCTTTTCTTAGAAATGCTCTTTTATAACATAATAGAAAGGATTCAATTTAAAATACCTGAATGTAAGTGCCTGTGTATGTGCTAGCAGTGCTGTGTACTTAAAAAAAAAAAAAAAAAAAAAAAAAATAGTAAGGTGCCTGTGCCTGTGGTGGTTTTACCCTGCTGAGCTCCACTGCAGCTGATCTCTCACTTCCCCTCCTCAAAGGAAAAAGGGAAAAAGGGGAGAAGATACAATGGAAAGGGTTCAAGGGTTGAGATAAGGGAGATTGCTCACCAGTTACCATCATGGGCAAAACAAGCTCACTGTAGGGAGATTAATAAAATTGATTGCGTATCACTAGAGGACTAGCACGGTGAGAAACTAAAAGCAAACTAAAAACGCCTTCCCCCATCCACCCTCCTCTATGTCCTCCCCCTGAGTGGCACACAGGAATGGGGAATGGGGGCAGTGGTCAGTCCCTGCGGCTTCATTTGCACCACTCCTTCATGGTCCCTCCCTGCCCCTGCTCCCTGTGGGGTTCCTCCCATGGGATGCCGTCCTTCCCAAACTGAGCCTGTGGGGGCTGCCCACAGGCAGCAGCTCCTCAAGAACTGCTCCCACATGGTTCCGTACCACGGGGTCCATCCCCCAGGAGCAACCTGCTCCATGTGGGACCCATGGGCTGCAGGGGGACAGCCTGCTCCACCAGGGGCCTCTCCACAGGCCACAGGGGAACTGCTGCTGCGTGCCTGGAGCACCTCCTGCCCTCCTGCTGCACTGACCTGGAGGTCTGCAGGGCTGTCTCTTAGATTTTTTCACTCTCCCAGCTGCTGTTGCACAGCAGTTTTTTCCCCTTTCTTAGCTCTGCTGTCCCAGAAGCCCAACCAGCGTCGCTCCCTGGCTTGGCTGTGGTCAGCGGCAGGTCCCTTTTGGAGCTGGATCTGATCTGACATGGGGCAGCTGCTGGGCTTTGCTCACAGAGGCCACCTCTGCAGCCCTCTGCTACCAAACCCTTACCATGTAAACCCAAGACTTTACATTAACAGACACAACTGCACAAGGTCAGTAGGTAGGGCAGAGGTGGTGAGAGGTTGTCTTCAGAAACAGCCTCCTCTTCAGCTTTCACCCAGTAGCATCTCAGATGCACATGCAAGTGAATCAAGCCCAAGATGTCTAAACTGCTACTGTAGTCAATAGCTATGTAGTTAGTATAGCCGGTATAAAAAACAGTGCGATCTAAATGACTGCTTGGGTGTTTGCTTTGACGTTGAGCTGATTTAAGCTCCTTTGGTTGGTTTGGACTGGAGATCTGATAAATAGAATGGGGCATTAGACATCTGCTATGCTTGTTGAACACCTGCAGGTAGACCTCTAATCATAATCTCGAACTGAATCCCATCCAGTATCCTCGTTTGGGGTTTTATAGTCCTATTTTATCGGAATAACAATGAGAGACCACTGATCTTACATGTATTAAACATTTCTGAACTTAAATAAATAAATGAGGACATACTTGACTGAATTTAGAAGATGAAAAAAGAAAAGGATTTGCTTCTGAATCCAAATGCTATTACAAGATGAAACTTGTCTTATTATAAAACTTAGGCTGTAAAGCAGGTAATCAATGTTTTGGGGTGCTCAGAAAGTGCTTTCAGATCACTGCTCTGATAATCATGCTCTTTTATTCTATACATGTTCAAAATATTTAATCACCTCTAAAAATGTCAGTCTTACAGGGATTTTTTGTTTGTTAGTTTGTTTTAGAAATGAGTGGTTTTAGATTTTTTTTTGTCTGTTTAAATGCTATTTCTGTGCATTGACTGTGAATTCTTGAGTGTTAGAAGTTTCTCATGGGTTAAAGTTCTGTTTCACACACGTAAAGAGTTGAGACCTGGACAGCATTGTCTTGGAGTTATGTTGAAAATAGTAATATGCCACAAACAGTAATGCTTTCACATAAGAGAGAAGAATCGTGTATGTATATCCATCTGAATATGGTCGTCTTTCTGAGGCTCAAAGAAACAAGTGTGATTAGCTGGGTTTCTTTATATTAATATATATGATGGATGACAGTGGTGTAGTTTGGACCGTGGTGTGGTTAAACTGTTTTCCATCCAGTGTTTGGCAGAGTATTTGGTTCCTGTTTTATTAATACAGGTTCATTTATAGCAATTTTGGTGAAAATTATTGTTTTGTAAAACAAAACTGTTTTATTTTTGTGCACTGTATTTTTTATTTTTGTGCACTGTATTTTGCAATGTTTGGGTGAGGATTACTCAAATTGCTGGGCAGTAAGCTGCCTCAGGGTCTTCTAAGCGGTTCTAATGTGCCAAATGTGGACATTTAAACTTTTACTTCATCTTAGTGGAGTGCAACATACTGTTTTGATATTATTGACATCTCTAGTATGGAGCTCCTGCTTACTGCTTTATTAATGTAATAATTCAGATGTGTTGGATATGCTTTTTGAACCGGTAAAATTGTGTGTCAGGCCAGTGGATATGTTAGAAGACTCTCCTTCTTTTAACTGTATCAATTCCCACTTTGTTAATTCCTTTAGTGGACAAAGAAATTCAGTGAGGGAGAAAAACAAACTGCATCCACCGCTAGGAAGAGGACCAAATGGGCAGATGTAGGTTTCAGGTTGTCCACAGAAGTTGGAGCAACAGTAGTAAAACTGGCCAATCTTGTTAGGTTTCCTCAGTCAAAACCATTAAACCATGAGCAGCAGGATGGATCTTAGCGCAAAAAAAAAAAAAAAGTAATTTCAGGTTTTACTTCTGGTTGTTCCCTCCTCTTTTGTTAAAAACTTAAGGTTGAAAGTTTCAATGGTGGAATTTCCATTAGTGCACATTGCTAGACTTAGTCTCATCTTTTTGAAGATGGATAGAGCCAAAAGTCCCGTTGATTTCAAGAAAGAAGTACTAGGCTGGAATTTGCAATGTTATAAAAAATTCTGCCAAATTTATATAATGAAAGATTAAATTCTTCAAATATTCATATCAATAGGTCTTAAAATAAAACCTTGTAAATATTTTCCCCAGCTGTGTAATTACCTGTCCTAGTCCTTTACCTTCCCTTCTCCCATACAAACCCGAGAAAACCCTTAATTGCCAGTGGTAACTCAATTTCTCCTCCAAAGAGGGGTAAGAGTTGGCTGTGAGCAGTCTGCGATCGTAAACACTCCTTCAAACTTGAGGAACTGCGCATTTGGTGTCAATATGTTTAAGTATAATTTGGTTTTATTATCATCACACATTTTGTGTATTTTTATATATTTCTGTGGAGTTCTTTTCAAATACAATTTTCTTCTAGCTCTTCATGATTGCCTTAGAGCTTTCTCATGATCCTCTCTGATGATGTAACCCACTTTGAGAAACACTGACTGAGGTCATTACTTTATGAATATATTACCCCAATTAGGAGTCTTAATGTGATACTTCCAGCCTCAAGGGAGGCCAGATTACAGGCCATCTGTCACGGCAGAACATGCTTGCATATGATGTGGGTAGCTAATACCGTAAGAAACTAAATGCTTAACCTGTGGTTCAGTAGCACCCTTTGTTAGAGGGCTGACTGAAGGGATATTATCTGGTGATCAGGGTCTGAGGAGTTCCTTTTGCACAGGATCCTTCTTGCTGTGGTTTGGGAGAGTTCAAAGATTTTTTTATCTTGTGCTGTTCACACTTAAAATTTTTGTTACCCATGTGTATTTGTATTCAGCCACTTTAGATGTCTAATTTGCTAACATTCACTAATTTTGCTAAATAATATGGTTAGGAACTCACAGCAATACAAAAAATAACCCTAACCTATTATTCTGCTTAATTTCATATATCTGCAAGCAAAGATGTCACTTCCACATTTTTCCAGTTTTTTTTTTCCCTGCAGGTTTTCCAACATCAGACTTCAAGTGGCTAAGGTGCAAACGTTTGTGCTCATAAAGATTGGATTTGCAAACACTTTTAAGCTGATAGAATCTCTGAAAGAATTGGTCTGGCTCTATTGTTACCTCTGGCCTTTTGTTCTGCCCCTGCAGTGTTTTTGCTTATACTGGCATGAATATTTGCATGGCCAGACAGTGAATCAGATCAGGGAGCTGATTCGAGTTGAAACTAATCTGGCACGGCAAAAAAAAAAGTTGCTGTTTGTTCTCCTTTCCACACCCCTGTTTATGCAAGGGAGGGAAGGTGACCCGGGAATATGAATGAACGTTCAGGTAGATGAGACAGGGGACAGCAGTTTCTTGCAGTAGCACTGGTTAAAGGCATTTTGAAACTACACCCCTGAACTTTCATCTGGTCTGTGCCCCATATGGGCTTGCCAGGAAGTAGTTTTGACTCCGAGGCTGTGCTATCCAGGTGCAGTTCTTAAATGGTGGTGCCAGCTGCAGTAATCGTTGCTTACTCTAGTTCCTGCCCCACGTTGTGTCAGTGTGACCGTGTAGGGAGCAAGGACGATGGGTGAGCATTCTGCTTCCTGAGGTGTGTGAGTTGTCACCCCCTCCTCCACTTCCTTCCCCACTGCTGCTCAGCTTTTCTGACCTGGATCGCTGCCTCAGATGTGTGTACACCAACAGCTGCAGAAAGGTGGCGGTGGGAGAAGGGTAGGGTGGGAGTCCTTACATCTGGTGGAACTGGCTCACGCGTGGGAAACGGTCTGTGAAAGGGAGCTCAAGTTTAAGGATGGCCACTGCCACGGACATTCACCCTGTAGACATGCTTGTCTACAGATTTTAGGTGCAGGAGTATATGGGCCTGTGGGAAATGAGAGCTTCATTGAAATGAGTGAATTAGATTTAACTATATTGTTCCTCTTTTTTTCAATAAGTGAAGTTAGGAAGTTGAGTCAACATATTTATATGTAGGGTTTTTTTTCCCTATTTCATCTGCAGATAGCATCAGTTAGGAACTCTGTATTCGGCACAAAGAGGGAGGGATCGCTAAGAAACAATAATTGTTTGCACACTTCTAGGTTTCTTAGCACTTAGTGGTTGGCCAAGTATCTAAATATCTTCTACTTCAAGTAGTGTGCATTAGTCAGTTAGGATACAAAACAAAAGCCTAAAGTTTCAAGTAACACAGAGGTGAAATAGATAGGTAGCAGACCTGTTTTTATGAACGTCTTCATTACCATACTGTGTAAATAACACGTATGTACTTCCAAAATGATGGGCAGGGTTGTTGTGTTTTGTAATTCATTGGTGAAAATTGACGCTATGCAGATTTATACTTGGACTTTATTACTCAAATTTTGTGGATTCCCATTGCTATAAGCCACATTTTTTAGACCCTAGCTTTTTTCAGCAACTTCTACTTTGGGCTTAAATAAACAAATAGTAAATGTGTCATTTAGTATGACAGCGATTTGGGCTTTTTGTTGACGTCATACAGTGTTAAGCAACAGTTGCTGTAATTGATAGCAAGTTGAGAGAGCTGTGTTTTTTTGCTGTGTGGGTTCTTTTTTTTTTTTTTTTTTCAGTTCTAGAAGTGTGGTCATCACAGTTTAGCAATTGTTCAAAGTTTTTTCAACTTTTCCAGTTAACTAGAGAGTTCAACTTTATTAAAAATGCTTAGAATCACATTTTAGGAAGTTTCACAGTAGTTTTTTGTTTGTTTGTTTTGAGAAAGGTAGTTACAGTAAATTAACTTTTGTTTTATCATGCCTGAACTGATGAACTTCAGTGGGTTTGTGGTTTTGGTGGAAGGAAGGGTGATAACTGAAATCCTTGCACAGATCTTTGTGATCATCAAGATTGCGCTTGAGCTGTAAACTTCCAGATTCATCTTACAGAGTCTGTGTCTCCTTGTGGTGAGGAGACATTTGTTTCTGGATGGGTCTAAATAACAGATCTCAGTATCTAAAGACAAGCAAAAGGAAAAAAAAAAAAAGAGAGAGAGAAAAAACTAGCAAGTATAGATACGCAGGGATGACAGAAATTTTATTTTCTTCAACATTGCTAAAGATATGAATGTACTATTCGCACTTAATATAATCATAGATTGAAGTGCTGAAATCCTGATTTGTTTTCTTAAATGCTTGAAACTTGAGAGATTACTTTGTAGTGTGACTAGCTGATTTCCATTATTAGTATTAATGGTACTCAAGAAGCCTGTTTCCTGTACATTTGGGGAATTTACAGAGTTTGGGGAATAGAGTCCTGTTGTTCTAAACACTCTCTTTGTGAGACCTTGGCTTATCTGAAAGATTTCTACTTCTGGCTCAGCATGAATAGTCTGAGGGAATCATGGGCTGGAACAAGTTCTGCCATGCTTTCAGCACCTTACATGTTCCTAAATAACTCGTCTCCTTCCAGATTTATTTTCAGGCTGAGAAATAACCAGGCAGGAGGTTGTTTTCCTCATGGCATTGATCTAGCCAACCTAGAAAACAGGTATTCTGCTGTGGGTAGGTTAGTTGTAAAGGTATTAGAAAGGAGCTGAGTGACAGTATTTAAAAGGTATGGATGGGAAGGAATAGCTACTCCTAGCCCAGGTGTATTTCAATTCATTGCATCTCTCTTTTTTTTTTTTTTTTTTTTTTTTTTTTTGTAACTCATTACTTTGTATTCTAAGTTGTTTTTTTGTTGTTTTTTTTTTTTTTTTCTCCCTGCCCTCCACCCCTCTGCTCCCAGCACTTTTCTTCAAAGAAGAAGTTGAGCATCTACCTTCTCTGCTTCTGCAGCTCCTCCCTATTTTAGTTTTAATTTTCCACTTTGGAAGCATGAATGCACATTTTAGTTCTTTCCCAGAGGCTGTTTTCTGCCACTGATTCCTCCGCAGAGAAAAAGAAAATTAAGTCAGAGTGATGCTAAAAGGTCAGGAATCACGGAGTTACAGGGATTTGCGTCTACTTAGCTCAAGACAAGAATTCACTGAAGGTCTCTGCTTCCCCACTTGGTTTCCTTCCTTCTTAAAATTTCAAAGCCTAGCTTTCGCATACACTGTTTGACAGTCCTAACAATATTTTAACTACAGGTGCTCTTTTTCTTGCTGTAATCATAGAGGCTTTCATGCCATTTTATGCCTGTGTGACTGGTTTATCTGTCACAAGGACTTTGTGGATACAGTGACACTTCTCCGTTCCAGCCTGGGACTGAAGTTGTACTTCATACGCATATTGCCAGACCGTATTCTTGGGCAAGGAAAAAATCTGAAAATCCCACCATGAGTCTGCAATTAGCACTAGCTTGAGAGAGTAGGATTGTGTATCTTGTAAGTGTGTACTGTTTGTTCCCACGGCACATCACTGTCTTTTAAGCAAGTGGTGCCATGCAGGCATTTGGGAAACAATTGTGAAGACTCCTTACTGTCAGCAGACACATGGTGAAAACCCAAGAGCAGTACATCTTATCTCAAATCTCATTTATAGGTTGCTATCTTCCCTGCCCCCTGGCTATAGAGAGTCCTATGTAATAAGAAGGGATTAGAGTAATCTGGTCTGTGTTGGCTACAGAAGGCAATGAAGGCTCTGGATTAAAGATGGTTTTAGCTGCTGACTTTTATGTAAAGACTATACGTGTTTTTTAGTGTTTTTTTTTTTTTTTCTTTCCCCTCATGTCATATTTCTGATAGCCACAGCAGTAGAACATTACCTGCCTACCTATGAGATAATGTCTATAGAACAAATGCTCAGTTTCTACTGCTCTCATCTCTAGGATGTATAAGCATATGCAGCCACAATGTCTAGAAGAAACTGAAGTGCCATAAGGATAACATGTTGCTCAGTATTTCTTAGTAAAAACCTCTGAATAAATATTTCTTGGAAATCTGCTCATGCTTGCACGGTAGAGCTGGAAAACATTCTCATTTTCTCTCATTTCTCAATTCAAGCACAGAATAATTTTATGGAAAAAGTGAAGAAGGCATCTGGAAGGGAGGAAGCATTGTTCTTGTGCGAGTTCTACGGCAGGAAACAAACTGTAGAGAGCTCAGTTCAAAGCATCCTCTGAATAACCTCATTTTCCTTCATGTCTCTCTTCAGAAGCCATATTCCATCTTATATAATGTGGTAGAATGTGATTTTCTTTGAGTATCCAGCAATGTTTTAGATCATTTTAAAGACACTGCATATGTCACCTTGTTGGGCTGCACAGTCTTCTGCTTCTCTGTAATGTGCTGCTCTTTATGTTATGTACCTATTGAACAAATACATCAGTTTGAAACAATGCAATATTTCTTGACTTTGTCCTCAAATTTGCGGGTGCAAATTGCTTCTCTTATTGTTCGAGTTTGACTACGAAGTATACACGAAGTATTTTGAAAGAAGGGAAGTGAAGAGAAAAAGGAGTAAGAAAAAAGTCTTTCAGAAAGCCTCTGGTATGTAAACAATGAAGCACATTCCTTACGCTAGTCCGGGAACACTTTGTTATGCTCCCTGAAACCACTGCTAGTGCATTTGTTCCCTTGCTGTTGGTTAGGGCTTGCAGCTCAGTTACCTGCAATATTTGTTATGCCAGCTGAAGTATGATGAAGTAATATTTACACTCTTTTTTCCCACCTGTACTTCTGTCTGATTGCAGGCAAAAAAATGGAGATCTGAGAGCCAGTTTGCTTATCAAGAAACACAGGATATACCCGTAGAATAAACATATCCATGGTGGTTACATAATGGTGTTTATAAAATTGCTTTCACCACCCACCATTAAGCTAGGTTGAATTGCCCTGTGATGGTTGGTATCAGACACCCGTGTTCCGCTCCTGATGTAATATATCAAAGGGTTGGTGGTGGTTTTGTGCCTGTGCCATCATGAGGTGCTTGTGTGCGAGATACCCTTGAAATCCCGGTTCTCTCTCACCACGGCTACCCCCGCTTTGGCTTCGCTGCAGCCGTTCTCCAGGGACTTGCCCTCAGCAGGCTGTGGGCTGTTTTCCAGCTGTCCCCTCCTTCTCAAACCACTTCTGTGGAACAGGACGTAACGCCACCGCAGCAGAGGCAGCGGGGACTATTCAAAGACCAAACTGGATTTACTTTGAACACTTTCTTCATCTGCTGTACTTCAGGAGAAACTCCAGGGATGGAGGAGTCCTGAACGTAGTCAGTTACTGGGTTTGAGTTGTTGAGGCCCATGCTGTCCTCTTAAAGTTGGGATCTGTTTGGTTGGAGGTGGTAGTCACATAATTGGGATGCAAGATAAGCAGAAATGCCAGGTGTAACAGCTATCTTTTCATCAGTTAACTTTTCAGGCAGAGAAACCGCCAGGACACGATACACTTGCTTTTATGTAATAGTTTTGGCTGAGCGAATATTTGGGTGGATTTAGTGTGTTAAATGGGCTTTGTGCTGGGTTGGGTGAACACCACAGACTGTGCAGAAGAGAATATGTGAATGTGCAGCATGGTGGAGACAACATGGTGGAAATTCCCCCAAAAGGGGGGCTTTTATTGCAGCTACAGCTGTGACGGATCAGACTCCCCCTGCTCTAGCATGCCTGCTGCTGTACAGGTCTTGGGGCTTTGGTCTGCATTTCTACCCAGGTCAAGTAGTTTAACTTGAAATCCTGAAACTAGTTTCAAGTGAAAACCTGTACCAGAAAAGTGCAAATTCTGTCCCAGAGTGCTGAGATTCTGGTACCCTTACAAACTGGAGTACTACGGGCAAGTGATTAAACAGATGAGAGCTCTGTCATCTGGATGAGAAGTGTAATGCCGCAGCGCTGTCCCCACCTGCTCTGCATGTGTCCTTCTCAAGTAGCAGTCCAGAATCTCCGGCATTTTTTTGGTGGGGCCCTTTCAGAGTGATTGCTGTCTTAACTGCGGTGCCTGAAAGCAACCTGCCGGACTGAAGATAGCCTTCGTACAGGTCGTTCTAGAGCCAATTGACACTATTATTTTATTTGGCAAAGGGAGATGCTGGAAAAACTATTGCTTCCATGTATTGTTAATCCCGTAGTAAAACGTCCAATTCTCTCATGTCTAGCAGTAGGGCGTCAGGGAGCCGTTCCCTTCCCTGTGGGATTTTCTAGTGGGATTTTAATTCCATGTATTTTAGAGAAATACGATCTACTGCTGATAAGGTAATAGTTTCCTTCTGTTGAAGTAGACTGTAAAAATTTGGCAGAGTGTCTGGGTAGCAGACAGAAACATAACATCTGACTATCTAATAAAAAAAAAAAATGCCTGCATATCCTGTGTGTCCTCTATATAATATATATCTTGTGTATAATTACATGGGGCAAGTGTAATATTATAGCTTGAAAAGCTTGGTTTATTTCTTTGGTTAGAACTCGCTTCAAGGGCAGTAAAGTCCTGGAATTTTGGCTCCGAGTGATTGTTTGGGCCAGATCCTTCACTCGGTTTAAGTGCATCAAACCTGGCTGGCAGTGAGCCAGGAAGATTGTATTTCATTAATAGCAGAGTGATCAAAGCCAACGCAGCTCGATCTTCCACGCTGCAGGTCTGTGATAACTTCAGTGCTCGGGAACGTCCTTGGGTGGAGCATGCCATCCTGCTGCTTGTGCGGTTCCGCCCGTCCAGAACTTCCCCTCAGCCGGGGTAGTCACTCAGATCATTAAAAATGGAAGGAAATAAACTGCTGGTTTGTAATTTTGAATAAATTACTTATCGACATACTTGCAGTAATTTATTTAAAGTTAAATTAATTGGTTTCAAATCAAGATCTCTTAATAGAATCAAGTAATTTTAATTCACAAATAGCTTTGCCAAATGATGCTAAAACCAAGTTACATCAGGAATGCGCAATGTAACCATTAGACATGTCCCCTCCCCCCGAATTCTGTTACTAGAGTTTATTATTTTGTGTTGTGATTGGACTGAGAAAGTTGATGTATATTTTTCTAAATTTAGTCACTGCTCTTGGCAGAGCCTGATGTACCACTCTTAGTTGTTTAAAGATCCATTTTAAGGAGATGCCTTTTGTTCATATCAAAGTTTATGCCACAGAAAATGGCACTAAATCTTCATTTTCTCTGCCAGAAACAGCTGAACTAGTGAATTTAACTGGTGATGCTGAAAGGGTTGAGAGGGGTGATGCCCGGGGAGGTGGTTTGTCTGTTCTCCACTGCTCATGATGGGAGGAAGTCCAGTTGGCATTTTCTAGAGCAGGTATAACCGTAGAGTTTCTTACATGATTTGTATCTGTTCTAGACAAAGTTGTAAGCCCTGTTGCAGTCACCAGTGGAAACACCTATCTGCCCTAAAAAAGGAATGGGCCTCTCTAAAGTTCGTTCTTCATCAGATGTTGAATTATAAGGGTAGGAGACTGTTGGGAACTTATTTGTGGTTTAAATCCCACTCTATAATTTAAAAAGAAAGGGTTTCACATCTCACTTTGAAATGTTCAGCAAGCTCTGCCCTCAGTACCATGCATGTAACTGCCCCAATAATACTGGTGTGTACAAATTTGACCCTAACAGCAGGTGCTTGAGACACCCTCTTTCAAGGAAAAAAAAATAAAAAAAAAAACTTATCTTTCTGAGGCTTTAACTTTGAGAACTATAAATATTTGTTTTTGAAAGGAGAACTCTGCCTTTTTCTTCTTTTTTTTTTTAATTTACATGTGCTCAGATTACATGTGCTCAATGAACGTACTTCTCACAATGTAGCATTACAATACCACAACTATTATCCATAGTTCTGTCAATGTGTTTTTTTTCCCCCACTATGGGGTAGAAATGCTGATTACAGTTCAGATGACTGAAAATTATAAATGAACAAGCATTCACGCTGCTACACAGACACGTGTATATATATATGAACATCTTGCCAAACAAGTAATTTAATTTGGGGGGGGGGGTTTCCACTTCATCATATTTGAGACGACGTGGAGTGAAAAATACTCTGGAGCCTTCTCTGCGTGGTGAAAGCTGACATCAGTATCAGTTCTGGGATAATGATCCCAATAACGCTTTGCCTTTTCCAGGATTATGTTTTTCTTGACCGAGCATTCGTTCTGGAATAAAATACCCACAGATAGACTTGGCTGAGCATGGTTTGGCCAGCCAATTTACCTTCCTGGGCAGTTACCCAAACCTCAGTGTGCTGAAGCTGCACTTCTTAAAAGGCAGGGTCACCTTTAGTTCATCTACGACTGTCTGAATAAAAGAAGTTAGGTCATATCATCAGAGCTTTGTTTTGCACGTGTGGCTTTGAGAGGCAAAAAGAAAATGTATGGTCGTATTTGTCAGCAACAAAAAATCATCTGCTCTTGATCAGCTTTGTCCTTCTCTTGCAGTCACAAGGACAGGGCATCTGTAGGCCACATTTTAGGACTCTGCAGGCTACATTTGGTCTTTGGGCTGCATGTCGAGCAATCCTCACTTAAAACCTACAAGACAATTACCTACAACACGCTCGAAGATGAGACCTTCCAATCTTGTAAGATTATTCGGTGGCTGCTGGTTGCACTCTTAAAACACAATCACATCATTACACTCTTCTAAAAAAGCAACATAACTGCATTTATCCTATTTGATCGCTGACCCATGAGAGTCCTGCTTCATGCTCTTCATCCCGCTTCACAAAGAAGGACACCTCTGGAAACAGGCACTTCTTATCTCGGGTAAATAACCGGGAATGTGGAGGTGCCTTAAAGCACAATGGCATTAAGTGGCCACCGATAGGGACATGTGTTGACTGTTTAGGAAAGAAAAGCTATTGATTTGCTTCTTTGTGCTCCTGATAGCTTTGTGGAAAAGAGCAGGTGGCTGTAAACACGATGTGTGCGGCTGCAGATAGAGGTAGTTTTTTGGAGAATGTGCGTGTTGGGGTTATTGGGAAACCAACTGTGCATAAAGCTTCTCTATGTTAATCCTTGCACCACACTTGGGTTATGTGATTTATGCTCTCCATGCTTCCACTGTGTGCGTGTAGGAAATACCTTCCCACGTATAAACACAAAAGCTTGACGTGTTTGTAAATGGTGGGGGGGTCACCAGCATGGGGTGGGGGTACATGAATTGGTTTGTTTGTCAGAGCATCAGGAGTTACACAGACATTGTGGGTTTAGGATTCTACACAGTTGGTTCTGTAGGAAGCTTCTTTTATTTCCATATCTCTGGTTTATGGGATGTTAGCACCAAGAAGAGCTTTTGAAAACTGGTAGTTAGTTATTATGAGAAATTGTTATTAACCAGAACCTGTCCTTAACAGCAGTTTAAAAAGTCTTTTCAGTGCTTAAAAGGGGCTTGGAAAAAAGATGGAGAGCTACTTTTGACACAGATAGATAGTGATAGGGCAAGGGGGAATGGTTTTAAACTAAAAGAGGGGAGACTTGGATTAAAGGTCGGGAGGAAATTCTTCACTCAGAGGCTGGTGAGGCCGTGGCACAGGCTGCCCAGAGAAGCTGTGGCTGCCCCATCCCTGGAGGTGCTCAAGGCCGGGCTGGATGGGGCTTTGGGCAACCTGGGCTGGCGGGAGGTGTCCCTGCCCATGGCAGGGGGGTGGGACTGGGTGGGCTAAGGGTAAAGGGTAAAAGCATTCCAACTCAAAGGGTAAAAGCATTCCAACCCAAAGCATTCTGCGATATGATATGAAAATGTGTAGTTGAGAGAGTGCCTGATCCCCAGGAGAGCAGTTCAGGTAGGGGCTGGGGCTGTGGGGTGCTGCAGTTCTTTTCTCCCCTGTGTCTTCAGCCACATGGTCCCATTCCCCTCTCCCACCCTGCCCTGGTGCTCACAGTGAACCAGTTTAGGGAATCAAAGTGGCAGAAAACTTAAGCCAGAGAGTAACCATTTCACCTGCTTTTTGAAAAACAAATAAAATAATAATAATAATAAAAAAACAACTGAGTAAATACTTTGTGCTTAAATACCTTAGTACTGAATGTTTCTGTCCATGTGGATCCACGCAGATTTATAGCATGTAACATAGAAAGAAAATGCCGTTTGGTGCCCAGTTTACATGCAACTTTCAAACTTCCCATGGCTACCTCTTACAAGAACACCAGTTTTTCTACTTGGTACAGCCTTAAAGGAAGAATATTCATTGGACAGCTTCCAAACATGCTGAGCTAAGTCTGGAAATATGAATGATAAGGTTGGACATTCAGCTTAGCTCTTCCTCTTTGCATGTTTAAAAAAAATAAATTAAAACCCGGTCCTCGTTAGATTGATAATCAGATGCTTTCTGTAGTATCTAGCACTGTCGTGTCTGGTGGGTTTCTCTGTGCTTTCTATGCGAGTCTTACTTCTGTGTAGCTCCTTGAGTTAAAATGTTTCGCATATAATCTTCTTAAGGGCCTGTTCCAGCCTTTTTGGTTATATTACCTGGTAGTCAGTGGAAAGGAGGAGAATCTTCAGAAAGGCAGTTTGGTCCTGTGTATCTTAGGCACATGTCTTAAGTGGAACGACGTGCTGTCCCTCTCTTGCTGTTGACCGTAAATAAAGCAATGTTACATCGTCAGTTCAGTTGCGGTGGAAAAGCTAAACAGAAAGACTGCTTTCATAGAGGAAAAGGAGTGAGATAACCACAATAAAACATGAAAAAGAGATGGCTGCAGAAATTAATGAAGTGGGGGTTGTGTTTGTTTTTTTTGTTTTTGTTTTTCTTTTAGTGCAATAGCTAAGAATAAGTTTTATTTTTCTGTTCAGAAATGCATTTAATTTTAAGGTGTCATTCGAAGAGTTTTTATTGATCCTGTTATTTCCAAATGCTTGGATGCAGAAAATATGGGTGAAAAGTTTTCATATGTTTTAATTCAGTGTTGTGGGGCGTAAGAATGATCTACATATAGCATTACGTATTGTGCACTAATTGCTAATTTTACAAGTGATCACTGAAGTACTGTTTCTGAAGCACGCTATTGTGGCAAAGACAAACTTCAATAAAACCGAGCATCTGCTTAGTAAGCAAAGCCAAGCTATGGTTTAGACTTCCAAAACTGTGGATTGCAAGCAGAGAAACAATTCAGTTGTGACCAGGTTTCAAAAGAAGTACCTTTAAATTCTTTCTTTTTCCTTCCATACAGAAACAACACAAATAGAAGATCCCAGGAAACAATGGAGGCAAGAGCAAGAGAGAATGTTAAAGGATTATCTTATGGTAGCCCAGGATGCTCTCAGTACTCAGAAAGAGCTGTACCAAGTGAAGGAACAGAGGCTAGCACTTGCACTGGATGAGTATGTACGGTTGAACGATGCCTACAAAGAAAAATCAAGCTCTCGTACAAGCTGTAAGTACAGTAGAAAATACAATGTAACCTCTTTGATCTGTGCCCTGCAGGAGATCGTGTTTCGCTTTAGGATGAGTTTTCAAGGTTTGCTATGAACACCTTGTACTTTGGCTTTTTTAAGAGGTAGCATCCCTCCTTTTTTTCTTTTCTTTTTTTTTTTTTTTTTAATATAAAGATATTCTGCTGGAAAGAACTCTCTTCTGTCCAATACAATTGAACTCCTTTGAGCCATGGTTTAGAGTAGTTGGCTCTGAACTCTATTTTGTCACGCTGTTTGTCAGAACAAAATTCTGCCAAATCTAGGTTCAAAGTAAATAGGATCTCCTGCACTTCATGGCTGCATACTGAAACGACCCCACTGTGTGACAGGTACCCGCAGTAGACCAAAAAGAGAATTTGTTGCTGCTTCATGCAATAATCTTGCAGCATGTATGAAGTGATAAGGTGTGAGGCAGAGATACATGTTACAGTAGCAGACGAGGAATTAGCCTGTGGTGAAGTGCTCTCAGAAGCCTGTATTTGGTTTGTTGGCTAAATATCTCTCTCAGAAATGGATGGTGTGATAAAAGTAACATGTGCAGCTTGGGAAGAACTGAGCAGCAGACCTCTGAGACTTCTGAATTAAATCTTCTGCTTTCCAAAAACCTTCCACGAAGAGGTGATTGCATGATTTTGAGATGTCTCAGCTAGAAGAACAGGAACAGAAAGCAAGGGCTAGAAAGCCAGGGAAAATGAGATGCTACTTATGGATTCTGCAATAGAATGAAGGAGGGGAGGTACAAAATAATGGCAGAGGAAAGAAAGAGGGAAATTTTGATTGTTCATTAATTATTGCCATGCTGCAGTGCTGACTATCCTATAAAAGTGTATATATTTGTAAAATATTATATGTTTTTTGGTACTTTGTAATTTTAGATCAATGTGGTTTTGTCAAGGAAGGGAGTAATTAGTGATTTAAACGTGCTTAAATATTTGTCCTTTTTTGTCTTTTAAAAAAGTGTTCTCAGGCTCCTCATCAAGCACAAAGTATGACCCTGACATTCTGAAGGCTGAAATCTCCACTACAAGATTAAGGGTGAGAGTTCTTAATTCATATTCATTTGTATTCTGTATGCAAACTTCCTGACTGTAGAATGCAAAGTTTGAACTAGCAGAGGTATCTTGTACCCCGATAGTGAAACCTCCTAATATTATCATTAAATATCAGTCAAGGGTTTTTAATGAATTGTAAGTGGGTTTTTAAAGCTGTCTCAGCTACTTCTAGAGAACACACTTTGGTGAAACTTTGACAGATATTCTAACAAGACGTGGGTTTAAATAAATTCGAGGTCTATTTTCACTTCTATGCTCCAGCTTTTAAAAGAAAGAATAAAAATAATTAGGTGGAAATAAAGTAGTAGGCAAAGATGAGGGGCAACTAGGTGACTTTTTACACGATCTTTCTTCTGCGAGAAATGGACCATTAGCTACATGAACTGCCTCACAAATATCTGTTGGTTTAAAAACTCGCCAGTAATGGTGTAAAATTTTGCTTTGATTTGTCAGAATGGAACAGTTTAGGTCAAGATTGAAAATTATTCACTTTTTGAAATTGCTAACAAGCAAAAACATTATTTGGTCAGCTCCTTTCAGTATGGTCAGTAACAGACTCTGTACAAAGAACTTTCATTCACAGGTTAGTCTCTAGTGAATTCATCTTGAATGAAGAGGAAATGGTGTGGAAGACATTTAAAATCCATATAGGGAGTTCGTTTATTTAAGCTTTGGCGTATAGTGCTCAATGGATAACCTGGACTTCCTGTAGTTAGTAATGAAAAAAAATCAGATCAAACCATGCGGGATGAAAAAACAGCACCTCACAGCGTAGTCCTTGAGCGAGGGCTGGGATACAGATTCTGCCTGAGCAGAGACAGCACAAGCGGTGCCAGTTACTCAGCTCCTCCATTGCCCCCTCCTGGCTTCTGCACAGAGCAGCACTTGCAGAAGCCTCAGAGACTTCGCTGAGAGTAATGAGTTATGATTAGGAGTCTAAACAATTCATGTTTAAATGGAGTTGTGGAAGATGGAATAGCTCATTAAAATTTAAAAATGATATAAATGAGAGATGGAGTTCACTGTAAAACTGGTGTCCAGATGTTGCCCTCCTGGCTGCTTGTACAGCCTGCCCTTCCTTAGAAATACCAGTTTGTAGTCCCTTATTTTTTAAAGCAGAAGGTAAAGTTATTAGCGAGAAAACACATTTCAGCAGTGAGGGCGTTGGAGAAAAATGTTGAAGCTTCAGAGGGAGAATCTATGACAATAGGACCCTGGCCAAGAACAAGATTGAAAAGACAAGGGCAGAGCTTCTTTCTGAAGCCAGCACAGCAGTAAAAGAGGTTCCCTGTTGGCAAGGGGATCGCTGGTGTATTTGGGAAATTAATGGTGGTGTTGAAGAACAAAACACATGGCCAAAAGTAAATACAGTCACCTAAGAGTCAGGGGAGAATACTTAAACGTGGTCCTATGCTCAGTTTTTCCTGTTACAATACTCTGGTCAGCTCCCAACTCAGAATGCACAAACACTGAATCACCTCTTGGCTACAGTTCTACAAATTGTCCATTCACTGGTGAGAGGCTAATGTGCTAATCACTAGAGTTAAGTTTTTGGAGGTGCCTCCCTCTCTTCATTGCTTGTTGGAGTCAATGTAAACCTAGCATCCTGCTGGTTCTCAACGCAAGGTTTAATGGCATTGCAAAGTCCAAGTTGCGTATGTGCCTAAAATAGGTGACCTGAATCTTGTCTGCAGAGTTTAGAGGGGTGCAGTCCAAGAATATCTGTATCAGCATAAAGTGTGCTGTCATCCAAACCTACTGGATATGAAAATCATTGAGATAACAAAAAGTGGAGCCCTGCGATGCCAGGGCTGAAAAGTGGTTTTCAAGGAAGATGGCAAGAGAGGTATGACTGCATTATATCATGGTTCACCCTTCTTTGAATGTTTGAGGATGCTTTGCTAATATTCAGCCTTTTGGCATTCTGCAGTACGTGCATGCATGGACTTAATGGGAAACAAAGTTAGTCATTAGCGAGCTGCGGGCCAGCTAGTTAGAATTTGCACATTGTTTAGTGAACCATTAGGTCAGATGTACTAAACCCGTTTCTCTCTCTCACGCTGGCTGAGGCTTACTGGCATCGTCAGGTTAATGGTGGCTGGAGGGGGGGAAACTCAGCATTCGAGGAAGTTCTGAAGTGGCTTTTGGCCTTTTCCTTGTTAGCTGGGCTTAATATATGCACACTTTTGGGTATGTGAATTGCCTAGCACACAATATGTCACGGAGAACACATGACAGAAATATGAGAGCAGGGACAAAAATTTGATGTGTGATCAAAGTCTGTTTTATGCATATGCAGCAATTAGGGGATGAACCTTTATGAAATAACGAGATTTTTGTTGTTCCATTAAGTTTGAGTGCTGGGGGTTGAAGGGGTTAGCACAGAACCCTGATTGAAGATACATTAGGAGGAGCAAGCAAGAGGCCTGCCAGGTGCCTTAGGAAGATGTACAGAAGCAGTAGGAAGAGGGTGAAGGATAAAGCACGTTGAAGAGTTGTAAAAAAGAGGGGATTATATAAAAGTTATGAAGGAGAAGGCAAGGAGCACAAAGAATAGTTTAATGCGACTACAGTGCAGTAAACACGGAGTCTCTATTATCATGTAGGTCACGTCCTTCTATGATAACATACCTAACTCACATTTCTTGATAATGAAATGATGATGAATTGCAGAAGAGGACACTCAAAAGATGATCTTGAGAAAAATGGAAGGGCTTCTGAGAGATCCAGTTGAAAGCAAGTGTGCCTTCTGCAATTACTATAAATTCACATTTCAGATCTAGGAAAAAAAAAAAAGTCATTCTTAATTTCTTCAGAAAGTTGGGGCTTTTTTCATATTTTATACATTACTTCACCTGAAATCCAGTGGAGATATGTTTGTTTTCTGTAAACCTGACTGAAACTCTTGAGAGAAATTATTCTTGCAGTTTAATGCAGGAAAGCGTCATGCTAGTCAGGGAAGAAATAGTTGAAGAGAGATGAATGTGTAGTTAGTTAGGGACGTTGCCAATTTATTATACTAAATATTCAGTATAGTGAAAATAAAAACAGTTTTCTGTCAATTAAAATAACTAGTGATGATAGCTTCTAAAAGTCTGAGTGTAACCCCTAATAATCTAGGTAGCTGATTTGCTTTGGAGAAAATGGAGATTGTAAGCGTTTTATTTCTGTCAAGGAAAATGCATTAGCCAGAAGATACAAACTTGAATGCCAAAGTGTCATTTACAAACCCATGTGTAGAAACACCCAAATCACTGATTATTTTAGACATAGGAAGCATTTGAAGTGTCTTGGAAAGCTACAGCAGCTGCTTCTCGTGCTTTTCGTCACATTTATTGATTTGAAGAATAGCATGAAGTAGGACATCTAAAAGGAAATGCTTGCAAATGGTCTTGGAGATGTAATTTTGGAATTATTAAAGTGGTCAGAATTAATTATTTTAATACAGTCTGTTTTTCAAAATGCAGTTGAGCATCTGAAGACCTATATGAAAACAAGCAAGAGTTTCACAGTGATAGTGAGAGCAGAGGACATCTAGCAGGCTTTTCCTTTTTTCACCTTACTGATTTGAGAGATTAAAAATAAATAAACATCTGGCTAGTATGTAGAGTGCAAGATGTAGAGGCAGATGTAGGTGTATAAATACCAAAATTTGGAAGTCCATGTTTCATGTACACGTTTCTGTCTCAGTGTGTGCTGAGGATGAATTTTAATTTATGTTAGAAGTACGCTGCTTTATGGGTAGTCCAGAAACTTTGTTTTAGTGTGTTTGGGAAGGGTGACATTAACAAATAAAAACCAAACCTTCATTTAATTTTTAATATAATCCTGGTTCATAAATATTTTGTAGTGTACTCATCTGCTAGCCTCTGGAAGAGCAATATTAGGGTTAAAAAGCAATTGAGCATGCAAATTTAGAGAAAGCAGGGAATGTTTTGCCAAAAACACATCTATTGAATAGATGCATATATTTGTGATCCAAATGTGCTTAATTAACGTTGTTTTGGAATTAAATGAATGTGAATTTTATTCATAGGGATCCAATGCTTGTAAAGCTTTCTAAGAAAGGATAATTCGTAGAAAACAAGGAGAGTCCACACTTTGTCTTTTACTGTGCAAATGACTTGAGAGCTTCCTGGAATGAAAAAGTGAAAATATAATAAGCTTAAAAATAAACAGGAATGTCCCTGTAGGACAGTTGGAATGCATGCTTAACAAGTGAGAAGTAAATTACTTGTTAAAGTTCTCTCAGGTTTAATAACACAGTGTGGTATCAATACAAATAAGGAATGTGATTTAATCTGCTTGTGTCCCTTTAATACTAAAGCATGTTGCCCATAGACATAAGGAAGAGAGCAGATCCTTTTGTTTTTAATGTGTGTCAGTAGAGCAATTTACTTTCTTTTTTTCTCATCCGATGTAGAGAATACATTAATTGTTCAAAGCCATGTGTTATGCCATTTAACAAGAGGAATTTTCTAAGTCTTGCTTTGATTTAACACAAGGTTAAGAAGCTGAAGAGGGAACTCTCTCAGATGAAGCAAGAGCTGCTGTACAAGGAACAGGGCTTTGAAACGCTGCAACAGTGAGTAATAAAATAGTTGAAATTGACTTAATTCAGTCATCCGATTTCTTTCTTTTTTTTTTTTTTCTTTGTCATGGAATTGAATACATCTTATGTGAGATAATTATTGGGGGAAAAATGAGAATATAACAACTCTTTTTGTTGCACTTAGGAAACAGGAAATCAGTAGAAATAGCAAACCTATTATGCAAGTGTTAACGTGAGAAATCTCTTCCCCCTTATATTTTTTTTCATGAAGGAGCTTGTGTTGCAAAGAAGCAGAAAGAAGGTCACACACACACATACACACAAAGTAATTAGGTCTGTCTTTCCTCCTTCCCCAGATTTCAGCTCAAAAGAGAGAGTAGGGTGCAGATCTCAGAGGTATAAATGGTGCCACAATTGTGCAGGGTTTGAAGTGAGTCACAATTTGAGGATTAGAGACCTGACTTTCTTTGTTCCAGTTGCTGGAATGCCTGGGCTCCAAAGGGCTGATGCTGAACGGGGTGAACATTCTGGGTATTTAACCAGTTGGAATATTAGGAACTGATTTTTTTTAATTATTATTTCTTCCCAGTCAGAGCAGTCCCTGCTGCTCTTGACTTACAAAGTTGGGCCAGAAAGTATTAAACATGACTCAAAACTATCACCACAGAGAACATGGTGGTTCACTGTGGGACATGAGTTGCTGCAGAGGAATCTTTACTAACAAGTATGTTTTCTTAACTAACATGAACAAAGAATTATTAATGCTAGTCATTATCTGTATTGCAGTATGTACCCATACATTAATACAGGAAAATGCTGAGCTGTGTGCTCTTGCTACACTAGTTCCAGTAGCAGAAGCAATGCTGCATTGTTAATTTAACACTGTTTGGATTCTTTTACCCCTTTCCTCAGGACCTCCTGTGTATGTTAGTGTAATGTCATATAAGTAATAACCTTTATTCTGGAGAGCTCGCAGAATATATAGGGAAGATGGACAAAATGTAGGAGAAGGGAGGTGTACTTCTATCTTGCTGGTAGAGTGCTAAAACACAGAGAAGTGATTTGCTCAGGTTGACAGAGTATCTGTGTTTAGAGCTGAGTGACTGGGGTTAATTTCCCACTTCTTACCAAAGCATGTTGTAGGTTGTTTTATGTTGTTTCCTTTGTATTGTAATAGATCAGTTTGGGACAGTAAGGATTTTTTGGTGGTGGTTGTGGTGGGTTTTTTGAACTGGGAGAAAGAAATTCTGGTCCCAGAAATGGCCAGGAAAAATGGTGAAAGCAAATGTTGCTCCGTCAATGCTATTGTAATTACAGACTTGTCCAAATGGAGCAAATTATTTATTTTTTCTTAGTATGAAGAGTTTGAAGTTGATTAGGAACTGAAAACCCTTGGCACCTTAGTAGGATACCAATCAAATCCCTACCGTCTTTCCTTTTGACTAGAACAGAAATGTAACATTTGTTGTTATTTAAATATATAAAGACTGGAGTGGAGGGGAGAAAAAGATAATTGACTGAATTTAATAAACAGATTAATAAATTAGATTTCATTTTAGAAAAGACAGACATACTGATTCTAAAGTTTAAGGTAATAAGAACTCATGCTGCTGTCCCAAGATTAAAGGTTAGCCAATCATGCTGGTTTTATTATATTAATTCAACAATGAAGTATTGTTTTGAGGCAGCTTGCTCACAAGCCATTTTGATAGGAATCCAAAGCATGTTTCAGAAACTGTCAACAGCATTCCACAGAAACACAATGGACATTTGTTTTAAAAATTCAGTCAGCAACTTATGAACAGTACTAATCCCATTAATTTGAAACAGGAAGATGGAATATTGTATATGTCAGAGATCCTTCTTGTCCATCTTAATTACATACAGAATAAAGTAGTTGCAATTTGAAAGTGACACGTTGTATTACTAGGCAGCATGTGGCGTATTACCCAGCTGTTCATTCATGACTGCAATTGTTGGCATATCCTCTATCTCTTTGACTTTAGCATGAGTTACCAGAAATTGGGTGCTTGCAGAGAATAAGTCTGTGTGCATACCTACAAAAACGTTTGAGGATCTTTCAAGTTGAAACAAATATATTCTTGAATGGGAATCTGAGTGTTGAGTCATATTTTTTAATCAAATTCTCATAAAAAAAAAAGGCTGTTCTGTTTTGCATAAAAACTGAAACATGGAGAAAGGAAAAAAGATGCTGTCATATCTTTAATGACTGCGTTAGAACCTTGATATCTTTGTGCATAAATTTAGAAGAAAAACAGAATACTTTGTTACAGGTTTTGTGTTCTTGCAGGGGATGCTTGAGATCACTTCTGATCACTAAAGCATTTGTTCGGTCTTCACTCACAAGGTTAATGTCTTGTAGCAAAGATGATGGGTGATGATTAAAAAAAAGAAAACCAATTGCACTATAAAAATGTATTCTCTACTAGATGCTCGACTTCTGTGAAGATGCCTGTTGTTTTTAATTTTGCAAAGCACAGCTGCAATCATTTATACGATGCTATGAAATATTCAGTTAAACTAGAGGCTGGAGAAATGTGTTTACAAACTATACTTTTAAGTCAAGACTGAAAGAAAATAGCTTTTTTTTTTTTTTCTCTGAGTTTGGGAACCTTGTTATTGCTAAGTTAAAATTTTGTAAAGTTAATGATATTGCAGGTATTCAGTAAATTGTCCGGTGTATGACATGGTATTAATTATCCAGAGTTTTGCTTGTCTGTTGGATGCCATATTGTGGGTCTGGGTAGAGGAGTACTGCTCAAAATAAATTCTGCTTCTGTAAGGATCACACACAGTTAATATTATAAAAGTTGTACCCTAAAGTTGCTTCTCTGCTGCAGAGAGTTAGGGTGGGGATGGGATTTTTGATTGTGTTGTCAGCAATACGCTATAATTCTGGTAGCATGTTAGGAGTATTATTTCAGATAGATCTTGCTTTGTGTCCCACATGACCTTAAGGCTGGATCAACTAAAAATCGTGGAGTCTCTGCTTTTGGTAAGGCCCCGCTAGTGGCCTAAGGTGGTTTTAATGCCAGCATTAGGTTTTTCCGTAAAATTTCTCATGTCAGCAAAACCCGTCCACTGTGTGTGCGTTAGACACCTTGACACTTTTGCTAAGCATTAAATAGTAAGTATTTTAATGCAGAGTTCAATGTCCTTTTTTCTCTTTACATATCTGTTAATGGAAATTGTCTCTCCTTCCCTTCTATTCTCTGACTATGCTTGTCAGAAACAAAACAGCAGAGGCGTTATTTGCTTCATTCAGTATTAATATTCTTTGTTTTCCACAGAATTGACCAAAAAATGTCTGGAGGCCAGAGTGGGTATGAACTGTGTGAAGCCAAAGCCATCCTGAGTGAACTGAAATCTATCAGAAAGGCAATAAGTTCAGGGGAGAGAGAAAAACAAGATTTAATGAAGGTATTTCCTAGGGCTGACATAACTTTTGTGTGGATTTATTTTATTGTAAGGAGCTTTGATGATGCTAAATACATGTTAGACTTTTTCAAGGGATGCTCAAAACTGTGAGTGAAAGTAGCATTAAAATCACTTTTCAGATGCAGAAACTGAAGCCTGTGACTTTTGTAATTCAAAAAGTCACTCTATGGCAGTCAGAGAATATAGATATCTGAATTTATAGGTAAGGTGCAGTGCATGTTACCTCTAAACAACAATTTAAAATATTAAATGGACAAAACTTGAGAGATACACGTTTAGATGTGTAAGTGGTAAAAGTCTTCCAAATCTAAATTTGACTATGTCAATTTCTGAAACCATATCTTTTCTTTTTTTAATCATCCAGTTATTTAAAATTGTTTGATAAAAGAAGGGGAGAGAGAAAAAGAGAGAGAACGAGAATGGCATGGTCATACTTAGTATCACCTATGAACTGCTTGGTTAGAAGGCTAGTTTGCTTAATGTGAGGAATGAAAACTAGAAAATTTATACTGGAATCTTTTAGGTAAACATCTTTTGAAGAGGAACTAGTATAAATGCTGTAAAGTACAAAGGCACTTTAACACCACCTCATTTTATGTTTCCTGAACAGAGTCTTGCAAAGCTGAGAGAGAAATTCAGTCTTGACCAGACCATTGGGACATCTGAACCAGACTTGAGTTCGAGCTCTGTAAACTCCCAGCTGTGTTTTTCTAGACAAACATTGGATACAGGGTCTCAGACTGACATTTCTGGTGAGGTGAGCTTTTTTCATTTTGTCAAATGTAAAGAGAAATTAAATCAGAATGCTGTGGTTAATGGAACTGGCTGTTTCAAATGGCTGTTTACTGTTGCTGATAGGTGCATATATATGCATGTTTAAAGAGAAAATTCCTTAGTTAACTGATTTTCCCCTTAAATTTCAAATCAGGATTCAGATGAAGTTTCTACATTTGGCATGAAGCATTTATCTGGCATCTTATTTAATCAAACAGTTCCAGTACACTGAAGTTCAGCATAAGTAGGTAGTATTGTGTGGATCTGTCTGTATGGTTATGTTGCACCTTACAGACTTGCTTTGATCTGAAGATGTTTTTAATTTTCAGAAAGAAGATCTCAGAATCTAACTGTGCAATTTCATTTCACACAGCTGAAATGCTGTTAATGGAACTACCTCTTCAATGATTCATTAATAATTTCTCTGTTTCACTGACAGTGTATTTACAGTGACAGAAAGCTGTGCTTAATTTTGGCACCTTCTTTGAACTTCTATGGGCTAGATTTGTAAGGAAGAGTAGTTCGGCACTACGTTTGCCAAAGAGCTACGCTTGTCTATGTTTTTTAACAAATTTTTTTGAAGTCTTACTTTAAGATGTACTGACCTAACCCTGAATTTTAAGTTCAGTGGAGTTCAAAGTTCAAATTTTTGGGTGCAATCAATGCGAGACTTGTTTGAAAATGCCCTTGATTTGCTCTGATAGAATATGGTAGTACAGTAGTTACAAACACGTGAACTTTATCATAAGAAAACAGCACCGTTGTTTATCTGAGTATATTCCTAACCATGTATATAGCAGCAAGCATGTAGCTGAAGGCGGGTGTGGTTTTATTTTCTAAGTAGTAATTTTTCTACCCTGTGCATTTGTTTGGTGTTGTTGATTCATTTTACAGTTTTACACGGTAATAAGGCTAATATTTTTTTCTCAACAGGTTGGAGCAAGAAGTAGATCAAATTTAGCAGAGAAGGTCAGATTAAGTCTCCAGTATGAAGAGGCAAAAAGAAGGTAATGGGGTTAGTTGCTTTGTTAAATTACAGTCTTGAGCTGGGAGGTTTCCGACCTCTCCAGTACTAACATTGTGCTCACAGTGACATCTAGTGGACACCTCTCTGGAAATACCAGGCATTACTGTAAAATGTTTCTTCTCCAGGATGCAAAGCGGGCTTTCAGGAGCCTTCAGTGCTGTTGAGCAGTAGTTTTTACATTTAATGCTAAGTTACATATGTTAAGAAATAAAATGCAGCCAGTGACAAGTTAACGGCAGACCCAGGATTAAGGGAATAGAGTGAAATGGCATTCCACTGACAGGGGTTGCTGGTCTTTTCATGTCCGTGTAAATCCTTCTTTGGGGTCATCATTTCAGTTCACAATGCCACTGAAGGTTCTTTGGTTTTAGAGTTGCCTCAAATTTTCAGCACAGGTTTGATAGGTTTAATTATCTCTCTTTCCCTGAGATTTTGAATAATTTAAATACTTGTTATCACTGTGGGGTTATTTTTTTAATGAGTTTAACCTGAGGAGAGAAGAAATCAGGAACTGTCCCACTGCTGAATGTGAAATGCTTTTCAAATAAAGTTCTGCAGTAGCTGATCTTGAAAGCGGTGTCATTTTGATGGATTGCCACAGTGCTGAAAGAATGGTCATCACCAAGCAGAACATTCTGGGTTAGAGTGATATGCCTCCTGGTACGCCAGAGGAGTAGTGCTGCATAATACTGGGGGAAGATTTATTCTATGTAAAAAACTAAATCATGGGTATGTTTTTATTATTAATGTATTAATTGTGTTGTATTATTTTCTAATATTTTCCACAAAATTAAGTATCAGCTATTCAGAAACCACACAGTTTTTGTTATGTACTTTGACAGAAATAGAAGTCTCACACCCAAGGTTCCTACTCTATGTTAAAAAACAAAGCAAAACAATAAAGTAAAAACTAGCACTTTTCCACAGATGAAAATTGTGATGAGAACTCCATTTATGCTGTGACTTAATTATTAACTCATTTGGAATACTGTGGCATGCTCAGTTAGAAAACCAGGAAGAGATATTGTAAGCCTTTACTTTGTATTTATATGTTTTAAAGGCAGGAGGTAGCACAACTGATGTTTTCCTGTCTAATTCCAAATATATATCCTCTTCATGTATATTAGTAGCTATGATCCTGGAAACAACAGTAACTCTTTATAGCCTCATTAGGGATCCTAAAAAGTTATTATATAATCAATGCAGTCAACAAAGAGTGCTGTGGCTGTTGTGTTTCTTCAGTATTGAATTTGGGTGATTTTGCCTCAAAATCATTGTGTACACAGTATTGATGGTCAGATGGTGTTTTAGGTGCATATAGATGGCGTTTTCTGTCAACTTCTTTCATCTAAAACCAGATCATCCTCTCTTTTGTCTATGTCTTGATACAAGGAAGTCCCACCATTGTGTTTTATATCTCATTTGCAGAAACAAAAAAGTACCTGGCAGTAAGTTGGTATATTGCTTCTAGCTAATAGAAAAGCACAGTGCACAGTGTTTGAGGTGTGGACTGCTGCAGCACAGGACCTTACTTTCTCATAAATTAGCCAAGAATGTGGGTCAAAATTGCAGTAGCTCAAGTACTTAATCTTTACATAACTAAGTATTTGTTCTGTGCAACATCAGTGTGTTTCAGGCTTAAAATACCTTTTAAATGGTGTCTTTATTCAGTTTTGTCAGAGAACTTTCAAATAATGGGTATTCCTTTCCACTTTAAATAAGGTAGTCAGATTACTTGAAGACACTGTTGGAATGGTTTTATCAGTGATTGTAGGGTAAACTTAATAAAGTGTACATATCTCAGAATAACAAAAAAATGTACTAAAATGCAGTATCTAATTACATTCCCCCTAATTATTATGGCCATTGTAATAATCACTGGAAGTTAACAAATATTGACAATCTTTTCTGAAATATTAAATGTGCAAATTCTTAGTTGCTTTGTATTTAAAAAGAGGGAGAGAAGCTCTTGTGAGTGAAGTTCTTTACTTCAAAAAGTTATTTCCAAAATTATCAGATAATTGTGTATGTTATATATTTTACGTTGTTTAGCCAGCAGCCTCTTGAAGAGGAGGAATGTTGTCTGTGGAAAAGGGTATCAGGATAGCAGAGAGTTATCTGTAGCAGAGGGAGCAAAAGAACTGTTGGGAGACCATTCCGCTAGCCATCAAGCAGCTGTCAATAGCAGCTGCTTCGAACAAGGTTAGCTACAGAGCCGGGGTTAGCTGGAGCTAGTGACCTGGAGATTGAAATCTTAACACCTCATTATCCATCTGAAATGATGCAGTTGTTTTCCCTCTGCATACAGCTCCTCCAAAGGACTGTTAAATTGTATACATAGTGGCAAAATATGTTGAAATGCTTCATTTCATTTCATCCTGCTGTTTGGTTATGGTAACACTGCTGATGGTATTTCTGTTTATTTTTGCATTGTTGTTTTGTGAAAATGCTCAAACTTGTTCTTGCAGCACTTTGATGGGTGTATTTTTTATTAATATTTTTATAGCTGTCGTTTTGTCGTTTGTCGTTTTGTCGTTTGACTTGCATTGAGGTGCAGATGAGATAAATTTTACCCATGGAAAAAGAAAGGGGAGGTTCCCCTTAAGCTTCTAGTATGAGCAACAGGATAGTCAGATTTAATATTAACTATTCTTAGCTTTGACGATAAATAAAAACCTTAATGTACTGTAAAATTAATAGTTGAGGTGCAAAATAAGCATGATATCATTAGTTTTGTAAATGACAGAAAACAGACTGGAAAGATGAAACGTGTTTTCCTAGAAATCTGTCGGGACTACAGAAATATGACACAAACCAAATTGTGTGTGTGTGATGATGCAACATGGCATGGGTCATTACTTTGGGCAGTGCCTGTTAACACTGAAGTTGCACAGACTTGGATCAGTTTGTGAGCTAACTTAGGTGTATTTAACTGTGGTAGTTATATATAAACACAACAGATAAATTCATCTTGCCCTAGATTGTCAGGGAATGTCTTCCTATTTTGACTTTTCTTTTCTGTGCTTTTTCCCAGCCCACAACAAAGTGGTGAGGAAGGCTCAGAGCCATTACATAGGTCAGAGCTTCCCATAACTCTCTGTGCAGCTATTTCAGGCATAGCTAAGGCTGAAAGTGATTAGAAGTTACCATCTGGCTAGATACGTGGCACCTGTAGTGGGAATTTTTATGCTTTTTATAGTTTCCAGTGGACAATGAGTCTTTATTGCAAAACCTGCACTTTTGTGCTATGCTGCTGAGCCCAATGGCAGAGCGGTTCTGGAGACTGAATACTGGCAATAACCTTTCTTGATCAGAATGGAGCCATCGTACAATAATAATGTAGGGAACTTCCTTTGCTATCCCAAATCTTGGGGCTCCTAACTCCGTGATCAGACATCTACAGTGGAATAGCAGTTGCACAGACTTCCAAGCAGATACTTTTCCTTCAGGCGTCCACTGCCATATTGCCTTTTCATTTCATCACGTAGGAGAACAATGCTCTTACCTTTTAAGATTTGCATGCGCATCTGCTGCTGCAGTGAGCACCTTGATATTGTGTGTGTTCTTTAACGGTGGTCCTTGCTGTTTGAGAAGCAATCAGTCTCCAACAGCTTGGAGAAATAGATCATACTCCTAGATGAGTAAAGCAAAGTAAAGCTTTTTCAGTAAAGCTTTTATTAATGTTGAGACTTTTAATTCAACTCAGGAGGAACTCACTTTTAATGCATATGCATATTACTGTGCATTTTAGCCTTCTTCCGTATATGAAGCAGGTAACTTTAGAAAAGGCACCACAGTTCCAAGGTTTGGCATTCATTTCTTCATTCTCAGAAGTACATCCTTCTGAGGTATTTAGGGCAGAGAGGATTACACAGCCTGTTGGCCTGGATAGGTGGCTTGCTTCTCTGTCAAAGTCTGCGTTCTTGTGAAGTAAATGTAATTAAAAGTATGTTAAGTAAGAAAAGTTGAAAGTAGAAAAAGTAGTTATATACTTACACCTTTCAAAATATTGTATCATTTCTGTCTTTCCTCATAATTGCGTGCTGTGCTGGGCTCAGACAAATCTGTTATGTTTTATTTTAGCATGGCTAACTTAAAGATCGAACTGTCTAAGCTAGATAGTGAGGCCTGGCCTGGGGCACTGGATGTGGAAAAGGAAAAACTGATGCTAATCAATGAAAAAGAAGAGTTTTTGAAGGAACTCCAGTTTATTACACCACGGAAACGTACTCAAGATGAGCTAGAGCAGCTAGAAGCAGAAAGGAAGAGGCTTGAAGAGGAGCTGCATTCTGTAAAGAGCACACCCAGTCAAGCACTTGCTGAAAGGTAAGGGGTTGTTTCTGCTGGTATTAAATGCCTCTTTCTGCAATCTAACCTTTGTACTTGTTACAGACCCTGAACTGTGCCTTGATGGGCTGTTTTCCTTCAGTAACTGTTCTATGTAGGTCTTAATTAAATTTGTTATTAGCCCACTGGGCAGAAACACAAAGAAGTCTTCTGTACTCTGAGAGAATGCGAACACCCTGTATGTGCTCTGCAATATCAGTTGCTCTGCATTTCTTACCAGCATGAAAATGCCTGTGACAGATGTTAAATAACTGAGGAATGTCAACAGACCAGCAGGAGGGCAATACATCATTCACTAGTGTCTGATAATAGCAGCAAACTATTTGAACTCAGGTTACAAAGATTATCTTGATTGTTGCAACATCTGAAGCCTTTCATTGTGAGTTTTATTACATGCAAAAATGCAACCGAAAGAGAAAAAAAAAAAGTTCAGAGGAGAAGCATAATTGCTGCAAAACTTTCCTAACTTGTCGCTTCCTAACTGGCAACTGAAGCAACTCCCACGATAAATGGTATTAGCCAGATTCAGAGTTGGAGAAAATCAAAGGTGACTGTCACAAATGGACTTTTCATCAACTGTAAGTGGAAATAAACTTATGGGAATCTCTAGCACACATAAAATACAATAAGCACAAAATGTCGCTTTATTTATCAGTGCAGTATGCCTTACTGAAGTAATATAATCAGCATTGTAAGACTTTCCTACTTCCCTCTGTGAGGAAACACCTGCTGGTGCTCCATTTCCACTCAATGGTGAAATTCTTATTTTTGACATTAGAAGGCGGGTCCTAAATTTTAGCTGAGTAGTGAGGAAATTCCTTCTTGTTTCCAAATAAGTGTGTGTGAATTAGGCATCGTTTTTAAACGTATTTGTATACATCCTAATATTTAAAACTGTACCATACTGAGAATCCAAAATTGTTATAGGATAATGGTTGTGTCCTACTACCCTTCTACAGGAGAAATTACCTGTCTGTCTTAACAGTATCCAAATTCCAATGGCTCCATTGCTTTCTGACTTCCATTAATAAATGGACAATAAGTGGTAAATAATAAAATCACATAGACAAAAAATTTGAAACTAAGGTTTTGATGATAATGCTGTTGTAAGTAATAGCTGAGTCTTGACTATTGCTGTGAATAATTAGCGTATTACTTACTTAGTCTTTGGTTTTGGTTTTGAGTGTTTAGTGCCAAAGAAAATTGTGCACATAACCTTTTTCCCGTACATGCCAGATGCCAAACTTGGAGAACGGCAAGAAAAAACTGGTTCCCATTCAAGTAAAAATGAAACAGCACCTTTTTGTTTTGTTTTGTTCTGTTTTATTTTTCCAAGGGTAGTGACACAGGTAGTTATTATATCTTAAGATTCTTTTTCCTCTATTTTCTTCAAGTTATTCTGCTTTGATTTTTATTCTGCAGCTGAAAATGTGAAATAGTCTTCTGCGGTTATTGTATGATTTCACGTCATACTCTGCTGGTTGAGGCAGTATTTATGGTGTTTTCTGGCTGGCTTTTGTGCCATTCCAGTGAAGCTCCAGTGAATCTACCTGCAGCTCTTTATCATATTAAAACTGTCTCCCTCTTGATGACTTCAGAGCAAGTTGGTTCTTTCACACCAAGCTAATTTGGAGATTGTTTCTGGTGTGTCTGCTATGAATTTAAAGAAAATTGTGTTTTTTTGTAGAGGAATTCAGATGATGAAACTTTTCCTGAATCTATAAAAAGGTTACAGTTAATTGTGTCAGATCAAACATCATCATTTTATTCCTTAGAGATGAGGAAGATTCTGTTCTCCATTTTCGGTGGAGGAGCCGCACCACCTTCAAAGCACAGCACTGTCATTGCATTACTATTTTCTTTCATAAAGTTTCGTGAATATGTTAGGTTTCCGGTCTTTCACTGATACTGATAATAAAGCAACAGTATAAGAAGCTGTGGATTGTGTCAGGAGCGTGATATGACAAGTTGTTTTTCCTTTTGTAAGTTTTTATTTTTTATTTTATTTTATTTTTTTAAGGGGAAGAATAAACAGAAAACTTGCTCTGACTTACAAACATTGCCAGTGTAGCCCTAGGTTATTTTGGAGAAGAGTGCTGAAACTGCCACTAGTAAATGTACTTGGAGTCAGTTTACAGAAGCAGGGTATAAATCGTAACATATCAGCTTCAAAAAAGCAGACAGGGCTTAGTCTAGCTGCCCGAAGAAGCCTTCCAGCAACTGCTCAGAAATAGCTGCATTGTGGAACTGCTGAGAACTGTGTGCTGCTTTATTGCCTCTGCATTTGTGTTAGGGAGAGACTCCATTACTTCTGGAGTCCTTGGCAGAATCTCGGTAATCACAGGCCTTTAGATGGATGCATGTTAATCTCCATGATTGTGCTGCTGCCTGTAGTACTGCCCCCCCAGTCTTGTGTCTCGCAAACAGACGTGTCCACATAAATTTCCACTGAAAGGTGAAGTGTGTACGTGTTAACTTTTTAATGTTTTTGTTTGCTCGTTAAAGATTTTAGGCCTCTGTCATCAGTGTTACTGTCTATGATCAAAACGGGTGAAATGTGTCTCAAATCACTCCTGCGATGAGCATTAGATGAATTCAGATCGGAGGGTTGCAAGGGGAGTTTCCCCTGCTGATGGTTAGGGTGTTTACATGGTCTGTGGCATGTTAAAGATCCTGTCAATGCTATAAAATAGGTTTCAAAGTATGGAACTAGGCATGATGTAGGAGGGAAAAAATAGCTTGAATCTCAGTTAGTTGTGGGATAATGAATTTATTTATTGAAAAGTCACAAAAGAGTTAACGAAGAGTGCTGTTGCTTGAGAAAAGCGGGATAGATAGTGCTTTAAAGGAAGGCAGAGGCACTATATAGTTAAAAGTGCTGGGAGGGAATGTCTGATACCCTAGTTGAGCTTAATTCTTGGTTGGGAAACCTGTGTGCACGAGCAGGGAATGAAATACCGCGTTATGCTTTTACCAGCACCAGCAGGTATTGGCAGAGGAAGGCGTTACCGCGGTGTAGGAGCACACGCAGTGTGCGCAGTGAAGTGGAAGTTCACACCCTGGCTGACCTCGGGGTAACTTCTTCACCTTTGCATAACCCAGATTCGCTCGCTGAATGAGCATGGGTGTAAGCAAGTGCTTTTCATGCTTTGTTGAATCGAGGACTTAATGCCTTTTAACTGGTATCTTGCACTGGGGGAGCGAGTTCTGGGAACTCTGGAGTATTTCCTTCAGTTTGCATAAGAAAGCAATGGTTGATTTTTGGTTTTGTTCTTTGAAGTGTTTCTCTGCAGTTGAATTTTAATTTACACGTCTTTGAGATGCCAGAAAGGCCAGAGGAAAGGTTTCTGAGAATGGACCTGAAACCTTTTCAGAGTAATTTTTGTTGTCCCTCAGATTAGTTGCTTAAGAACTTGTTACATGTATCAGTTGACTGAACAGGGGCTAGAGGAGAATACACTAATCCACAACTACAGGAGGGTTTTAGCTGAAACCACTGAGGGAAAGCAATTTATTTGGTGTTGCAAATGGAGTGATAAAAGGGAGTTATAAAAGGAAAAGCCACTGTAAAGGTTATTGAATCCTTTCTGTTAGCAGCCAGCCGAAAGGAGTGGGAGAACTCTACCGTTTGGAGCTGTAGAGCTAGGCTGGATGGCAGTGCAGGAGGAAATAATCCTGCTTTGTAATAAAGGTGAGCCTCGATAATGAGCATTACAACGCTGTGTTGCTCAGATGTGGTGAAAAAACAGTTGGGAATGTAGATATTTTTACCAAGGACTCCTAAATGGGATCCGCCATCTCAGAACCTTACGTTTGGATCCGGCCTATTTATTGTGCTTTGTCTTTAGGAAGACTCTGAGATCAAAGGGAGAGCTTTAATTTTAAACTCCCTGCAGTGCTACCCCAAGTTCTCTCAGTGTCAGTACTGGTATCGGTGTTCTTTTGCTGTTTGTGGTGCTGTTGTTGTCTTCCCCTGGAAGTATACTACGTGAGGAGCCAAGCTGTAGCATGGCTTTTTAAGACAGTATTAGTGCAGATCTTATTTTCCTGTAGTTGTAGCTGTTTTCCCAGTGTTTGTGTGTCAGTCCTTGTTTCACTTGGTGCAGTATGAACATACCAACGTGCTGCTTGCTTGCACGCTTAGCAGGCTCGTTGCAGTGCTTAGTATTCTGCAGTCAAAGTCACTCTGCTGAAGTGGTTGGAGTTTAATGATAGGATTGAGAGCTAGTGCAGCCACTTGGATTTTAGTAGTCAGCAACCAGATGAAAACGAGGGATGTTCACTTTGTTTCTGTCTTACCTGTGAGGTATTTTAGCCTTGTGACTATGCAGTAATGCTTTCCTCTACTTACGTGTACCTCTGTTTCCAGGTTGAAACTGGAGGAGAGAAGAAAAGAGTTGGTACAGAAACTTGAAGAAACTACAAAACTGACTACTTATTTGCATTCGCAGCTTAGGAGGTGAGGCTGTACTGCAGAATGTAAAACCTGGCTTCAGCAACAGGCTGGCAGACTTGGTTGTCTAAACTTCAGTCTTGGATTTTTCTCTTAGCTGGAGGCTGAACAAAATTTGTTTAATATTTAAGTAAGAAAATGCAAGTATAATAGCTTCAAGCATTTTGCCTCTGTGTGAACCTGGTGTACCTTCATATTTTTAGTAAATATTCAAGACCGGATTAAATGGATTTATTTTTGCATTGCTTCTATAATTAAACAGAGATACATTTTCTTGCTCCAGTGTAAATAAATAAACAAATTGTGAATTCCCTAATTGGTCAGATCACCAAAATGCTGTCACTGAGGAGAAAAAATTGTTCCTCAGGCATCTGTGTAAAATGAGAAGTGCAGCCTTTGATCTGCATAATGACCAGAGAGGCTCAGTGCATACGTGTGTACGTGTAAATACTTGTGTGAATAGTTGGTTCTGATTTCATTCTTCAACACTGACTTGTGCTTTCTGTAGACAGAGAAGTGCCCTCTGCAGGATATATTTTCCTCAGTCATTGTTTCAAAATATGACTGTGGGTTCATGAAATTCATAGTGATAACAAAGTAGTAATCAGTTACAGCAATTGTGAACTCAAACTCAGTGCTCTGATGGGAATTCTCATATTTAACAGCTCATGTATGGTCCTAAGGAAGAGTTTCTCCCATTTCTGGACTGCACCCTGGGCTACCAAACCATGTGTCCATTATGTTTATTTACGAATTCCTGAATTTGGTCAAACTCCATTATGTATCCCAGTGGGATACACCAGTCAAACAGCTGCATTAACGTTTGGGTACTGCTTTAAAAATACAAATGGGTTTTTAAGAGGAAAAATGTTTTAAAGCATTTTTTAAAGGTCCCCTCACAATAAGCCATACCATCCTATTTTGGGGGTCTAAGATGGCTTAGCAATTTCAAACATCTCAGCCAGATCCTGTAAATTGATTGGTGATCAGTTAGAGAAAGAGTCTTCTAGACTTCTAAAAATCCACCACCCCACCCTTTTTTACTGTAGCTCATGATCTTGTTTCTTTAAAGGGGGTTGCCTTGAATTATTTTTCCTGCTGTTTTTTCCCCATCAGAGTCCTCCTGAGCCAAGGCAGTGGCACGCAGTTTCTCTGGCTTGGCAGGGCTCCTGATCTTCGCTTATTAAGAGGAAAAGATTGCATGTTACAGCCTGTGCCAAGCTTATGTATTTCCTGTGCGTGCGGAGTGTCTTACAGACGTGAAGTAGTTCTGCTGTGAGTCCTCTGCTTCTGAAAGCTGCCATTTCTCCCATGTGCTTCGGCAGAGAGCAGGCTGCATATATTTCTCTGGAGGTGGCAGCAGTCTTCTGCTGTCACAAGCTCTTTCTTTTGCTGTGACATTGACCCCCATGAGCACCCACACCAGGGTCATTTGAGGGAGCAGAGCAGCTGAGAAAGCTGCTGTCACTGCCAGACAGGTTTGTCAAACCCACAGCCTTCTCCGGAAGGGCCTTGGAACAGGCCATAAAGCTGTTTAAAGTGCCCTGGTGGTGTGCAGGTTGGGCACACTGAGCTAGACCACGTATGATGGCATAAAAAAATGCCCTGAGCAGCATTCAGTGTAAGAAATCGTTACGGTGCAGCTCCCAGTCAGTCTTATCTCTGCTCCTACTGTTTCTGCTGGTTCTGTTTCATAACATCAGTGTATGTTTTTGTTCTTTCTTTGCAGCCTCTCAGCTAGCACGTTGTCTGTGTCTTCAGGGAGCAGTTTGGGATCACTGGCATCCAGCCGGGGGTCTCTGAACACATCAAGTAGAGGGTCGCTAAACTCACTCAGCTCCACGGATCTCTACTATAACCCAGGCGATCAGATAACAGACTTGGACTATCAGTATAAGCTTGACTTCATATTGCAGGAAAAAAGTGGTTACATTCCTTCGGGGCCTATCACTACTATTCATGAAAATGAAGTGGTCAGCTCCCATGGGAGACTGGGTTACAGTGACTCTCCTTCAGCTGCAGACCACCCCAAACTGACTGAGCCTCCCAAATCTGTGACATCGCTGTCTTCCAGGTCCTCGCTCTCCTCCTTGTCCCCCCCAGGCTCCCCTTTGGTTTTAGAAGCTGCATTTTCTGTATCGGCTCAAAATTCCCCTCTGCATCACCTCGCTACAGACTTTGAAGACTGTGACCTTTCAGGTGATTTTGCAGGCATTAGTCTCTGTGAGAACCAAATGTTATTGGACTCTGAAGCCAGAGCAGGATCTCAGATTCCTACAGACGATAAAGATCTTAATGAAAGCATTAGGCAGCCTCTGCCTTCTCTACATGAAGGAAGTTCAGGTAATTAAAAAAAATGTAATTTCAAATGTATACGTAACATGAAGATTTCGTACTAACAGATGACTTTTGAATAGAGATATCTCCTGTAGCTGAGGAGTAGCTTGAACATACGTTTGTCACTGTGGGCAGTAGTTTAAAAGGACACTACATAACTTCTAGCTTCAGGTGCAGAGAGCTGTGATCACCCCAATTCCATCTACATTTGTTCAGCAGCTGTCTCAGAAGGGAAATTCATGTGTTACAGACTTTATAGCCTGAAAAGTAATAGAAAAAATGAAAGCTGGATCTTGAAGACAAGGAGGCAAGGTGTCCTTATGTATTGACAGAATGTGTGGGGATAGGTCAAAAATACCTTGTGCTATTTGTTGGTAACTTGAAATCAGACGCTGTTTCTCACTGAAGGGTAAGTTACAAGCTGGCACCCTCAGTAAAAGAGATTTCTGGACTTAGAGTTTGAATTTTTGTGTGTATTTGAACCTGCTGTCACCAAAAGATCTGCAGTTCATTTTGGATGTGAGCTGAGGGACAGGACAAGTTACCATGTGCCATAGTGATACTCTCTGCCCATTTTTAACATGGATTTCATAGCTTTTAGCTTTTTATCCACCTGCGAGTTAGAACAGAGCACCTAAGCTAGTCTAGGTTCTCCCTACAGTCTGTGGGTAACTTCCAAAAGGATGAGTCGTCCGATCCCAAAACTTGCTTCCCTGTAAGGAAGATGGATGAATTATCCTGTGAGTTATTGAAGTATCCTTGGTAACCGGGTAATGTTAACTTTGAGATGGCAGAATTAGGTGTAATGAATTCTGCTCCTAGTCTGTAGTAAAGGCAGTGCAACCCAGGGTTCTCACATTGTCACAGCCTTTGGCAGAGTCAGAACTTCAAAAATCCTAGCTGCCAGGACTCAAAGGCTTGTCCTTAGAGCGCTGACTTTGCTGCCAGTTGTTGAGGTTGACAGTACGTTGTGCTTTCTCTGCACGTTTACTTATTGACTTTTCCTAGTGTCATGCAGCGGATCCATTTTGCCAATGAAGAACCAAAGGAGCCAGATTTCCTCTAGCACTGAGCAAGAAAAAAAAAAAAAAAAAAAAATGAAATGTATCTCATCAGCACACGATATTCCCAGTTCTGCATTTTTGGGGCTGAGCTAACAGTGAAGTATCTAACAGAGAAGTTTGGGTGTCTTAGAATTAAACTATAGCCTAGCTAGAGAGTGTATTGTCCAGAGATGTTACCAAGTTTGAACCCTTGTGCCTGGAATTTGCCAGTTTGCCAAAAAAAAAAAAAAAAAGTACCAGGACATAAAGATAGACACATTTTAACGAGAAAATTATTATTTTTAAAAAATATCAAGGAATTGTAGCATCTTTTGGTTCATTAGCTTAGTTAAGTGCAATATCGGAGAGGGAGAGGAAGTGTCATTTTGTCCTTTGTCCTTTCAATATAATGTAACACAGTAGTTATTTTGTTTTAGAGCTATCTTACAGAACATGGAACAAATAGTTAATTTCCCTGCGCATATTTCAGCAGCATATCCTTTCCAAACTACCAACTTTCTGTCTGTCTTTGCAATCTGGCAGCAATCCATCTGGTCTGAAAGCTGAATTTAAGACTGTTTGGAATTTAGGAACACAGGGCTGTGAGGAATCATTTTTTTGGAAAAATAATGATTTAAAGAAATACATTTTTCAAAGGCATTATGTGGTTGTCTTTTTGAGGACCTGTAATTCTGGGTAATGTCAGGGTATCTTTTAAGTCTATAGACAGTTACGATTTTAAAGTATAAGTTCATCCTGGTATTCATCACTGATACTTTCTTAAATAGGGTCAAATATATTATTTTAAAATCTGCATTAAGATTGCCAAAATGAGTACTCAGATTTTGAAAAGCCAGAAATGAATTAATTAAGCTTCCTATACTACAAGTTTCCACAGTAAAATGGGCCTCGTGGTGAGGCTTCAATACATTAGAAGTGAGGTATGGAGCTGGGGTAGGTTCAGTGCTCCTACTCTAATTTCCCTCTTGGAGCTGCTGCAGTGGTGAATGGGAAGGTTTACAGCAAACTCAGCTTGAGACATAAAACCTGCACGGAAAATTTCAGCCTGATAGTACAAGTTTTACAAGACTACGAGTCTGAATACTACAGAATCTGAATTTGGGGGTAGACTAACAGCGGAAGACGGTATAGGTAGTATTTTCATGTCGTAAGCTCCCGTGGCTATTTAGATGCAGTGCTCACCACCTTCTGTCTGTCCCTGACTTCTCTCCACAGGTGAACCATACACACATTTGCCCCTCTGTACATGTCCCTGCTGTCAGAAACCAAGTTGGAATATCATGTAGTTCTTCCACAGTCAGTCTCTGTCATTGTCAAAGTCAATTCAGGCTGCTGTGGTAATTCCTAAGGGTAATCAATAAATCATGTCATCACCTTCACCCCTCGTGGGGGGGGGGGAAGGGAAAGAGCACTTCATCATCAAGGAAAAAGCATTCCTACTGCCATAAATAAAAGCACAAATGCAGCAATCAATCATCTAATCTGAAGCCTTAAATTTTAAACATCTTAACAAGATGTAAAGTCATGATTCAGGTGGGGACGATAATGCATACCAACATCCTCACCCCTCGGCAGATAAAAGTACTGCACAGGCCCTCCCTCACCATACCACACTGCAGAGCGTGGCTTTCACTGAGTTCTGCTGCCTTGCTCTGTGAGACTAGCAGATGAGTAGGAGCTGAAGATTAAAGGTGAGCAGTAGCTGATAGTAAAGACTTCATAAAATAAAATAAAAAATTGATGATAGTAAACTAGAGGGTGTTTTTCATTTCTAGTTGTTAAATTGCTGGGAAGAGGGCTTCTGTCTGACTTGTGAATATTTAATAAACAGTCGGCACTCAGTCACTTTGCATGTAGCTGAAGTGTTACAACAGTGCAGAATGTGAACATGGCAAATGCAGGTTCAAAGATCAGGATAATGGGAGTTAATAATGAAGATAATGAAGGATAATAACTAGCTCAACTGATACAGGTGATGATAGAAGCATGTATCTTTGGAAAGGAATAATAGTTGTACATTTTGAAGTTCATCAGTTTGGAAATATCCCCTAAACAGAATATGCGGTAAGAGTAATACAGTCTCAGAATGTTTAATGATGTGGAACAAAACCAGTCTGTGATACTCAGTTGAGGGTCACTGCTTTCAACTTGACAGCTTTCTAAGCTATGCACTTCTCTTTTCCTGACTATTAATCTCTTCGACTAATTTTCCTTCTTCTTTCTTTTCTTAGGTGTTGACTTACCAAGAAGAGCAGCTGGTCACCTGCTTGCGGAGAAAACAGCTTGTGTATCTGCTGCCGTGTCGGATGAGTCTGTAGCTGGAGATAGTGGTGTATATGAAGCTTCTGTGAAACAGTAGGTTTGAGAAATAATGCAAGGCTTTCCACCCAAAATTACACATTTCCATAAGCAGTTATGTAGTATCAGCGTAAGGAGTTTAGACATTCCGTGCAGGTTCTGCCATGTGGCTGTATTGACAATGCTCAGAGCAACTTTTGTTACTTATTGTTTTATCTGAATTTTATGACTGCAAAGCATTTTGCTTGAATATTTGCTTTGTTAAAAAGTGAGGATTGGAAAGATGAGAAGATCCCTAGTTGAAACTTTAGTATAAAAATAATCCAGGCTAGGGTTTAATATTCACATTGCACTGTGGTGGACAGCATACAAGAAGAAAAGTATTTGCTGCCGCTGCTTTTTGACAAGACATGACTTCCATGGGATTCTTCACACTTGTTTCTGTGGTATTTTCACTCTTCTAGCAGCAAGAAGAATAAACTTTAGGCTGGATAACAGAAGACTGTTGCGAACTGTGAGAGAAACTAAAATCTTTATTTTCTATCTCAGTGTTGGCAAGTTCTTGACATTAAGAATTTTTTGTCCTTTGAGTATTCTGAGTGGTATTTTTGCAGGATGCTTACAAAGATGTAGATGCATGTCTTCTGTTGCCAGTCTAAATGCCTTTTTATTAGGACAGATAAAGGTGCATTATGGTATCATAAACAGGCTTTATTGGCCTCTGGTAAAGGTATTTCTACTTGTGCAGTCTTCCATAAATTAAAAGGTAACAAAAATGGATTTCACTAAATAGAAAAGCACAAATAAAAAAAGGATTTGTCATGAAGTATTACAGTGGCCATTCCATCTCAGCGTAGATCATGGACCCACCCTGAATTCTGAATCCTAGTATCAGTTTGCTCCCTATGTTCAGTTAGACCTAAAGCATTTTCTTACGCTGAAGTAAACTTCTATGTATAAAAAGGACAGCACTACTTTCAGAAAGCATTTCCTTGCTGTATGGGTGATGGAGCTCTGGAATAGGTTGCCCAGAGAGGTAGCAGAGTTCTTCCTTTGAAGTGGTAGTGGAGACTTGCTTCCTTCTTTGAAGATCTTGGAGATCTTCAAAGCTGCCTGGATATGGTCCTGGGCTGTCTGCTGTAGGTGTCCCTGCTTGAGCAGGGGGATTGGACCAGATGACCTCGAGGGCCCTTCCAGCCTCAACCACTCAGAAAATTCAGCCTCCACTTTACTAAGTGACTGTGATTGTTTGGTTTAATTCACTAGCCATTCCATTATTGTCTTTCCACTTTCAGTTCTGAGCCACTGTGATCAGATCACTTCTGCTCTGGTTATAAGCACAATGGATAGAAATGAACAATCATTAGACTAAAAGCCATGGATGTTCTGTGAAGCTCTTTAGCTGTCCTCTCCAGTGACTGGAGGGATAGCTGGAAAACAGACAAAATTCCTGTCTTCTCCCTGGGGTTATTCAGGAAGAGACCTGCTATTACTCAGGAAGAGAGAAGAGGGGACGGTTGCATCCCCTAAGCCTGTACACAAAAGCAAACTCTTGCCGTTTCTGCAAGCCAAGATTTACAGATACTAAGTTTTCTGTGATAGCTCCAGGTCTCAGCATTCTTAATTCTTACTGAGTAGGAAGTAGTGAAGAGGTAGTAACTGCCTCTGTGTGGTTCGCTTATGTTTAGTAGAAGTATCTTTATGAGCACTCCGTATGGAATAACTTAAAATTTCTTGGTGTGCTCCTGAAGTACAGTGGTTTCCACTATATAGACCAGTCCTTTGTGTTGAGTAATTTAAGGCAGGGGAGGAAATAAATACACCCTATCATATTAGCCAGCTGCTAGGAAACGAATAGGAAGGGGAAACCTCTAGATGTAGAGTCTTAAAATAACGCTTGGTAACATGTGGGATATCTGCATCATTCTCCACATTTCCTATTTTGAGCACCATTTATTGATCCCAACAGTCTGTTTTTAAAGATCATTGAAACACATTAATAACACGTCCTCATTCAAATCTCACAGAAAATTACTGTATTTTGCTTGTTTATTTGTTTTTGCCACACTGATTCTCTGTAATTCCATTCTGTACTGGAGTTGCTCTTCAGCTGCAAGGACTGAGTCCTTTTGGTTCTTTGAATGGCTTTGAAAACAGGCTCAGAAGAAAGATCTTTCTTGTTTGCACAGAAACCTCTTCATTATAGAGTTCCTCTTAAATGTTCTCTGAAGCCGTATCGTATACAACATACATGCTTATCAGAAACCTTACTTTCCAATTTTGTGTCCAGGGGGATAAAGTATTAAACGTGTATAAAAAGTCATCAGTTTTTCCCTTGCCTGTTAGTCTGGCTTGCTTCAGCAATCATTAAAAGGCCTTTACAGCTCATTACTGGAGTTGTCAAAACATCCAGGCACCAACTATCTTAAAACAGGAGTTGCTATTGTGTAGGCCGTGAAATTCTCATTTGGACTGCGTGCTGCAATTAAATCAGCCTGTTTAGGAGAATATATATACGTTCAGTGCATGCGTACCTCAATTATTGCTGAATCTAAGTACAATTTTCCTAATGATTGAGTATTTGCTTGTTTGCCCTAGACCAAACGAAACCGAGGACACTGTATATAGTGAAGATGATGCAACAACTCTTGAGGCTGCCCAGGTACAGATAGGACTCAGGTGAGTGAGCAGCAAAGGGAGTATTTCTCTTCCTATGTAAATGCAAACAATGAGCTTTCCTCACGTTGTCCTTTCTTTAACAGATATGACCACAGCAATTCAAGTTTTGTGATAATCATAGGCCAGCTTAGAAATCTTCCAGCGTTTTCTGTCCCCCTTGGCTCTAAAGTGTAAGTCAAACAATCGCTGAGTAGTAGTGTTGAAATATGAGAGTATAATAATACATTGTGTACATTTTCCAAAGGAATTGATTGATTTACTGCTTAACAACACTAAAATATGTATAAAACATTTCTAACCATAGTAGTACTTGGCTTTTACAGATTCTATCAATGCTGCAGGAAAAAGAAGTTACCAGAAAACTTGCACATTAAAGTGGAATACTTAATATTAGTGTCAAGGGCATTTATGTTCACCTGGGAAGATAGAGGTTTGTCACAGCAAAATCTGAGGCATTGATTGACATTTAAACTTTTTTTTTTTAATTAAAATGAAAGTAAGCACTCACACTAAACAAAACTGGTGAGCACTTCATCTTTTATTTGTCTGTTTACCCATCATTCTGGCCTGATGCCAGTAAATTGGCTAACAAATATTAAAAGAATGCTCCAGTGAACCATCTTTTAAACACAATTTTAATATACTCTATCTACTATTCCTACTTCTTTTCTAAACGTTTCCTAATTGTATTTCTTAATCTACTAAAATGGCTACTTCCAGTAGACCATACAAATTGCTCAGCTACACTTAAGTGAATACCACAGCAGCATTACTGAAATTACATTACACTGCCACTTAACTTTGGGATTGGTTTGTCAAAAGGCTGTACGCCTGCTCTCCAGGCTATACTTGATAACCAAACAACTTAGATCTCCCTCTTTATCCCAAAAAGCTGAACATAATTGGGGAATAAAAGATATACCTAAATTCAGAAAGTAAAATCAAACTTCTCCCAGACCTAATTTTTTCTGTTTCATTTCATATAAAACTATATTTTTAATAATACTAACAGTATGTACAAAATCACTACCAAAAGATACAGTAATACTGCTGTAACTCTGGGGAGAATAATTTATTTTTTTCTCAGTTTTATGCAGAACACTTTTCCTTGACCCACTTTTTCTTCTTGCTTTAGCTAGCTTCGTTGTATTCTGTTCTACAGTGAGTATCAATAATATTTAAAGCCAATACCAGCAATAGGTTAGTGCGTAGGCACAGAGAAGATGCAAAACAATTACTGGTTCTCTATTTGTGTGTATGAGGTGCTGTGCACTAGGTAAATAACATCGACAAATTGCATTAGGAATGTCTTCACTCCATCAAATCACTATTAAAGTGAGACTTTCAAGTTAGGTGTTAACTACCTTTATTCACACAGTATCCATCCGTATTTGTTAAATAAATAGAATGCCTAACAATTTCAAGATATTTCCTGAACTGAAGTTCAAGCTTTCAGGCCACATTCTCCTAGGTCTCACTTCATGTCTTATGAATTAGTCTTAAGCAGCTATGACCCTAACTATTTTCTTCCACATTTTTTTTAGTTTTCTATTTTCTTTGAAGTTTTTGTATCGTTTGCGTTTTTAAAAGATTAAAGGACATGTTGCTGCTTTTCAGTGCTGCTCCCACTGTTCTAAGACTTCAGTTTTTACCTCTACATTTATTTTTTTTTTGGTAACTAACATTAACATCAGTTTTCCTCCCATCTGTGACATGGTCTTCACTGTTCCCAGTACTACACCAGAGGATAAATTTGGATAGGAACAGAAATAGCTATCTCTTCTGCTACTACCATCCCAGATGCAGACATTCCTCTTGGGGAAATGCTTGTGGAAAGCATGGGGTGGGGGAGTAGTTTTTTGGCCCCTTCTCTCTTTTTCACCTATTTGATTCCACCTCTGATTTGTTGCTGTTTCATTTTCTTGCTGTGCAGTCCTTTAGACGATTGGGGTCAACTTCTATCACACATCACCAGCAAGTGCTAGTTTAAATACAGGTAAAGGTTTTGTTTTGTTTCCGGCAGGTACATTAGAGTAGCAGTACTTCCATCCTCAGCCGATACCAGCTGTCTGTTCCGCACAAAAGTCCATCCGGCCATGGAGACCATTTTATTCAACGAGCTATTCAGAGTGGCCATTTCCCAAGTAACACTGCTCCAGAAGACGCTGAGAATAGACGTGTGTGCTGTCAGTAGAAGTCGTCGGGAGGAGTGCTTGGTATGCAGGTTTACTGCTGGCTTTTTTTGGCATGCATTTTTTTATTGTGTCTCCTCTAATTTTTGAGGGTCAGGGCCACTGAAATTTCACAGTACTTGCTTCAGATTTTTTTTCCTTTTCATGGTTATTGATTTAATACTTAAAATACTGCCTTTCTCTGAAACTCCAGATACACAATCTAAGCCTGGATGGATGTTTTAGGAGGTGTTTTGATAAATCTAACACTGCATTACCTTAAGCCTTTAGCTATAGACAGGTACTGCAGCTTTGCAGTTTTAGATATTAAGAAATCACATCTTTAATGCAACATTAACACTAGATTGTAAAAAGCTGAATGAGAGCCACAATACGTCCAAATAAATCATTGTGAACCCTCCTTACCAAACCTTGTCACAAACAAAATTAAGATAAATAAAGTTTTGCACATTGTCGTAGGTTATATTAAGTCCACTTTTTTAGTCTTTGTGATCTGTAGAAATAATAATAAGGCATAACATTCACAGACCAGCCTATTTCAAACCAGCTTTCTTGTATTCTGTCGTTAATTGTTGTCATTGCCTAATCAGTGATGCTTCATTTACTTTCAGATTGCTTTTGCACTTTCTGGTGCAAATCAGCCTACTTTTTCACCACAAGTCTGACTTAGTAGCACAGTGAGATTTTCAGTTAAAATACCCTGAAGAGATGCTGGAATTCTGTAAAGGTTCATCAGACCAGATTACTGAGAATGGCCTCTCACTTTCAAAAATGCAGAAGTTAACTTACTTCCTGGGGGATGTGTTGGCCTTTCTCAGTGTGTTAGCAGACTGAACTCATCAGCTTGACTGATGTGAAGAAAACCAAGAGGTTTCCCCTCAGGTGGAGGAACAGTCAAAGACCAAAAATGCAACAGAATGGAGGATTCAAAGGTGAAGGGAAAAAAATATAAATATATATATATATATATAAAACAACAAACCAAAAGACATAAGGGCTAATCACAGGATCAAATGAAAGACTTCGAATATGACCCCCAGCAGAAAGCCCTGGGCAACATGACCAGAGTCTTGGCAAGAGCTATGTACTCAGCCCAGTAGCTGTGAGGATGATTTGCTTTGCCAAAGAACGAAGGGTTGTAATCTCCAAGGCACAGCCCCAAACCAAGTATTTTATAATTTCCCAGAGTGCCAACTCAGTGGATGTTAGTGCTTGTCCAAATGAAAGGGTTTCTTAATCTCCTTTATATAGTGTCTTTTCATCTGCTTCCTCACTGGTTAGAGCAAACAAGGTCATCCATTATTGTTTGCTGTATTGATGATTTTTGTGGTGAAACAACTGAAAAAATTGACTAAAACTTGCTGCTCCGTGAGTTGACGCTGCAGGTTTCACTGACACAGTTTTCCATTATTGAATGCTATAGAAAGCAGGCGTGTGATATGTTGATAGAGAGGGATTTGTGTGCGTGCATGTGGGGAGAAATTCCATATACTGAAACAAATGGACAGCAGAATGGACAGTTTGGGCCTTCCCATGTATTTCTCTTTATTTTGTTTAATTAGCAAGGGAGGGAAATAGAAAAAATGTACAGTTAAAAAGAAAATTAAGATCCATGTCAAATTTGTGCTGCCTAATTTACCTGATAAATTCTGTAGAATTTATTTTCAGCTGTCTCACAGGAAAATGACAGATTTAAACTTCTTTCTTTCCCTTTATTTTTGTGCAGGCTGGAACTCATATCAGTCTGGCAGATTTATCGTTTTCTGATGAGACTTGTACTCTGTGGTACAACCTTTTGCCTTGCAAGCAAATTCCTGGCAAAAAAAACAAGGAACAGAATGAAGAATCCATGTTTCTGTTAAGCAAGCAGTCTTCAGACTCACTGGACTTGGTGAGTGATGTGTTGGCTATTACTGTAATAACAAGGAAAAAAGCCAGAGACTCTACTTGTCATAGCACTATGATTTTGTGCATATTAATTGTCCTCCCCCAAGACCTAGTCATGCAGTTTTGTTCATATTGACTTTTTGTGTGAGTGGGTCTTATATGGTGTTACAAGCTTGTTGCTAAATGTGGCTAGGGATGAGGCTTCGTAGTGGATTACAGAACTGCACTCCAGTTCACAACACTTGAGCTGTTTCTTCTTGAAAATAATCTTAACAAAGCTTTTATTAACATTACCATTGGCTTTCATATGCATGTATTAAAAATTGCTATTCATTATTTGAATTTGTATGCTTAAAAAAAGCCATTTACGCAAAACACTTGCCAATTTTTCTAGTTAAATAAGCTTTTCTGCTTCAATGCCTCCTTAAGAGAACTACATTTAAAAATGTGACTCTAAAGAGCAATGTGTGTTTTTTTTTTTACCTAGTGATATTACAAGAAGAGAGACAAGGTGCTACAGGATGACAGAAATATATTTGATTCCATTATCATTTTACAAATAATCTATTTTTGTTTGAGATTTATTAGTTAATGTGCGATACGGTGACAATTCAAAACCCTTGTATTTGTGATCTAAGTCGCATTTTTGCTGGCACTAGGGTAATACAGCTCTTGTGAGTTGTGATTTTCTTTTTGCTTATGTTATATATCACTCCGTTCTGTTTTTCCCTCTCGTTCCTTGTAAGCAGGACGCTGTGTCAGCTCTGCTGGAGAGGACATCTGCTGAGCTGGAAGCAGTAGAACAAGAGCTGGCTGAAGATGAGGAGGAGGAGGATGAACAGGAGCAAAGGGGCTCTGAGGAAGACTGGTAAAGCCACTTTTTTCCCCATACTGTTCAGGCCTGAGTCTGCTCCTTCTCCCTTTCCATAGACAAATGGAAGGGCTGTACTTTCAGAGGAGATGGTGGGGAGGGGACTCTCATTCTCTTTTGTGGTCAATTCATTCACCTTCTTTTAGGTTTACAGCATCTTGGCTGCTCTGTTAACTCCCATTGCCAATGCCCCTCCATGCGCATCTTCCTGTGAACCCATTTGGGGTGTCTAAGCCACTGGAGGTGTACTAAATGTGTCCTATTAAGTGTTAGTTGCATTAATAGGATTTGAAGGGAGACCTACTGCCCAACAGAGTCAGCTTCCACTGATCTTCTTTTTGAAGAAGCTGTGAACTTTCCCCAGAAAGAAGCTTCTTGCTACATTGCTATGTTGAGTTGTGTTTCCATGCAATTTTTTAGCTACAGTGTAAAAATAAATACATCCTTTATTGCGGGGGAAGTACTTGCTCATTGGTTTTGTGGCCAAAGTCCTTCAATATTATCAGCACACAGCTACAGTATATAGCACAGTGCTATTGTAATGATCCTGAAGGTGATCTGTAGTCGAGCTTGCTGGGTTTTATTGGTGCATATAATGAAAAGTGCTTTCATGTGAACTTTTTGGAAACATTTCAGTGATACTCATTTTCCCTGTCAGGAAAACACGTGCATTATACATGGGTGAAGGCCTTCCAATACCTTTGTGCTGGATATGGTGGGCTTTATCAGTTCAAGAATAAACCTGGGCTACTTTTGTTTGTACAGGTTAGAAATGCTCGTAGAAGCATCTGATGAAATAGTTGACGAAGAGGAAGATGGCATTAAGCTGGCAGTAGAAGGCAGCTGTCCTGAAGACATGGGGTTATTTACTGATGCAGCAGAAACGGAGGAAGACAAGGACAGAGAGAACGATAATGAGGGCCATGAAAGCCAGCAAGCTGCGGTAATACTAACACTGGTGAGTATCTTGGAATATGCATTCCGGTGGTATCTTGATATGTCTGAAGACCTGTTTCTGAGCAGTGAATCTAGAAATCTGTCACATCTGAGCATTCACAATTTGATGCGGCATTTACTGTAGGACTTGTATGTACTTTTAATAAAACTGGTGTGGTCCCTTCTGAACCATACAGAAGGCATTTAACAGATATGCTACACAGAGTTTTTAAGTTAAAGACGATTAATTAAAAATGTCAGTCTTCACCTTTTTTTGTTGCACAGAGAGAATATTTAAGGTACAGGTGCAGTTCAGTAGTTAAAATATTTCTGCATGCCCACTTCATTATTGCCTATTTTCTTCTGATTTATCTGCTCTGTTTCGCTTCTAATAAACAGAGGGAGAAACAGAACAGGGATCAAGATCTTTAAACCAATGAGGGGATTTCATTATTTCTTCTCTTTATATCGGGGCATGAAATACAAAAGCTGCTTAGCAGAGCTAAGACTAATTTAACATAAAATTCCAAAATGTGCATTAAACTGTACTGTTGAACTACTCACACATTGCACATAGCAAATCCCATGTTCTTGTCAACTGTTTACCTAAAATTATACTCTACTATTTGGAGAGCACCTTTAGAAAACCTTTCATACAGATATGCTTGATGTGGTAGCACAAACTCTAGAAATAAAATTTTAAGAATGCTTTTTAGCACCTTACTGAAAATACTGGTGCATATATTAGACCTACAGATTCTGTAAAACAACAAGGTAAAAAGACAAGAGTGACAGCTTGATCCTTCAAGTTTTTGACAATACAAAAGTTTGACACCTCGGTGGACTTGCTTGAAACTGTAATTAACTTCCAATTAATGTGGAAAGATGCCAAATGAACCGAGGCTGTGGTACAAAAAGACTGACAGTCTTCTGGGTAGCAGACAAATATAGATCAGAGCTCTAACTCAGCAAGGGGAGACATCAAGGAGACCATCTGAAGGTTAGACACACACGTAAGTCTTTTGCTAAGCCAGGGCTAGACCTGGACAGTGAGTGAAAGACAGAGACCTGATTACAAACCAGCCACAGCACAGATGATCTTGTGCCAGAGCCTTTCAGGACCGCAGTTGTGCTATTTAGGCCCTTGTATTTATCACCTGTGCGTTCAAAACCATGAAGCTCATTAAATTACCTGAGTTGGAGAAAATGCCCCAACGCACATCAGTAATACCAAACGTGCCAGCTGCTGCAGTGCTCGTTGTAGCCCTGCTGTCAAGCTGATTGCTGTGTGTTAGCACAGACTGCGCCACCTATGGGGATGCTGCACCTGAGGCTCCCCGTGACACGCTTGGGGTAACCATACTAGGCAGCAGCCCCTTCTGAGGGCCAGCAGCTAGAAATGTCTTTTGCCTGGGTTTCACAAGGCTGGCAAAGCTCTGTAGAAGCCCCGCTGCTGGGCCTTTGGGGCTGTGTGACTGTATGGAAGGGCCAGGGCAATGCAACTTTCCCAGCTGCTGCTTGCAGTGCACGAGCACCATCTCTGTCATGGCAGAACCTCATTTTTCTGCAAATGCCGAACAAAGCCAATATAAATACAAATGCAGAGTCATAACAACAATAATAATAATCTCTGCAAATGGCAAACCAAAACACTTGTTGTACCATGGCTGTATCAGACCATCTGCAGGGCAGCAAAGGCAGAAGCCTTGGTTCTGTTGGATACACAGGGTACCTTCAAAGACTCCCCCCAGTGCCTCTACACATTTGGGAGTTTTGCTTTTCTTTACTTGTCGTAGCTTCTCTGTTATGTGCAAGATGATTTTTGCCACTTGTCTTTTTCCATCCCATGTAAGGTGACAAGAAGGCTTGTAAAATCTGAAAACATAGAAACTATGCAGTGGCATGTGTCTGGATACACTACTTATAAACCTCATTTCTTTTGATAGGTTGATAAAGAGACTAACACTGAGGAACCAGTTAATGAGAATGCAACAGTCCGACCCAAGGACAGGGCCAGCTGGAGCTCCAGACAGCGTCCCTTTGTCAGGAACAGCATGATAGTGCGCTCACAAACCTTCTCTCCAGGCGAGCGGAACCAATACATCTGTAGGGTAAGAGGAAAAACACTTGGAATGAAGAGCTATTAACTAAAGAGTCATTTAACTTCTTGGGAATGATGCATTAATGACAGTGAGTCATGTACCAATTTTCCCTGCAAGAGGCAGAGCCTGTGCTTTCTCTCAGTTTGTTCTTTCCCTAACTGACCTGATGTGTAGGAGAACTGCCTTCAGCAAAGTTTTGTGCTCTTGCAAAACTCCTTTACTAGGGCAAAAATAGATCCTATTGGAGAGAAGTAGCAAAGTCCTGTCCTGTGCTGGCTGTCTGCAAAAAGTGTTTTGCTGCACATGAGCAGCTACAGCTCTCACACAGCAAAATAATTTGTTAAAACAAAATAGAGTTCACTGTAAATTGCCATTACATTAACATATTTTAATAATATAACCATTTAACTGTAACAGTGTGGAAAGAGCTCAGTCATCAATTGTAAATATCACTTCGCATCTTAACTGGTTTTAAACCTGGGCAACCTGAATCCTGCTGTAATTACCTCTTTGAAGGATGTGTGAGCACAGCCTAGGGGCTAAGTTTTAAGCATGGCTTTAATGACAAAGTTATCCAGTCTCTATAATGGTAGTATGGGGGGGAAAAAAAAAAAAAAGAATATTTAAATTATCAACCCTATTGCTTCTAAGCTAACTGAGAAAATCATGTGTTTGAAGATTTAAAGCATGGACTACCAGCTCTATAGATTGTCATTTACAGATACCCTAGAAAAGGCAGATTATTTTGATCTTCATTTTCTACAGGCTACTCACACAAGTGTGACTTTTTAAAATACTTGATGCTTTAAATCTTCTCCAGTTCAGTTAGAGGTGGTTGCATTTATCATTTGGAAATGGTAATGTTGGTTGCCTCTCTCTGATTCTCATTGGCCTAAAAAATCTATCGTCAGTATGTAAATATTTAAACGACTATTCATACATATGAATGAAAAGTAGTGGATAGTATTGTAACAATCTGTACATGATTTGGATAGATCATTGGCTGAATTCAGAACTTAGCCTTCATTTTAATTCATTTTAATTTAATACTGGCAACTGTCTATAGTGGCAAAAAAAAAGGAGAGGGACCATTAACTGTAGAGGTCCTCTATAGGAAGTGACACTAGGTGCTTTGATGGTTTAGTTAGTAAAAACCCATGAGTCTTCTCCATCCATAAAGTTCTGCACTTTTGTAGCTTAGAAACTTGCCACGTACCATATAGTATGTCCTGGAAGCAAAGTAACCAAGAAAAAAAAACACGTTTGCACAAATCCATCTTTTGCAGCTTCAGAAATACTCATGGTCCGTTGCCTGGGCTCAAGAGTGGGCACTGTAGCTGCATCCAAGCCCGTGGATAGGGCTGAGCACTCATGTCTCCGCGGTCTTAAGAAAGTACCTGTTCTCATATGATGCTACAGCAAACAAACAAAACTATTTTTGAGGCCTAAAGGACAGACCCAAAGTCTGTTGGCACCTTTGAAAAATCTCCCTTGAAAAGTGCTTAAAGCGGTGGTCAGTGATGACCTCCACCTGTGTGTATCCAGGGGTGAGTTCCCAGCAGCATCTCCATGGTGAAAAGACAGACTTCTCTCTAGAGAAGTGTATTCATGTTGCAAAAGTAATTTATTTCTCACCCCAACTCCCAGTCGGTCCTGTATAAACATGCTTTAGGGCTCTGGCAAGTTGGTTATTGAAATGTTAGCAGAATGATTCTTTTTATCTTTCCTTTTCTGAGGAGGTGAAAATAAATATTTAGATAGATGCTTCTGTTTTCTTTGAAGATATATCACCACGCATGTTGATGCATCTAACAATCAGCCTGTGTTGATGTATGTGGGACTGATGCTATAACTAAGAAAAAAACTTCTGTTGTTCTGTGGTGGATATTTGAGAAGGAAAAAGTATTTCAGACTGAAGTTGTACACACACCTGTACTTTTTACAAATAGTAATACAAAACAAAAGGTGTATGTCTACAGAAATTTTCCTTCCCTGTGGTAAATTTGTTAAAGCCTGCCCCAAGTAAAAGAAATCCATAATAAATGAACTCTGTAGTATAGTCCGCAGTCATACAGAAGCCAGCCAGTGATTTGGTGGTACTTAATAGCCAGTTATCTTCCTTGATTCCTGAATAGTCTACTTACTGTTCAGTAAGATCAATGATTGTCATGGCATAGGAACAGAAATTTAGAGTAGATGCTCTAGTTATTTTTTCTTGTATTTTACATGTATAGTAAGAATGACCTACCTGTATGATCAACACTGAGACTTTTGGACTGTCTTCATCAATACAGATGTATTTGTATGTGAAGATGCTTTATATCTCTGTTCATTATATACATTTTGACAGTTGAATCGAAGTGACAGCGACAGCTCAACACTAGCCAAAAAGTCTCTCTTTGTGAGAAACGCCACAGAAAGGAGGAGCCTAAGAGTTAAACGGGTGAGTGCCGCATTACCTGGGCGGTTTAAGGCAAAGAGTTTGGAGATGAGGAATAGCAAGTAACTTAAGCCATATGCTTTATTTCAAGTATTTGAGCAAAAGCGATGCAAGTTACCAAATGTAGACTCTATAGTTTCAGGTTGAGACCTCCCCACAATGGTCTTTATCCTTCACTATCCTCCACTGACAAAGCTTATGTTGCTCTAGTTGTGGCTGGAGCCAGCAGCAAGGTGCTGGCGCTCAGCATTGCCCAACATCTACTATTGGATTTTAACGTGTTACCGTCAAAGCAGTCTGAGTTAAAGAACCGTAGTGTTACAAAGAGACCCAAGGCAGCTTAAGCTGCACAAATGTGAACATCACCAGCATGCATCTTGAGCAAATTTTGATGGAAATTTCAAGGATTCAGATATGCTTTTAAAGTTGATTTACTCTTCTCCAAGAGTGTATGAGGAACAAAGTGACTGAAGGAGAAGAGAGTAAGATTATTTTTATTTTACATAGAGTTCATTCTTATAAGTTATGAGGTACATTTTAATCTTGACTGCAACTAAAAATACGCTTCCCCAGAAGGGTTGTTACCAGGTAGCAGGATTACATTTGGCATAAGAAAGAAGTATAAAATAGCCTAGGACAGCTTGTACTGCCCAATTTATTCATGTGAAAATGCACAGTGAAAGGATAGTAAATAAATGTGAAATATACTAAAAAAGTGCCTGTTTACAGAGTTCTTAACATCATTTGCTCGGGCCTTGAAAAAGCAACCGTTGAGTTAAAAAAAATAAATAAATAAATTATATAGTTGAAATCTGTGGGGAACTCTGTGTAGTTTTGGACTACTGGTATTGTGCTGTCCTGAGGATCAGACCAGGGTTTTTTGGTTTTAACCTGTCAATATATCATTCTACAAGTGGTTGGTGAATCTTTTGCACTTATGTTTAATGACTGATCGAAAAATAATTGCAGAATAGATGGATGTTTGGATGGGGATCTCATAGCAGCTTTCTGCTAACAGAAAATAGTTGAGCTTTTCTGAATGTATTCTGTCAAATTCTGCACTAGCCTTTCTGGATATTAATTTTTATTTTTCTCCTTCCCAAATGATTCAGCCTGTTTGCCAACCGATCATGCGAAGAGCTATGCAAGAGTGCCCTATCCGCACTTCCCTGGACTTGGAGCTGGACCTCCAGGCGTCACGCACACGACAGAATCGACTGAATGATGAGCTTCAGGCCTTGCGGGATCTTAAACAGAAGCTCGAGGAAATGAAAGGTAGAGGAGAGACAGACCTTCCCCTGTGTGTGCTCGAGGATGAACGATTTCAGAAACTCCTGAAACAAGCTGAAAAACAGGTATGAGCAGCATACAGATTTTGTGTGATTGAACAGAGATATGCTCTTGCCTTTTTTACAAATACATTTACAGATTTTTCCAGAAGCTCAGAGTTGACTACTTATGCTATGTAATTCAGATGTGTAAATGCTATTTCCTCTATTAGTCAATACTACAGCATTTACACCTAGAATATGAAGCAGCATTGTTGTAGCACCCCTATCTAAATGCTGTAGTAATTCAGAGTAGAAACTGTTATTTGAGGTAAGAGGTATGGTTGGTGTAGTAAAATAGCAGAGGTGTCTACTTGAAAGTTCATTTAACAGTTGCATCCCAGCCATATGTCTACAGAGTTTCATACACTTTTTGTCCTCCAGCATTAGCTGATTTGCAGCCTTCACAGAACTGGTAGCCAAAAGATCATTTTAACAGGTAGGGAGAGGCAACAGCCATTACTTACAGTAGTGGGGGTGTATGGGAAGGGTGGTACTTCCACTGTGGCTTAGTTCTTTAGGCAGGACATACTTGTTCTAATTTTGGCAGATTAAAGCCAAATTCTGCTCTCCATGGGATTGTCTGTAAAAGAATACAAATATATATTCAGTCTCTCATCTAACAAACTAAGATGGGATGCCCTCATGTGAGTAAAGACAAGAATAAGGATAGAAGGGATGAGAGGCAGCAGTGACAAGCTGGGCCATGGGAAATTCTGACTTAATACATGAAAAAAGTTGGATGTTAAGTGTTTTTTGTTTTGTTTTAGGGGGGCATTTGGTTGTGTTTTTTAAACTATGAGGGTGATCATCCTCTCCTGGACACAAGTTATTCAAAGTAGTAAAAATGGAAGCCCGTTTCAATAAACTGCAGAGGACCTCTTAATATGTAAATAACAGTTTTAAAAATAGTTAATGTCAGTAAATAGCCTTGTGTAGGGCAGGGAAGGGATAATCCTAATATTTACACATACAAAGATAGGCTCTGAATTAGCTGAATTAGGAATGAGATACTGCAGATACAAGAAACAAAAACATCACAATGCTCTGATGTCAAAAAGCAAATAAGACATTGGGAATTAGAAAGCTGGAACAAAACAAGTCATCATTCTTTAATGATATAAATACATGTTCTACCTGCAACTTAAACATTGTTCAGTATGGTTCCCCATCTCAAAGCAGATAATAAGACTATGAAGGGTGAACAAGTACGGTCAAAGGAAGGAAACAGATTCTGTGTTAGGAATTGCAAAGTAGCTACACCTAAAGCTACAACTGTAAAATCATGAGTGTTGTGGAGGAGAGCACTTATATATTCATCATCTTTTAAATATGAGAAATAGGGAAATGAAGGGGTAGCAAGTTAAACAAACATATTATGATGTTTAAAAGCTGTAAATATAAAAATATATTTTATATTTATATAACTATATAATATAAAATATATAAATATATAAAAATATTTTTGACCGAACATTGTGAATAGCACAAGTTTACGTAGACTCAAAAAGCAGATTGGTAAGGTCATGGAAGAAAAATCCAGCAGAGGTCATTAACCAGAATGATACCACCCACTTCAAGAAGGCCTAGACCATCAGCTTAGAAAACAAAGCCTTTTCCCAATATGTTCTCCCACGTCTGTTCTTGACCTGAGAGTGCTGTCCTCTCTGTCTGTCTCTTCCTTGGCTTCTGCTGTTGGCCATACTTAGCTAAGTTTTAAAATGGCTATAAAAACTAGCACAGTTCAGGCTCAGTGTTGAAAAGTATTTTGAAAGACCCTTGATTAAAATGGAGTAAGACATCACAATGTTTAAATATCACATGTTGTATCCATGTTTTATCATTATTATTCTACTTCATTGGATGTATTTCATCTTTGAAAAATTCAACCCATAAGAATAGCGGTTTATATAAAAGAAATTTATCTACATTTGTTTATAAGTTTATAGGTTGTATCTAATGCTCAATGCAGGACAATCATTTTAAATTGTTTGTTTAATTTAAAACAAAACCCACAAGTTTATTCCCACTAGAATAGAGCACTGTTTAATATTACTAATCCTTTGGATTTGTGCATTCTTATTTCAGCCAGCTCTTCCAAGGAGATAGGTGTCTGATATCTTATATTGCTGGAGTCAGTTATCAGCCCAGTGACACATGCTGCAATGAGGAATAAGGGCAGTAATATACATTCTTAAAATACATGCAGGCTGCAGCACAGCATTTAAGTCCCTCTTTCCAAGCTAAAAGTGAGATCAATGATCACAGCCACTCCACCTCTTTGAACAGTGCTTACCAAGTTTCTAGAAATATTTCTGCCCTTAGTATCATTGCAGCCTTCCCCTGCGGAACAAAACAACCCTGAGAATGCTGTACTCTGCTGTCAGTGTTTCCTCTTGGGTTAGCAGAACACAGCAGTCCACAGAACATCATCATACATTATTTTTGAGATCCTGCAGGCATTATAATGGCACAGACTAATGCAGCAGCTAGAAGTGCCAGAACAACTGAGAGAGTCTCAAGTGCAAAAAGAAATTGCAGATGTAGGGGATATTGAAAATCAGTGGCTGCTTGCTAGCACGCAGTTACTCTGCTTGAAGCCCAATGCCCAGACGCCATTCCTTCCCTGCCTACTACACATTCCTAAGTATAGCAAGAATGTAAAGCCCAGTAATAACTGCAGATAAAAACCAGTAGGTAATTCTGTGCAGCACAAACATTGTTTCTGTTTAGGTAGCATTTCTGTGAGAAATCATCCAGGATTTCAAAGCTTGTCTTAAATCCTCATACTAGTAAGTTTTCAGATACCTAGCGCCCTTTGAAGTACCTCCTCTTCACTTGTGTCCAAAAAAGTTTCTTGAGTATAGCCACAAATATCTTTTTTTTTTTTTCCAATATACAGTCTATGTAAAAGTAATCTTTAATTGTGTCATTAATAACACAAATATGTCCTTGTTTCCAGTGTTTTGGTGTTTAGCACTTACAATTTTTCTTTAGGCTCGCTTTCATTCTCCTATACAAAACAAAAATGAACGTGACAGGAGTTAGCATTTCAGCTTTAATTTTGCTCGTCTTTCCTTATTCTTTGTTATCTCATGCTTAAGTTAAGCACGGATACCGGGATTCCTCTCTGGCTGAGGTCAGATTTTTGGCACTTAAGGAATGCACAGCCAAAGTGTGTGTGCCTTTGTGTTTTAGATGGATGGAGGATTGACTGGCTATAAATCAGTCAAGAACCATGATATTAATACAGTCCCAGTCTTGTACACACCTTCTCATGTGCATGTTCTCATACTAGACTGAAATTAAAGTCTACCTGAGAGCATCCTGAAACTGTCAAGTTCTGAGTCCCAATCCACGTTCAAGGTAGCTGTGGCAAATGGGAGAGATCACTTCCCTCAGTTGTCTGCTCCTTCCTTCTGCTGGAGATCACTGCTCTGCACTAGCAGGGAATGTCTCTTAGCTTCCTGCAGCCTGACACGCTAGTTCAAAATAAATTTGACACCTGTCTGACAGAGATCACAAGTCTGTAGACCTTTGGTCTCTCACTATGTGTTGTTGGCTCAGAGTAATCTCATGCATATAAAAAAAAATAAAGGATTTTTCTGATAAAAATGTAAGGAGTGCAATATCAGCACAGTGAGTGGCCAGTGTTAAGAAAAAAAACGATTGTATTTATGCTGTTAGCCTGAAATGCAGTAGTCACAAAAATCTTGCATATAATTAGGGAAAAGATAAAATTAGTAAGTTTTGAAAAATTGTACGTTTAGTGCATTGATGATAAATATTAGCTGTGGGATCTGATAAAAACATATGGCCAGTGACATACGTAAAATTTATTAATACACTACCAGCTGTAGATTACAAACTTATGTTCACTAACAAACAGGGGAAACAGTGTTTACAGGTTAATTTCACTTTAAAATCCTTGCTCTTTTGGAGTTGGAAACTTAAGTTAACAGCAGCACAAGTTTACTGGTGGGTAGGTATTTACTGAACTGCATTCATATCAAGAAAGATCCTTGAAACCAGGCCAGATACCTTTGTAGAGGCTGGTGTTCTTGCCTTGGCTTTGATACTGCTACAATGCAAATGAAAGAATGAGTCTTTATCCACATGTAAAATCTGTGTTTTTTAAGCGGCTTACTTGAACCTTTCCACTAGGTCTATGATTTCACTACCATTAGGACTGAGAGAGCATTGATGGGTATCACCAGCTCTAGGGAGAAGCAAGTCAGCAAGGGCTGCTGAGATGGAAATCCGTGTCCATGGAGCAAAGACACCCCTTGGGAGTTCTCATCTTTCGCCTGTTTATTCCAAAGCTTCTTTTCCCTTGAGCTCTTATTTGCAGTCTCTAGTAACGGATTCATAGAATAAGGAAGGGGTTACCTTACAGAAAATGCTAAGCACATCTGTTTTACACAAAATGCCTTTGTCTTGTAACTACCCTTCTACCAGTTTGGTTTTAATCCCTTATTAACATCATAAAGGAAGGACTTACAGTAGATTTCACTAGAAAATTTGGATGTAGTAAAATTAATACATTTGTTAATAAGTGACTGTATTTCCCACTCATACTTGCTTGTGTGGTACTGGGAACTTGATTCCAATGCATTTAGCATCAGCTTAACCTCATTTTGGTTTATGCCCTCAGTGCCTGTAAAGCATTTTAATAGAAGGTGGTGATGTGAAAAATGCATTGCAGAAGAAGAAAATTATTTTATGGCTTTGTTTTTCCCACAAACCAGTTCAATATATAGTAAGCATCGTAATGTTCTAAAACAGGTATTTTCTTACATAAAATTACAGAACACCCCTAAGTGGGTGAAAGCAATTTGAAAGGATATGTCTTTAGTCTCATATTTCTTTTAGACTAGCATTTTTAACCGAAAAAATACAGCGTTATTGCAAGTGTTAGAATTGACATGCATTTGAGTAACGGTAAATATGGTTTGTATATAAATATAAACATAAATAGTGTTGTGTCATGAATAAAAGTGTAAGAATTCATGAATATTAACTTTGCAAAGAAGGTTAGCAGAACTTGAATGTGTGTTTTGAGAGCTCATTTTTGTTTAATAATTTCATCATTTAATCATTTCAGATTAGGTATAGACAATTTTCCTAACAGCTGACATTAGGAAATAAAAATATTTTACACGGAAGGAGAATTACTGTTTCTCAGTTCCAAAAAGACATTTGGATAGACAGCATTTGTTTGGACAAACTTAAGAATTGTTTAACTGTCTAGGTATTGCCCTAAGAAATATCAAACTTTACAGCACTTAGTAACTACCTGTGATGGCACTTATTTTTGTTTTTATTATATTTTTAGAAAATGCTCTGTTACCTTACTGAGTGCTCATTGCTCAGACTTCGTAACATCTTCTGTCTTGCTGGCCCTTTGTGTAGAGATTTTGGTTGACAGAAGAATTTGTCATTTCTGTGAAATAAGCAGTTGCTCATTATTAGCAAAATATAGTTATTTTATAGTTATTTTACAGGCTGAACAGTCAAAAGAAGAGCAGAAACAAGGTTTAAGTGCTGAGAAACTGATGAGGAAAGCTTCTAAGGATGTATGTCGGTTACGGGAGCAAAGCCAGAAAGTGCCGCTGCAGGTGCAGTCATTCAGGTATGGCCTTTTATGCTTTTCCACAATTTTTTTAGTGTAGTTAAGTAACACATTTTTTTTCTAAATATAACTAAACATGACCTGCAATAAAAGTTCACACACCTTAGAATTGCAAGACACATCATTCCTTTCTAACACAGCTAAAAGTTGGAGTTTGAGAGGGCTGGGTAACTTGCTCACATGACAGAAGCTGAGCTGCGGTGGTGGTAAGAAAGCAGAGAGAAGCAGAAAGGGTTCCTCAGCAAAGAAGCGTTACAGTTGCGCTATTTAACTTCAGTATGAAATTCAGAGCATCTTCAAAGGGTTTTCATTTTCTCAGCAACACTTTTTGAAAAGAAGGGGGGGGACAGTGATGGAAATTTAACAGTCATCACAGAAATGCTGCTGCATAAGTTTACAGAAACACGTGATAGTGCTTAAGACACAAGCATTCCTCTGCAAGAAGGGTATAGTAAGCCTCCCTTCTCCTTTATCTCCTAATCACAACACAATTCACCCAAGAATCCCATTTATGTAGTTGATTTTGCTCTGAGCTGCTATTTTTGATCAGAACTCAAGCTTACCAGTGAAAAAAGATGGTTTAGTCTCTTGGACAACTAGTTACTTCCTAAGGCTGAATTGTAGTCGTCCTGCTAGTTGGACTTGGTACAATGATGTGGCCTCAGACTAATCACACAGAGGCATTTTGAAGCTCTCAAGAAGAGTGTCTCTTCTGAGCTTTGATTTTTAAGCCCCCAATATTTATCATCTGCTTTCTAGCCTTCTGGCAGACAAGCATGTACAAACTTGTTATGCTTCAGTAATCTCTCAGTTTGTAAGAGACAGAAATGGTAACAGCACAGGGGAAACAACTGGAGACTGGGATGACAATTCTGCTGCTTGCCCAGACCTAGTTCTTAAGTTTTCTTTTCCCTTTTCCAAAGTCAGAATTAAATGTTTTGCCTTTTCTTTTCTACCCCCCCCAGATATCATCATAGGAAATGCGGTGACTGTATCAATATTTTTGTCTTGTCATTGCAGTTATTACTGAAACACTGACTTTTTCTTGTTCAATATTGGAGCTGCTTTTTACATAAATCTGCCTAAGAAAGGAATTACAAGAAGATATTCTGGCAAATGCAATTGTAAATAAATTCACTGTGTATTTTCCTCACTGTGTATTTTTCCAAGCCTGTATTTTAAAGAACTACGCTGTGACATTAGCAACTCTACAGTAGATGACATTAGAGTCATGCCATAAATGGTGAAATAACAACTTGTTTTTGTTTCTAATTTCAGGGAAAAGATAGCATATTTCACAAGAGCAAAGATCAGTATACCAGCCCTTCCAGCTGATGACGTGTAATTATGTATTTTCATTGAAGTGTTTTCCCACTTGCTCATCTCTTTTTTAGATGAACTTTTTAGTTCTAGTGACCTGCTTTTAAAAGATCTTCTATTTTACATTCACTATTGATATGTTTATTTGTAAAATACAGTGAATTGAATTGTATGCCTGAAAAAGACAAAAAAAAACAACAACCAGAAAACCAAAGTAGATTAATTTTGGTATACTGATGCTGATTTTGTACAGTTTGTATGTAATGCATGTGTGTTTTTATTTTGTAAAGATGGAACAAAGGAACAAAGGCAGTACTAAGCATGTATCCTGTTGAACCGCACTGTGTTGAGAAATATTACGTTCAGCAGAAGATTGTTTATCTTTTCACTATTTTCATGTGAGCAGACTGTGAAGATGGCTGTTTTGCCATGCAATATTTTTGTATAAGAGTGTGACTTTCATAGTTTGAAGTTAACTACAACTGTAAACTCCTTTCCAAAACATCAAGGCTGCCTCACAACAGCTGCTAATTAGATTCATCACCCATATTGGAATTTTGTTTCTGAAAACAAATATCTTCTGTTTTTGTTTTTAATACTTTACAGGAAGAAACAGAGCCCAGAGTTTAGTTTTGTGAATGTACAGTACTTTAACCTGCACTAAAAGGTTTCTTGCATCTGCGGGAGAGTGAGGAAAGACAAAGCAGACAAGTAACCCTAAAAACTTATTATGAGACTACCAAAAGGGCAGCTGCTTTCTGAACTGGAAGCTGAATCAGATTTGTAATACCAGCATTGAAATCAGAATAGTTATAGCCACTGTACACTTAGTGAGGGTTTCCTCTATACGAACCTTTTGTCTTTAAGGCTCTTATTGCTGACTAGGAGAATATAGCAATGTTCACTAGGCTTACAAATACATGGAGATTTTTTTTTTTTAGAGTATTTGTACCAACAGAAAAATCTGTCAGATAGTAACTCAGTCTGTTGGTAAAGTAAACCCTTTCTGATCTGAAAAGATCCTAACTAGAAGGCTTTGCCTATTTTGGTACAAAACATTGTTAAAAATACACGATTGACCCTGAATGCAGTTGAGCGTGCACAGGTTTAATAACTAGATATGAAGAACACATTTCAAATCTGTTTTATATGGAGAAGCCTCCTAGGAAGAAACATCAACTTGTATTCATTCTGTTAGAAGTCCAGAACATCGGATGTTTACATAGCCCTGTCTGGGTAAAAGCAGTTGGGGTTTTACCTTGTTTGGACTGCACAAGTAGACAGACAGCGTAGACAGAATTATTTCATTTTCTACTTAGTATGTTGCACTCACATGTATTTAATGCAGTGGCTGAGGTTTTCTTCCCCAAGCAACAAGCCGCATGTGCATGGTCTTAATCTTTCAAAAAGGCTGTAATTGGTGAGAAAATGGAAGTGCCTATAACCACAATATAGTAGCAGCTGTCTGAAGTTCAAAGTGACAATTCTGTCGTGAGAGGTCTGTATAAGCCTCACCCAAGGGTTTTCTTATGCACAAACGCATCAGTTCACTTCAATGTATAGAAAAACATGCTATTTTGGGCATTATGACTGGTTGAACATCCTTTATGAATGCCCCATTTGTTTTTTGTTTCTTGGGTTTGAGATAACATTCATATTCGAAAGGTCAATTTTAAAAAACAAGTCTGGAATTATTTAATGTAGAGGTGAAATGAAGGTTGGCAGTTTCAACTTCTCAATTTGATTATATAAGATGTTTGTAGAATAATGTTTAGAGGTATACTTTATGATTTTTCTTTTATTTATTTACAGTCTTATTTATGTTCTGTTTAATATAGTTCAGTTCTGGCCATAAAAATAAGGATGCTGTTGTGAAAAGTATTTAGAGCTGCCTAAATTCTTGCCAGCTTAGCTGTTTTTTCTCACACATTGAATAATTTTCAAAAAGTATTATCTGATTTGTAAGCATGGGGTAAGGCCAAAATGTAAGTATTGCTGGCTTTAGCTTGCAAAACTCATTTAAAAATGAGAGACTTATTGCTCCTCCCTTTCCACATTGGTAAGGCTGAACATATTTATAGGCAGCTTTTAACAGTTCTGTTTGTTTTGTTTTTAACTAATTCAAATTATGCACACTCAAAACACTCAATAGAATAAGCTAAAATAATACATACAAATAACCCCCATCAGTTTAAAATTATAAATATTACTCCAAGTAGAACTTACTCTGCACAGCAGGGTATAACAAGTGTAATTAGTTCTGTTTCCAGGTACCAATATCATGCAGTTGCATATATCAAAATCTAAATATTACTGGTACAAGAATATTTAGCCAAATGAGCAAAGGTAAGCAGAAATTGTAATAGAACAAATCATTTTTTTTAAAAAAAAAAACAAAACTATTGCTATGTTTATACTGTATTAAATATCAAATGCTCAGGACTGAACTAAATATTTAATCAGGTTATATTCTGAATGTGTTTCTGTTCTAATTTTGTCTGTAAGAGTATGCAAATACATCACATAGATTAACTTGTCTCTGCACTTTCCATGTGTTTCAGTGATTGGAAAATACTTTTTTTTTAAACAAAGCTCTTTTCCAGACCAGTGTTTTATTTCTTTTATTGCTGTTCTATGTCTTCATATGCTCTTTGCAAAAACAGATGGCTGCTACAGATTTGTCAATGTAAAATCACCGCAATTTATAGAAAGTTCACATCAATCACTGACAAGTCTTAGGATAAGTTATAAAGAAAATTATTCATACACTTAAGTTAGTTCTTTACATTCATTAAATAAGAACTTCAGTAGCAATGAGCACAGTCAACTCTCCACCAGGCAGCATCTTACTGTTATTCAAAACTGCTGGCTTACCAGAGATCGTGGATGTGTGCTGGAATATATTCGATCGTCCATGTGCACACACACACGGTCTGGATGGAGAATCTTGTACTACATGACATTGACAACATTTAGTTTACACTGGTGTAAATGAATATAAATCCATGGAATTTCATTTAAGGTTATACCTTGTATTATATTTCTGTATTGCGTGTTGAACTAGCACTACAAACTGTTTCAGGACTTGAGTATTTTTTGTAAGAAAGACATTCTTTAAAGCAGCCCCACAACATCAGTACAGCTTTTGCTATGTAAAATATGGTCAAGTCTCCATGCATACCTAGAGATCCAAGATTTTATACTCATTTATCATTTAAAAACACACACACACACAAACACTGCAATTGATCAGATTTTGGAGAAAAAACAACAGGGACTTGGATCTGCAGAGCTCATCCATTAGTGTAATTAAAGGAACTACACCGTAAGAAACAATCCCTGCCCTCAGTCTTGTAAACAATAGCCTCTCCATTCAGTAGCCTTCCCTTACTGTAATGCAAGAGTAAGAAATCTGAAAACCCAGCATCTACCCTTTTCAATGTCCTCTATTTCCAGTTTCCACATACTGATGGGTGTCTTGTATATCTGCCATTGTATGCTGTTCTGGTAATTGATGCTCAGATGACAAGACGACTGTGGAGAGGAGTAGGAAGCCTCCTAGAATTATGAAAAATCCCCCAAACCAGCCACTGAACAGTGCATCCCCTATTTCCCATCAGGGTACAATCTCCGGGATCTGTTCATCCCTTAATTCCTGGATTATATTATGGACAACACAAGAAACAGGGACTAGGACCAGAACTCCAGCTATCCACATGAGTATTCCTCCAAGAAGTAACAGCTGTTTCTTTAGCTTCTGTTCTGTGTCCTCCAGCATTAGGCAGTCCAAACCAAGACTAGAGATCACAAGGCTCAGAAAGCTTGGTCCATTTGATGAAGATACTAAAATCCTGGAAGTCCTGAATTCTAGAGGCAAAGCTAGGAAAGAATCAAAGTCTTCACACTGTGTTCCTCCTACATCTTGGACTATACACGTTTGCCAGAGTCCCACAGTCCAAAGCTCCAGTTCGTTTAAGTCTAAATTGAGATTTTTCCAGTCTGGTAAATAGTTACAGGTACCGGTTAAAATCCATCCTAGTGTAGACAACAGCAATCCAACTAACTGCAGCCTGTGTCTGTGGACCAAGTTCATTTTTAGCAGTTGTAGAAGTACTGAACTGCTTGCTTTTGCAGACAATACATACTGAACATTGGCAAAAGTTAAAACAATGCTTTGTAAAGCATGAAGTACTCCTCCCCCTCCAGCCTTATGTTATGTGCAGTGTTTGGGGGATTGGGAAGTAGTGTGGTAAACCAGTAATTGAAGGGTGTGACCACAGCTAGGCTCATCTTTCATTAGTTTGCATTTTTAAGTTAATTTTTTTAATTCTATACTTTGCTGTGCATCGATTTACTAGAGCATTACAGCAGTTCTGCTAATTTTGGCATTTCATAGTTTGTTTTTAAATTAAACTAAGAACCACAGATACAAGGTATTTTAATACCACATTGGTATATTCCCACTTAAGTGAGGCTGTCTGCTTTGCGGCCAGTTAAGTATCATTTGCTTCAAGTTAACGGCTACACATTGAGAGCAACATGTTGCTGTAGGTGAACAGATACCAAGAAGCCTTTGACAGAGCACATAAAACCTCAGTGCACTATCTTCTGACACAGGCAGGTATTTTGAAAGCTGTGTATCTCAGCCTCTTTTTGGTGCATCAGGGATGCAGATTTTAAAATTGAGTTATTCTATGTGCTAGATTGGGTAAACAACTCCTTGGGTATGAAGCACCCACACCGTAATACCCCATGCACAAAGAGACATCCACAACTCTTGGTAGCACGCCAGAAATCTACAGTTTTCTTAGCACAGCGATTTGCTAGTACACTGAAAAACAATTTGAGGCAATGAATTCACGTAGACTGTTTGGGATGAGGAAAAAAACACTCGAGCTCATATGTCACTGCATTAGGCAAGTGGAAAATTGCGACAGGGAATCAAGCTTTGCGGCTCAGTTAATTGGGTTCGTATGAAAAGGAAGCGTACGTATTTTGGTTAAAAGCCAAGACGTAACAGAACATGCATATTCATCTTGAGGATTTTACAGTGCAGTTGAGAAAATAAAAGCACCTTTTCTACACAGTCTGTGAAAAACTTCAGCGTTCACCTGTAAAACAATATTTTAAATAGTTCTACAGGTGAGAAATTACACCACTTCCAAATCCCAGTTATGAAGAAAACATGAAAGTTTAGGAATCAGGTAAGTAACAAAGAGTCCTTTGAATTACTACGGAACAAGCTTCTGGCTTGCACTAGAGTTTGGAAAAGATAGAGCAGTTTTTCTGTACTACTTAAAACTCCTGGTTTTAAGGCCTGGTTTCAGTTTCCAAGTGTTGACACTGATCTTGCTGTTCTGCTACTGCGTAATGGCCTGAAGATGGATGGACTTCAGTTGAACAGATTGTGCAATTAAGTAGGGATCCTCCTAATATCAGGCAAAATCCAGCAAGCCAGCCAACAAATAACGCTTCCCCCAAATCCCACCTGGGAACAATGTCTGGTATATTCTCATCCCAAAATTCCTGGACTGTGGAGTGGGCAACCCAAGAAACTGGGACAATAGCCGTAATCCCCGATATCCAGAAGAGCATTCCTCCAAACTGCAACAGCCGTTTCTTTTGATCCTGTTGTCTTTCACCAAGTTTCAAACAGTCCAACCCAAATCCTGAGAGCAAGAGGCCCACAAGCCCCAATCCATTAGAGAAAAACATCAAAATCCTAGAAAACCTGAGTTCTGGAGGCAAAGCTAAGAAAGAATCAAAGTCCTTGCATTGCATTCCCCCTTCTTCCTGGACAACACAAGCTTGCCAGAGTCCCATGGTCCAGATCTCCAGTTCATTCAGTTCCAAGTTCAGGTTTTTCCACTGGGGTAAGTAGGTAGTGAGGCAGGACAGGACCCATCCCAACAGAGATAACAACATGCCACCCAATTGCATCACCGGCCGATAGGCCAAGGCCATTGTAAGAGCGCAGTCCTTGAGGTGCGAGGAGGAAGGGGAGGAAGGTCTCCCCAGGCGCTCTGTAACAACTGCTGCCGTCAGCCGTGGTGGACGCTATGATGATTTTAGTTCTCTGCTGCCCCGAATATAAGCCTTTGCTGTTAACCCCTTGTGAGCTCTCAAGCACTTTTTTGTTCTTCACGAATATAATGTTTCACATAAAGGACGAAGGACTTCGCTAAACCATGAGTTAGGCTTTCTGATAAGGATTTGATCTGTTACCTTCCAATTTGCTTGGTAAAATTATATCCCAATGCCTGATGATTACAAGCCTGAGGATGAACAAAGAAGGCTCTATGACCCCTCACCCTAAAACACAACGGAAATCTTTGTGCTTCAATACGGATTAATTAGATTTTAAGTGGTGATAAAAAGTCAGCTCTGTGTGCAACAGGACTTCATTGTAATGGCTAAATTTGAGATTTCAGGGATGTAAATCAAGGCCTTGCAAAGAAAGGTAGACTGTTTGCCTATAATCTTTATTCTTAGACTTCCTCAACATACATAACGGCTTATCTTCCACTGCCGTTTTATGTCCCCAGCACTGTAAAAGACGCTTTGTAAAAGATCCTTACGTTTCACATTTTCTACATTCACTTCTTTTAAAATGGGCTTTGTTTTGACCGACTCTTGAGGGGAAAAGGAGACGGCTATGGTCAAAGTACCGTAGAGAATGAAATCCTAGCCATCCCGCCCCATAATGAACTCAGGCAGATCATCAGACGGGGTAAGTTGTACCCGCCCCAGGACCTCAGCAGCACCACAGTAGCAGCTTACACCAGCCCAGTGTTCCCTTTCCTACAGCCCATGTCCCAGATGGCACAGAGCATCCACTAGTGTCTAACAGCTTTTGGCACTCAGAGCTCTGAGGGCCGGGGGATGTCTAGTACCTTTCCGATCAAAGCAAAATGCCACTATGACATTACCCCGTTAGGAACCCCTGCTTTTTCCTGCTGTCACGTTAGCTGTACTGCTGCTTGCCTGCCGGGTCAGCAGGGAGAACACTTGTCTGTTATTGCCCCCCACAGGCAGCAGCACAGCCTGTATGGGAGAAAGCTGAGCAGAGCAAACATGCACACGTGTACAACCCTGAGGTTCTCTCCAGCCTCCTTTGGCTTCATTTGCTGGATGTGATACAGAACCACGTCTGACAAATCCGTGTATTTTCTTTTGCAGTTGTTCAAAACAGGTTACTGGGTGATGGAAGAGCATGGCACTGCTTCTGAAGGTCTCCAAAACTTCCTAACCCTCGTGTTTTTACTGCCACAAGTTGTGAAGAGCCAACACAAAGAAAGATGATCTGTTTCCCCTATGCTTGTGTGCCAACCCAGGCAAACAACTTACACCTGGTCAAAAAATTACTGCGTACAAGAGCAGGGTATCACCAAGGATATTACTGACAACACTGGGAACAAACTGATGCAAGCAAGGCTCTAACTTTGGCCACCCGCTAGGCATAAGAAATAAAAATTCATTCAGACTCCAGATTGCGCTTTCAGATTTGGCAGTGTTGTTTCTCTCCCCTTTCTGTTTTCAGAGCAGGGAAACTAGTTCTGGAAATCATCCTAACATTCAACGAGAAACTCCATAATGTCATTTGAATAATTATTCAGATAAACAGCTACACTTCAGGAGTGCTTCTGCTCATTCAGGGGCTACATGCTTATTTGACTTTTAAATCATGGTCACTGCCAGACTATTACCAGCAGCCAGTTGCACTTGCCTTATCTATGAACCTTTCACATTTCCTTCCCTGCTGCTAATTCCAACAGGCGCTGCAGTGTGGAAGCACAAGGTCAGGCACGTGAAGGCCATTCATTCTGCTAACGCTGACCATAGCAGCAGCAGTATGCCAGCCTTCAAACTGTAGCAGTCAGAAGCACTGAGACCACAGCATCAGTAAGAGCTGCCAATTCCGTTCTGCAGCTTTTTGTTAACCGCACAGTGACTCGGGGCAAGCAAAAGCTTCCTTATACTACCCTGTGCAAGATTATAAAAGAATCTCTGTTTTTTCAGTGGAAGAAAAAATAGCTAAGATTTGCCTTGTTGCCAGGATAGTAACAAGGTCTGAAATGCCTTCACTTGGAACTTACCTATCTTAGGAAAATCTCAGCAAGCCCATGAAGAAACAAAAGGGCTTCTAGCTGAACCTAGATTAGGTGAATTCTCAGGTTGGTAACTGTCTTAGTCCTATCTCCCTTGTGATTCTTCTACACTTTTCCTCCCCACCATTACTTCTTTCTTTCTCTTGCATCTAAAAATGTCTTACTCTTGGAAAAAAATTATTTTGGTCAACTTGTGCGTACACAGAAGGAGCTACTGCTGACCCTAGGGGTTAGAACCGGGCGACACACAGCAGCCACAAGACACGCACCACGTGGGGCTGTGCCCCAGCTGTGCTCAGCAATGACATGAAGCAGATGCTGACAGCCGCATGGCCCAAAGCACCACAGGCTGCACCAGCCCTTTCATCTCAAGGCATTTCAGTGGAGATGGCCACTACCCCCCGAGCCAGCCAGGCAGGGTCGCTGCCCCTGAGGGATTCCCACAGCTGAGGCCATGGGGCCGCACACTGGTAAGCTGCTCCAGGACAAGCCCTTTCTGCTTCCCCTGCCAACCCCTGCAGCAAGGATGGTATTTGTCTAGCTGTCAGTGAACAGCATGCTTTCAGGTGGGAAGGGAGAGGTTGCATTTAAAAGGGCTTCTGATCACTTGGTCTTGGAGCACCTTTTTCTGTAGGCTTGCAATAAAGCCCGACGTACGCAGCGTTCAGGAGTACCATCCTACAGGATCTTATGCAGCTGAAATAATATCAGCGTGAAGAACTGAGGCAGCAGGCTCACCACAGCATCACACCCTCCCAAAGGCCGGCACTTGCCGCAGACACCCACATGGGAACATTTCACATGGGCTGCGGTTGCCATTTGAGTGTTTCAGCAGCCAGTTCTGTGAGACACGAAGCTTTCGTACCTCTCATTACAGTTGATGCCCATCAACATAAAGCACGGGGCACAACTGGGTTCCTACAATTTCTGTAACACTGTTTTAAGTGCTGGAAATCACACCATTCATTCTCATCACCTCCAAGCATCATTTGCAAGGTAGACTAGACTAGATTTTGGCTAGATTAAAGCAGAATGAGGATGATCAGCATGTATATTGCTTTATGCAGGTGAGCGCATTACACTCTTTTCACCCCACAAACCCTTTCAGGCTGAAGACAAGGATTCTGAATCACATTGCAAATACATATCTCCTTTGCAAGCTTTAGCACTACCTTAACTCTTCTGGGAACCTCACGGCCAGAGAGTACACTTGTACACTAGGTACACTGATACTTTACCCCCTGCAAGGAGTGTTGGAGAATTGTTGCCTGTACACAGCTCTGCAGCCCACACAGTTAACCAAAGTTTTCTGTTCAGCATAAGCAGAAAGAAATAGCAGGTGCAGCACTTTGGGAGCAGATTAGAAATTGAATCCCGCAAAAGCAGTCAGTGCATTGTAAAAGACTGACTCCTACACTTTCAGTTCCTACGTAAGACATAAGCTTGTTCATGTTGAGGGTTTGTTTATTCTCCTCCAGCAGTCCAGAAGCGTGCTCATCTATGAAGTGAAAGTGTCTCCAGTAGCATTCCCCAGACACTGCCATAATTTTTGCTAATTCTGAAGACTGCACTGAAGATAGGGAACTGAGTTCTCTAAATATTTTCCATGGCTCATTTAAATATCTAGTATGAATCATTTATGGATGTCTCTTATCTTTGGATTTCCATCTTATAAATGCATATGCAAAAGATGGAAATACGAGCCAGTGTGTAGATTTTTCTATAACTAAATCTTATATAAGCCAGCAAAAGACAGCTACTGTCAGAAGCTGGCATGGTGGTGCCTTCAGCGTCTTGTTACAAGGGAGTTAGTTCATTCAGCTTGGCAGTCTTTCGCCTTCCACTTTCCTGCTTGAACTGCAAGTTTTGGGAGTTAGTATTTGCTTACCCAGCTAAGCTCCCACTCGGTGATGCTGGAGCATCTTTTGGTTTTGGTGCCCTTCAGGGAAGCAAACAATCAAGCAAAGAGCACAACTCATGCTGCCAGCCAGACTGCCTTACTCCAGGCTGCATTTAAGTGAACTTTGACATCAGGGCCAAAAATAATTATTTGTATTGGTGGATCTTAAAATTTCAGGGGGCTTCACAGAGCACCACAGTAGAAAAAGAGAGTGACTTCTCCCTGAAAAATTAACTATGTGCTTTCACTTTTATAGTGATAGCAGGTATATTATAGCTTTCTAATGAAGTGAAACAGACTGATCTGAATGTTATGTATTACTGAAGTTGTTACTATTCTTCTTTTGTTTGATTTCTTCCTTGTCTCCCCCACTGAAATTAACACTACCAAGTTAGATACACCCTCAGCCAGATAATCCAGCATATGAACAGCATTAGTTGCTACATACACATCTGATCCACAACAGCAATACTTCATTTTGAACACTTAGAAGCTGTCACAAAAGCACTGAAGAGAGGCAGCAGGGAGGGGGTTATGCCAGTGATGCAGATAATGAGCATTTCCATTTCAGAAGGGGAAGAGAGGCTATGCTTTGAAGCACAGAGTTAGCTCATGGTGTCATTACACTTTGATAAAATTTCTAACTCAATATTTAGAGGTGATGACTTGAGACTACAGTACTTCTTTCTGTATTACATCTAAAGAGAGCTTCCCTCAGTGAGTGCTTGGATGCTGCCAGAGCAAACAAGCCGTGACACACACAGCCAAATATTTTGTGGAGAAGTTACAGCAGAAGGGGACAGGTCAATAGAGGCAAAGCAAATTATCACAAAGGCCTTATCACCTCTTCTGATCCTTGACACGGGCAGAGAGTGCACCCCAGCAATCAGCATGCAGCTGCTGGGGATGGTTTCACAGCACTGCTGTACCAGGGCTGGCACACAAAGCAGAGCTGGGGCAAGGGCAGCAGCAGGTAAGCACTCAGCATGCACGTGCCCCTTAGCATCTTCAGGAGAGGCAGCAAGGGGCCACAGAGCCTTTGGACATGGAGAAAAGGCACAGCCATGGCTGGCCCTTCCAAGAAGGGCCTCCCTCCTCAGACAGGCATATTCTCAGCTATTTGGTATTGCAAGAGCTGCCCAACCCTGCATATCTTCAAACACTGGATGTAATTCATTAAGCAGCTTAAACAAAAGCGTATCACATAAGCAACAGAAATGTACTCCTAGAAGGGAAAAGCCTTGCTAAAAATTGCACTTTTGCAAGATTAATCAAAATCTTGAAATAAGATGTCCTATAGGATTAACAGCAGTTGGACAAGATCTAGAAGGGAAAGGAACTAAAAGGGTTAAGCACAGTGAGGTGAAACTGCCTCTCTCTGCTTTAGGAACTTACTCAAAAGATTGAAATGAGAGAAGGTGGATTTGCCATCATTATACTGGAAGAATAAAGAATGCTTTAAGGCTCAGTACTTCAACCTTTGCAGGAACTTTTCCATCACCATCCCAATCCAGACTTCAAAGTGAGGGCTGACTGGGTAAGGAAATCAGCCTTATCCTTCAGGGAACTAGTTCTGGTACACTGTTAATACAGGAGATTACTGTAAGTATGAAAACTCAGGTCACTTGCAGTGATTGGAATGTGATTTTCTTGAATGACAGAAGTCTAAGAAATTAATTTCTGAGCTGTGAAACGTATAGGCTTATCATTATCCATCTCTTATTACGAGACTCTGGTTTAAGTGTTACACACATGTATTTCTACAGCACTCTTCATTTGACACCTGCAAACAATTTTTATAATAAGTTTTCCCTCTTTCCTTAAGACTTGTTTCATATTTTCAGTAAACTTATGAGAAATTCGTAGCACTGAGTTGAACCTGCATTGGGAATTGTTACTGCATGACAACAGGGATTTCAAAGATAATATAGACTTGTTAACCATAAATTAGAAGACTGCACATATCTTATAACATTGAGCTAGCCAGGGTGTGAAATGAGACATGAGAATGTCTGACAAGTGAAGGAGGCAAGGGACACCTGTGGCGTTTTGTTCATCTGCCATAATTGGGATTTGGGGAGGAAGAGAGAGAGAAGAAGCTAAACAAATTCTGTAGTAGTTTGAAATATGATTTTTTTTTTTCCCATTAGATTCTACTGGCTAAACAGTTTAAGTGTTGTACCTCTCAAGGTGCTGGGAGCTATGAGATGCAGGAAGGGAAGGTCTTTCCTAGCAAGTGACTATTCTCTCTAGTGCTACAAAGCTTTTTGCTACAAAAAGAAGTTTTTCTTCCCCCACAAATGAAATCTTAGCAAGTTTATACTTGAAAGAGTTTGTGACATCACATCATTAACAAACTAAACCACTAATATTTATCAGTATTATTTAAAACCTATTCATACACCTCTTACTGTCATCTTCTGTAACATTCATTCCCACACCTTCCCTCTGCTTCCTCTCACCTTCCAACCATTACACACAAAAAAAGCCCAAAGCCCTCTGTGTATTCATTCAACTCCCTTCAGGAGGACAGTGAGAAAAGGGTCAAATAGAGAGTTCTACAGGGCCAAATGGGCTCCCTGAGGAAGAAATGGGTGCAGGGGGAGAAGAAGCAAGAGCAGTTTCCTCCCTTCACTTTCCCCTGGCCCTCCCACTGTTCGCTGCCACTCAGCAGCATCCTCTGATGTCAAATACTGCCCGCAGAGGTGAGAAGGATGATGTGGAGAATCCACTAACACATCCAACGCACCACGTACTGCAAAATGCTGTATAGCTGAGACAGGCGTCCTGATTACATCTGCATCAGGAGATTGAGGTAATGCCTGGCTCTGTCCAGTAGCAACCCAGAGAGAGGCAACTGCTGAAGACTTCTAATCTTAGACCTCAGCAACAGTTACATGATGATTATTTTCCTTTTACCTAACTGATGATCACTACATATTGGAAATAATCCTGCAAAAGTGCAAGTATCTTCTGCGGAGTACCGCACACTTTCTGAACACTACTTGCACAGAGGTGAGCGCTACCTCTGTACCATAGATTTAAACACTTAAACAGAGAATGCTTTACCACAAATGAAAGGCAGCGAAGAGGCTTAGGTTCTGACTGCAAGAAAATGATTGTGGAAATGATTACAGTTCATATATTTCCCAAAATAAAGACAAGCTGTGTTCACTTGAGCAGACATCTGCTTTGAATTCTTCTTCATTGGTCACACAGAAGAATCGACTTTTTCTCTTTCATAGTACACAGCAAGTGATCCTGATAAAGTGACTAATCTGCAATGTACTCAAATCCTTGTATTATTTTGTAAAAAATAAAAAAATCCAGCAACTGCATGTGTTAAAGAAATATATAAAGTGCACATCACTGAGCTTAGTATTAGTGAATGTAGCTGTGCAAATATATTCAAGTGAATACAAGGCTATAGGACACCAGGCCAAGCCAAAGGTCTATCTGGCTCAGCAGCAGATAACCAGGAAGGAATAAAAGACAAGAATGTGATAAGGATAGATTGGCACTGTCTTCTTCCTACAGTGTGAAGATTTCCCAAACTTGGACTTCAAGTATACATCTTTAAAAACCTTTGATGGATCTTTCCCCAGTGAATTTGCCTGAAAAAGTACACATTTACCACATCCAGAGCATCTTACAACTTCCACAGTTTAGTTTTACTTGTATCATGTTTTCCCCTTTAATTGTAAACTCGCTGCTTGATCGTTTTATTTGCTAGCACCTCATTCTTTTGAATGCTTGTTCACAGTGCTTTCTAACATAACTCATTACCTCAGAACAATTCATTTGTTTTCATACTTAATACTTCTTTAACATCCTTACACAGAGGTCTTCTCCATGCCGAGGAGTCCTACCTATTAAATAGTCACCTCAAAATAGATGGGAGTGGCGATCTCTTGTGGTGAACCCACCTGCCTACTGTCATGAGCTCAATAAAGCGCACACACTGCCAGCTACCACACTGTAAGAGAATTCATCTGGGAAAGTAGACCTCTCTTCTTTCACACCACTATTATTACCATTGTCAGAATTATTTTTCTGTTGACCATACACTTTAGGACAGAAACCAATTTCTTGTTGAAATGTCTCCTGAAGATGGGAATATTGTGAACAGCACTGTGCTGGTATAGTTGTGAGCTGGTGACACCATTTTGAGAAAACAACTCCTCCAGCTGGAAAAGAATTAATCCTCTCAACAGTATTCTGCTTAAAAACTAGTATCTTTCATCATAAGATATCATCTAAAAGTGGTGGGATTTTTTTTGGTTTTGCTTTTAAATAGGAAGGGTACACTCCCAAGTGGATGTACAAATGAATTTCCTGTAATATTCTGCCAGATGCACAGATGGCATGAGATTAGGAAAGAGCTCCTGGCACCAAATGCATGATGATTTTCATAAAGTGTAGGTTCAATGGTTGGGAGTAATGCATCTGTATTCATGTGAAAACCCTTTATGCTACATCATATTATCATGCTTTCTCTTTACCTAATTATCACTTCTCTGCAGGACAATGATCACAGATTTTGCTGCTGTCGTGCTAGAGAGAAAAATGGGGCACTACATCCCTCAAGGAGTGCAAGTTCTCTACCTGACCCGTGTCTGCAAGAACCACAGCTCACATGAACACCGCTGACAGCAGGGTGTAGAAACATGCTTAACCTGGGGAGTTTCCCCAGAAAAGTGGGATAAAGTTACCTATTGTTTTCAGATAAGGTGACAGAATCATTACAAGTCATTTTTGCCCATCTTCTTACAAGACAACGTACAGCAAACCTAGACTAACAGAACATATTTAGCTTATCTTTAAAAGCCTCCAATGACAGGAAAAAAAAATAAATCCAGCGTTCTTAAGCAACCAATTCTAATGAAGCCCTGGAATACAGATCATATCTTCTAAGGCCATTGTTCTTGTTCTCCCCTTTTGTTCTTCTTTCTTAAGCAATGTCACAGAGGTGGGCATTGTCTGCTGCCTTGCATACAACATTCCTGATGGCACAGTCCCTAAACAAAAGTAGTTTTTCTTGTTGTTGACACCATCGTAAAAATCTGATTCAGTTTCTGATTTACTACCATTTTTAATTCTGGTACGAAGTTCGTGCTCCTCGCAGTGCACATACACTTGGTCTTCTGTCAAAGGCAAGGACCTTTCCCGGCTCCCAGCACAGCCATGGACAAAGATGGGGGCTGAGAAGCATTCCCCTTCCCCTACTCCCTGCTAGGCAGGGCAGAGAGCATGCAGGTATCCCTCCATGAAACTCCGACACAGAAACCTGTCTCCCACCTCCGCACACAGTTTGCTTTCAGAAACGTTTGATCGCAGAGCTCCCTGCTGGACTTTTAGCACATCTCCACAAACGCAAGACAAAAGCAGCCTATTTCATATTTCTGCTAGGAGTCAAAAAATGAAACTACCACCAAACTGTGAAAGGCTGGAAGTGAGGTGGCTTGAGAAAAGGAAAGGGAAAGGATATAGCTTGGAAGCACCTTGTTAAAAATTGGAAGCACAGTTCCTAAATACCAAGTCCACCTGAGGTGTAGTATGTATCAGAAAATAATGCAAGTCGGTTTACAGCTTTGGCACTTTCTTCCTCTTAATTATGGAACTCCTGGATTATTTTCCAGGGCACAGAAGACATTAGCATGCACAGATCATCTCACTGGTACCACACTGAACATTTACCTTCCTTGCCTTCAAAGCATGTGCCACAAAGCCCACCAATTAAACTGGCTTCTCAGACTTGTACAGGAAAACACAGCTCAGTCTCCAGACCTGAGGGAACCCAAACTGCAAAGCCAGTGATCTTCATGGATCTGAGGAAGCCAGCTGTGACCAAAGCAGGAGTCCCATACACAGCAGCAGTGCTGTACTACCATGCTTAGCCCCCAGCACAACAGCATCTTCTCACCTGCTGGTGGCTGTGGAGCTACATTATTTGTGTGAGGCCAGGAGAAGTGGATCAGGAAAAAATTTAGGAACTCTCCTGGAAAAAGATAACAAAAACCCTGTCTCCTTTGTCTTTTATACAATTTAGCTTTTTGTATCAGAGCACAGTAGGAGTGAAAATATGCTGTTGGAGTCTAGCAAACAACCTAAACAACCAGTAACAGATGAAAAGACCTTGCAGCGTGATGGAAGGAAGACGCTCAAGTTTCAGTAGGAGGATCTGCAGTGTCAAGTACTGCAGCACAGTCTGGGACTGCCACAATCCCCACTGCCAGCTGCAACAGGAATTAAGGGCAGAAATGAATGATTCTTGCAAATGAAACATGAGCTACAGATGTATAATTTGGGAGTTTCCAACAGCTCAGGGAAGAAGCAGTAGTTGATAGAAAGCTGAGAGCTGCACAAGAGATGCCTACTAACATTTGAGCAGTAAAGGCAAGAAAGATTTACAGTCAGCTGGGGAAACTGGGACAAGAAGCTTTCTTTGATAGCATGCCTCACAGAAACGCTGCAAACTAAAGCAGATCTTTGAAATGCTACATATGTATATTCAGTATTAGATAATGATTACAGAATATTTGACCCTGCACTGCCACGAGCACCTGATATATGTATAAAAAACTAATTTATAAAGACATTGCTAGGGCCCTGAAGGCAAAAGGGAAAATAATTCAGATCATAAAGCAAAGAAACTCCATTGTTAGGATTTGTATGAGAAGCTGTCACGGAGGTGGGTTGATGCAGGATTCAAAAGGCAGTTTTATATCTAACTACATTGTGAACCATCTTTGACTACCTTGCTTTGCTTTTAAATGAGGGGGCAGGGGAATCAGTCTTTTAGGAGAGCTCCAACTGAAAACATACTAACAGCCCCAAACAATAAGAAAAATCTTCTGTTGTCCAGAGTCTCATAAATCTCGCCAAATCCACACAAGTAAACACAGATCATGGCCAATGCGTGGCAGGCCCCAAAGTACTGCTTAGCTCAAATGCTATTTCTGTCAGTGACCAGCAATAGAAGCTAGGGAACAGCCGAAAATTGGGGCAAGCAGATAGCGCAGCTTCCTCAATATATTTACCAGCCTCCACCTAAAGGCAGGTCAGGGCCTTCCCAAGTCTCAAGGCAGTGTCTTTGCATTCAAAGCTCTTCACTGACTGTTCTTTCATCATTTTGCCCAAGCACTTACCGAAATCTTGCTCAGCTTCAGAAAACCTGATCTTGGGCCAAAGTTAGAGAAAACTCTCGCCAGTGAAGCAATGTCCCCTTCACGCACACACACACACACACCCCTTTTTCAAAGTCAGTACTGAAATCAGTTGTTTTTCTTGCCTATTCCCTTTTGAGGGAGTACAATACAATAGACAAGATACAATAGGAAGGGTTTCCAGTTCAGATATCCTAGCATGCCTTTGCTAGCCTTTAGAAAAATAGCCAGTTCACAAAAATATATATTAAATAAGTGTCCACACAAATTAAACATTTAAACATATATCAGTTATGTATTCCTTCTGGTATTTCATTAAAAAGAAAAAAAAAAAGTGCCAAGCTCTTCCAAGTTTCATTTTCTGTGAATCAAAGCTTATGCTTTACTTTCAGAAATTGAATGCTGTTCCCAGTAGCCTCATCTCATCCATCCTAAAAGCGTAACACTCACCAGTGCAAACCATTTCTTGGTGTTCTGCAAGAACTGAATAGTGCTTTACTCCCTGTCTTTGTTACGTGCAAACTAAACACTAATCTCCTCCAGGCACAAACCAGACTTACTGGCTCTATGGAAGTGACAAGGACCTCAAAGGTAGCATAAAGCTATTCTACAACAGTGATCCCAGTGTTAATGCATTGAAACAAGCAGACAAATCCCAATCAAGCATTAACACGTAGAGCTAACACAAGTGGCCATGAGAAGACCTGAACTCTAAGTTTGACTTCCATACAAACTGTATGGCAGACAAATGATGGCAGTTCAGTTTAATAACCAAGTCTGGATTCACTGCAGCTCTCCAGGTAGCCTAAGCAAAGCAGTACCCAAAACTATAGCATGCAGAACAAGGAAGAGGACCATAGGCTGGAAGTCAGACTCTGGTCTTTTTCTAAACGCATTATGGACTTATTTTTAAGAAGCAATTTACAGACATTTTCTGTAAGTACTTTGTTCTCTCTCACCTGTAAAATGGGATTCAGAGCAGACAAAACCATGGGTTCTTACTGGCCACCTCAGATGTGCAAAGAGATCCTATATAAGATACTTGTACATAAAGCAATCTAATCTTGCATAATTATTAGGCAAGTCATCTCACTTTCAAAAGGAAAAAAAAAAAAGGCTATAGTGGATTTTAGTGCACAGCACATTTAGGAATAAGTCTAGAAGTGTTAGTATTCTGATAAAGAAAGCGGTCCTAAGGGTTGATGCATCTTATGACTGTAGGAGAAATGACGGTAGAAGAGAATTCTTTGATGTTTTATTTAAAAGTTGTGCTCAATAATTCAATAAAGAGTTCCATTATAAATCAGAAAAGAGTAAGAACGTGTCATGAGTACAATCCAGTAATGAATAAAAAACAAACATAAGGATAGCAAGTATCTGTAATTTAGGAAGCATATAGCTTGCTATTTAACCCTACTGAATTAAGTCACCTGGGGTGGAAATCAGCACGGAGTCTTGGATCTGAAAAGTGACCCTCCTGTAACGCTCTCATCCTGTGAGATTGAATAGATGAAAATTACACAGCAGCTCCAGTGTTTTTACTAACAGACATGCACTGCTCTAGCTTTTTGATCAACCATTGACACCAGAATTTTTTTCATGCTTCCAGGTGAGGCAAACATAAAAAAGGAAAAGTAAGACTGATGGTATGTGTTTTGTTTCTTAGATCTTTCCCTCTTATCCCAGAACAAGTACTGTCAGGTCAGTTATATACCCCAGTGCCTACTACTTAATCAAAACTCTGTTATGCACAAATCCAGAAGAATTTAATCCCAAGAATAAGATTTACCTTTTCTTTTGAGAAAGATAGGAGGCCTCAGTGCTCCTGAGTATGTGGAACAAGAGGATTAAAATTCCACAATTTCTGGTGGACTTGGCTTCGTGGACACCTCATTTCCCCCTTCAAGGTGCCTTTATTTAGTCTCAGATGCAAAAGGCTGAAAATGCTAATTTCTTATGTTCCCACAACCCCAACTCAACTTGCCATTCTGTATTTTCCAGCAAGTAGTACAAAATTATTTTATATAACCTCACAAGCATCTGCTGGCAGCAAGGAGGCCAAACCAAATTAGGAAACACATTTCCATGAAGAGTCTTCCATCAAAACACAGCAAATATGGAAATTTCCAACAACTCAGCGTGTTGCTACATCGCCATTTGCCCATAAATTCCAATAATACACAGCTCTGGGATCCCATTAGCATCCTAGAGAGTGAATAATGAGCAAGCTATAAATCTCAAGGCCTATAATCACAGTCAGGGCTACCTATCCCCAATCTTTGAATCCAAAAATATATTTTGTTAATTGCATTAGCTATTTTTTATGTTATTTTGTGCCAAAATAAGCAATTCTAAACTGAGTGACACCTTTTATCAACTTCAGCTGTAACTCTCATCTATCACCACTTTCTACCTGGATGTCTTGTTTACAGAAGGAAAAAACCTCAGCTTCAGGATCTGTTTTTAGTGACAAACTCACAACCAGATGTGGAAGGCCAAGTACCTTGTCTCTTCTTCCTTGCCAGGAAGTAATACTTCCACCTGTTGGTATTCCTGCCTTACCTCCTCCCCCAGTCCTCCAATAACTATTATATTACAGATGGTCCTGATAGCCCCCTCAGAACAATTTGCCCAAGATACTCCTCAGCACGAATTGATTTTCTATATATTTTAATATATTTCCACCTTTCTTCTTGACTCAGGCATCTCTGAGGCACGCAAGTCAATATCAGTGACTTGACCCAAGTGACTATCAACCCAAGCCCGTATTTAGCAGGACATGACAGCGGTAACATTTTTGATTAAAGCAGGATCTTGTTTCCTTGCTGTCTCCTGCTGCTTTATATTCCTAATATGAAGGCAAATGCCACTAGTTTGATATGCCTTCAGGTGAAGAATAGCAGCCTTCATTTCATTACACTAACAGGATTGTAGAAAAAAAAAAATCAATTTAAAGAAAATCCATGATCTCTAAGAGATTATTTAGGAACAAGATCTGAGATTGATATAAACCTTCCTTATGCTATGGCATCAGGCATAACTGGAAAGACAGAAAAAATGGGAAACTTAAACCTGAGGAACGAAACACGAGTGAAGCAGAACTAAACCTTCTCCCCTTAAGCCTCTATATTCTATTTCTCTTTCTTAGTTTTGGAAAGCTGTAGCAGAGCTCTGTTCTTTTAAGGACATTACATAAGCATTCAAATGTAAAATTTCTCAGATTCTAGCAAGCCTTCAACCTGAGGCATAGGCTTACATATGGCAAGTACAGCAAATTCTAATTTCCATTGCCATATTATTTACATTTTTAAAAGTCAAACCTGACAGTCATCAAAATTATGTTAGGAGCTCAGTGCTAAAAAGGTGCATGTTGTACAAGGTTGTGGTGGCATTTTAAAAATTACTTTATCGTGCAACAGAGGACTTTTTTATGCTTATGCAGCTGTTGTGCCTAAGTATCCAATTTCTAGAAGGCCAGAATCATGTACTGGAACATAAACTAGCCCCGACTTGCTAGATTTACCTCTATTTAAGTAAAATTTGTTCTTTTAAACAAATCACATAAGAAGTTATTCACATATACAATGTTTTCTGTTATTCCATATACTAATATCTTTTAAGACAAATACAATTTTGAAACAAGTAAAATATAAAAGTTTATTACTACCTGACCACAGGTTTGCAGAAAGGGATGAACAACAGTTCCAGACAGTTTCCCCATGAATAAATTCCCTCTCCACTTAAACGTGAGACATTTAAGGGGGTTATTTCCAGACGGTTTACGTGTATTCATAAAGCAAACCACTTGGTTACATACCTCAGAGAAAGTTACAACAGACTATTGATTAACATTATACTTAACTCTTATGTTACTTCTCTTGTGTTATGACCTGAGCTGACAAGTGTTTTCAAAGATTGAGTTTTCAATTAAATGCAGCTTGAGTTCTTCAGCCTCCGAGAGACGTGCTGCAAAACATCCTTATTACACAGCTTACAAACATTTTAACACTACTGCAATAATGTACTACAACTTGATTGTTATTGCTTTAACATAAGAAACAGCATATGGTTCCTGTCAGACTATTCTGTTTATTTCATTCTTACAGCTGTTGTGGAAGCAAATAGAAATTTTAGGTAGACCTCTCCAAACCTTAATTGGTTTCTGTATGCATAGCTATTTATGCTAAAAGCTTTCATTTAAACAAATACCTTAGTGCAGTTAGTGCAACGCAAAAGCAATTGAGAGTCATTCACCATTTGTTTCTCTGTTCATTATACAACTACTCTGATCCTAGGCACAAATGGAGCAGTGCTGGGAGACATGCTATGACAGCGTACAAAATGCCAGTGCCTGGTTCTGAAGGACTTTCAGTCAAAAAATAAATAAAATTAAAACTTTCAGTAATAGTTACCCTGCAGGTCCAATGAAAAGGGCCACATCTAAGCAATATTATTGCAGAAGTTCACTGAGACTCCGACCAATGCAAAATAAAACTAGATGCTGTACTAAGTAACAGCACTTGCCTCAACTTTCTTTCTCTGCTCTTAACCAGGGTCCTCATCCTTCCCAGGAGCACAGCCAATAATCAGATGGGAAGCCTGGGGCTAGATAAAAAAAAGCATTCATTCTCCTCAGCTTTATGACAGCTTTTAAGCAGACAGTTGTTTGAAACTGCTTTCGATTTTGGAACATTAGAAATGGCCCCAGCAAAGACAGATCTGTGAGTTAGGCACAGAAGACTGCCAGCAGCAAGAAACAAGTTGTCAATGAAATTTACTACCTCCCCATCTGATGGAAGCTAACACATCTTTTCAGACGGTAACAAACCAATGAAAATATGCTTTAGTCCAACAAAAAGTTTATTTTGTCACATCTGGAAAGAATACAGCGCTGTCCCTTTCCCAGCCTGCAAACAGAGGAAGCAGCCTGGTAGTACAGGTAGACCAAATTCATGCCTGAAGTACCAGCTTCTGGAGTCCTCAAATTGCATCCAAATCTGAGCTTCCAGTTTTCTGTCATCAAATACATCAGTGCAGGCCTGAATCTGCAGAAAGCCTAATTCAATTGCTCTGGCAAACACAACTCACTTCTTGACTGTGCATGGGTTGTAACCTCACAACTCACTGCTAGACACACACAGCTCACATGCCTCTCAAGCCCCAGCTGTACAAACACAGTGGGCTCACCCCAAAGAGTTACTGTACAGCCTGTATATCATGCTCATCTACCATAAAGCCTACTTGCTATTGTTCCTAGCAGTGCTCTGAGGGAACATCTGGAAACACAGCGGGGGCTCAGTGCTTGGTATATAACCAAGCTTTTAGGACAGCACAGCCTGATGAATTTGAGCATGTCCAGCAAGGATTCTGGGTGCTCTTGTTGTCTGCACGTGTCTAGCCAGCACGTAAATCCTATGAGCACACAACGTGTGCCGCCGAGACACTAATATTCACAGCCAAGAAGAATAAGCGTGCCTCACGTTTCTATGAGTAAGGTATTATCTTGCTGTAAATATTAACTTTGCTGCAGTTTAGAACTCTAACTGTAAATTAATGGAAAGCTGATGGGAACATAAGGAGACTATGCTCTTAATGATCTTAATAGTACCTTTCAGCACGCCAATGGGAATTATGGGGAGATGCATTTTGAGATATTATTTCTAGTGCCATTAGAGCCTTAAGACACACAGATAAAAGTGTAAGATGACATCAATATGCTTAAGGAGGATTTTAGTGACTTTTTTAATAACTTCTTAATCACAAAAGTGCTTCTAATGCAATTGTTTCCAGCATGTAATTCAAACTGAAAGTTAATGTTTAACAGGAATAGATGTAATGAAACAGTTTTAGAAGGATTTCTTGTTAGAATATATGTTTCTCCAATTAGCAGAAGCTAATGTTTTAATATTGAACACTGTCACAGCAGAAGATGAAAGCTCTGAATGTTTCACAGATAAGCAACACTGCTTCTTTCAGCCCATTTTGCGACAGAAACTAACCACTTTCTGATACATGCCACTTAAAAATGCTGAGGGTGACAAGAGATAAATCTCACACGTTATTAGGATAGCAGCAGCTCAGAACATTTTTACACTGAGACAAAAATATGTATCAGAGAGACTATTCTGGTTTTGCAAAACAGACATCTATCCCAATCATTCTCTAAATTAGTTAAATGCTTCCACTTGAAGCAAAGAAACTTCTCAATGGAAACAGGACAAGCTACTGGAGCTCTGCTGGATCATGCACATGTTCAAAATGGTAGCTCCTGAGCTGACCTAGGGACACTCCTCAAGTTAGCCCTGTACTATGGAAGAGTTCTACAATAAGATCCAGATCTTACCACCACACAGTGGTGGTAAGTAAGTCAGCAAGACACGTTCTGGGTCACCATCAGAGAATTCTACTGATACTAAAAGGCCTTAGGTAATGTACAGATTTCCTCACAATTTCAGTATAAATACAATTAACTGGATTAAGAAATAAAATCTTGCAACATTTGGGTCTCTTTTTGAGGGGTGAAACTAGTTGGAATTCTACAGGGAAAAAAAAAAAAAAGCTTCTGTGCTCACATTGACTGACGGGGTATACATGTATACCACCAGCCCTTTGAAGTCCCCCATTCCAGATTCAGCTAGGCCTCCAGAGCACGCAGGTTCTACAGTGAAGCACCCCAGCAATAACAACCAGCTTCACAACCGTGCTGCCTGTAACCTCTCTGGAAAGCAAAGTTTCAAGAGCCTCCATCACAGCCATTATAGGGAAGAAAGAAATCCATAAGCACACTCCTGCAATATACCTGCCTATCACCAGCCATTCACATGAAGGAACAGACAGGACGCTATTTATGAAAACCAGGAAACAACTGGAAAAGCACTGTCTCAGAAACAGAAATACCAAAGTTATGCAGCACCAACTGCCCTGCTGTAGGCACACACAGATCTTGCTACATCTTTCTTCAGGGAGGGAAAAGGTTAATTTGCAGGAAAGGCCATCGAAAGCCTCAGCCAAGGAACCACTCCACACTTGCCTTTGTTCAGGCTAATCTCTATCTGCAAACAGCAACTTTCCACACCAGTGCTGCCATACAAATCCTGCTGGGCTGCGCAAGGGAAGCCCCGGTCAGGAGCTAGCACAAGCACCACAAAAACCAGAGCCTCGTTCCCAGAGCTAAGCAAGGCCTTGCTGCAGCACTTCTCACTCTGGAGTGTGACCTCCTCAGCTCTCGCATCCCCTGCTAAAGCCCACCGCAGAGCAAGTAGGTCTCAAATTCTCACAGCACAATTCTCTGCACAACCCCTCCCTTACCCCAGCCTTCCAGCTTTCAAACCACAGGCTATAAACAGCAGTTTCTGCTCCTACCTGGCTTCCTCCAGCTTTGTTTCTCCTTCAGATCGCTGTTCACAAAGATCTTGTTATTTTCCTGAAGCCAAGCACCAATTCCCTGTCACCACAGTGAGATTTTTCTCTTCCCTGCTCCCCTACCTTACCTCTCCTGCCACAGCACCCAGCTGCAATCATTCCTCACCCCCAGGTGTAGCTCAGGGCTAATTAGGTATTGGGGCTCTTTTCTGCTAAGTCTGAAATCCCACCACAACTTTCCATCCCGATGGGGAAAAAGAAGGCAGATTTAAATCCCTGTTATGTACAGAAGACATTCAGGAGCTTTGGGGTTGCTTTTGCACTTGAACAGAGCAGGAAACAGACTGCTTTCCACCACTGCAAAGATCTGCAGCAGTTTAAGAAAGACATTTAGTTTTGCTTTGAGATGGATCCATATGTTTTAAAATCTACAGGGATAAACTGAGATAGACTTGCTTGCTCCAGAAGAGCAAACAGCTCAAAATTTAGGTTGTTTTGCTGAGATCAAAGAGACACTATGCAGGTTAAACTGACTGTGACCTCTGTCCCTTAGATTGCAAATGAGCGTCCCGGTCACCTGGGTACACTCACATGGGGGCACTTGGTCTGACTAGAAAAAAAGATTCTTGCCTTTACTGCAGCAAAGGTGAACACAGAGCATTCTCACCACCACGCTTCAGCAGGTTCAGGAGCAAAACGAGGAGCTGCTCCTTAGCCCAGCATGAAAGAACTCAACTGAATAGCCCAGTTTTTTGGTTTTGCATGTAAAGAAGGTAACCTCTACAGCCTGGTGGTTAGATCTGCACAAGGGAAGACGCGGATTTCAGTCCCTCTTTTAGCAACTATCCTACACTAATAATTCATAAGAACTAGAATCCCCATCTTCCCTTTTCTTTGGGAGTGCTCTCGCCAGCAAATGACACTCATGGTTCTTGATCCAAAGCATATTTAATTATTCCATGCAAAACTTCACGAAAGGGAATTCAGTGAGCAGGAGGCTGGAACACTTTACATGCTGGCAATTAGGGCATTGCCTTTCAAATTCCTGAAAGCAGTGAATAAATGGACTTTGTGTACCTATGCCTGCATGAATGCTCTAATCATTAAGCGCTCGGATAAACGAGGAGAGGGTATAGGCCACTCTTGCCTCTTACCAGCCTAAGATAAATAAAACCTTTCTATCTCAATGTCCTTTTAAACACAAACAAAAACTACCCATAACATGTCAACCCACCAAGGTGCAAAACATGTTCTCCACCTGACCCTTCAGGCTGGACTGTGGCATGGGCCACTGCCATGTAGGGTCACCTGGACCCCAACACCCACCGAATAACTGTCCCTTCCAGAGACACCCAGCGCTGGGCTACCCACTTCTCTTCCTGGGCTGGTATCCAATTTAAACTGAGCTCTTCAGCACCATCAAGTCTGAGACACACCTGGGCATACCACGTGCTTGGACAACTCTATTAGCAGAGAAGTGATTACAGATCTTTCATGCAAAATTGCAAGAGGGCGTAAATTTTAACCATACAAACATACATACCGATTAAATCCATTTGTGGATCTAACCTTTAGTCCTTTTAAAAATAAAATTAACCATAGAACCTACTTTCTCTTTCCCATCTAACCTGGGAATAAAAGAGCCAATAAGCTCACAGCAAGGCCACAAACCAGTCTGGAAATAAAAAAGACAGAAAGTCAATTTGCTTAACATCTACCCTAGTCAAATGAACCCCAAGTTTGTTGTGCATTTATCCTTACAGCACATTCAACTGTTCAGCATTCAATTTCAGCAACAAGATGCTGAAATGCTCAAAGGCAAACCTGTTCTGGTATAATCGGTTTATACACATGCACAGTGTGCTGTTCATTGTATGCCCAGTACAAGCCCCTTCTCTGTGCTAGAAGACAGAAGGGCTGTGGAGGTTTACTGGTCACAAAAGAGAGTTTTTTCTGTATGTCACAATATAAGCTAGCACATGTGTCTTGAAGCCATACCCTTACATTATAATGCAGGATAAAATCAAAACCATACCAAGATACATCTTTAAAACAATGCAATCTATATATTCATGGCATAGCTCCTTCTCAGACACTGAAAATATGGGCAAAATGTTAGTTTGAAATCTGTGCAGCAGGCTCCTTGACTAACATTTGGCTGTCAATAAAGAGATTACTGTAGGATTAAGCCTTACCTTGGGAGATAGAGAAGAAACAAATCTCTAATTATCTCTACTCTTGTACTCTGGCCATGATTTCTGTTTCTCTGGGGAAAAATAAGCCTTGTGTTGTCTTAAGTTTAATGTGTGTATTCTTTCAGTTAGTTTTAATATATTTTAAAGTATTAATAAGGTAACTTCTCACTTTTATTTTCCCATCTTTACATGTACTTTTTAATAGGAATATTTTTGTAATTGTTCTTGCAGCATATACACTTACTGATGCTACACAGCCTTGTTTTATACATTTTACCCTATATCCTGATCTCCCCTTCCAAGAATGACCTAAAACACCTGAATCACTACAGAAGAATAAATTTTGGATTTGTAATCAAACAGTTTACCTTTTGTTACTAATTAACTGAACTACTGAAAAATATTTGCAGAGCAAACTCTGTTTGTTAATGACTAAACACCAGCATGAACAGAAGTAACCTTCCTCATTTTGAGAGGAATGCCATTCAAATACCATCTTATTTTTCTCCTACAGACAAAGTTGAAGTTGGAATTAAAATAAGTGAGGACAAAAAAAGAAGTCTTGATCTAGAAAAATTATATCATGGTTCTGCTGAGTGGAGTGAAGAGGGAAGGAAAATTAAGGACATACTTTCTAATAATGTGAGAGAAAACAACCCAGTATGCAACTGAGGGAGAGAAGAAGAAGTTAAGGTGGAAGAGAGCTGCAGTTTAAAGTAAGAAAAGCACAGCAGAGTGCTTTCAGTGAATTTGGTGAGGAGGAAAGAGAAGGATGAATGAATAGAATGTGGTAGAATGATGAAGAAAAGGTGTATAGAAATGAGGGTGGCTGACCAGATGTCACAGCGAGGTAAATGAAGGGAGCAAGGGAAAAGCATGAGGCAGACATGAGAAAGAAATACAAATAGTTCACTGAGAAGGAAAACCACGATGATTACTGATGCTGCAGATGCAGAAGAAATGAAAATTACCAGGAAAAAATCACTAGACTGTACTACAAAACATGAGATAGAAAAGGAAAACAAAAACATGAGAAAAAAAAAAAAAACACCAGGCTATTTGTTATGTCTTCATTTGTATTAAATCTAATTTAAATTACAACGCTACTGTTTGACTTAGAGGACGTCAGGAAAGCTCTACAAAATATTTTCTTTCCCTGGAAAGTGAATGTCCAACTCACTTTTCCTGAAATGTTCCTATTCTGTTAGGAAAAGGAGAACAAAATGTGTTATTCTGACTTAAACTGAATTGGTGTTAAGTTTGCCTAACCAATCAAAAAGACTCCTTATGGGTTAATCTATAACTAAACTTTTCCTGTATGAATTGTTGTAGGGTTTCTGGGAAGTTATTGTTCAACTATCACATTCTTTTCAATGAATTAACTTTCCAGGAGGCTGCAATCCTGCTGCCTCCCATCTGCTAAAACTGTTAGATTAGACACTATTTGCAAGAAAAACATGATGTCACGGGACACTCGGCCTAAACAGGCACCTAGTCTAAAGACAAAAACGGGAAGGAGGCACAGAAGTGTTTCTTGCATAGAGCTCCCTCTTCCCATTTGTACTTGTTTTTTGCTCTCTCATGATGTCTCTCAATTTCCAATCCTCACCTCCCCTCACATCCAAAGTTACTTCTAAGCCCCATGCTTTATCTCTTACCATTACTTCCACATCTCTTTGCACATCACCCCTTTTTCTCTCCCACCCAATCTTTATTTACTAGATACTGTGCCTGCTACAAAGACTAGCATGTCTGCTGTGAAAGGTTACATGCTCCCCTTGTTATTTTGGGCGCATCTGCCTGTCCAGGTATCTTCATTCTCAGGTGGCTGTCACTCAGATGCTTTCCATGAGCCCAGATAAGAAGTTTCTTAGCCAGTGCTAGTTAAGGGGTCAGTTGAGGATGTGAGTGTGCTTGTAATACATGAAGCTCTTGGTGTGTGCTGGCACAAGAAATACATATTTATAAGTCACACACACATACACAAAGGCACCACCAACAAAGACTTTCAAGCATATAAAAAAGAACATTTTTCAATTACGTGTTGTGATGTGTATGCCCAGGGGTTTAACACATATGTGTGTGTATATGATAGGTGTGCTGATGATAAGAAATGTTTTCAGTTCTTGCCGATCTTTTCCTTACCCCTAGGACTTGTTATAGAAGAAAACACATTTCCAAAAATATATTACAAAAAATACAGCAAGATAGTTGTTTTGATAACAGGCATTTAAGAAGTACAAAAGCAGTTCAATCTTGTATCACAGTTCAATTGTAGCTAGAGTTCTTCTGGCTTCTTTAAAGACATCAACTTTATGTATTTTATGGAATAAATAAGCTTATATGCAAAATTAATTGCTATGTGTCACAAATTTGTAAGACTTTTTACCCTTTCCTTCTGGAATCAACTAACCTCACTGATGAGTCACACAAGACAAAAACCTTTCCAAAGCTTCCCTCCAAAGAACATTTGTGTCTGAATTATGATAGACCTAAAAGATGAACTAGTCAAATGTTTTCCAAATCCTGAGTAAATCGGCTTTGTGTTGAGATGAGTTGTCTTCCTCCCCCACAAAGGAATTTCAAAGGTGTGAGTTACTCAATGTACTTGTATTTTTCAACAGAAATAACAGATGTTCTCAAGTTTCTCCAAGCTGTGACTCCAACTGTTGTGCTGAAGAAAGTCATGACCCAGCTCCTACAAACATATTAAAACTGATTTTATTTCTCCTTACATTTTATTAGCCAGTTGCTCTGTCTATTTATACTATTAAACATGAAGCTTTCAACGACAAAGGGACTCATCACACACTAATTGAAACCAATGTCAGCACTCCAACTGGGTGCCAGAGTCCTTTACAAACATTGGCAAGCATACTCGGTGAACTCAAATTTTTAAAAGTCCAGTCTCTGCATAATTTTGAATGCCTTGAGGTAATCAGAATACCAAAAATAATAGGCACGAGAGCCAAAGCAGTTTGTCAGGGAGCTGTCCCTTCATAGTTATACCTCAAAACTATAAGAACAGAACTGCCATCTCTCTATTTTAGAACAGCGGTATTGTTAGATGCCTGCTTGTATAAAACATGCCTGACTCAATAATGCAAACATAGGATAACGCTCACGGACTGTTAATTGAGAATGAGCCCAGTACAGGGCATGACTCAATCCAGTTCACAGTGGACAAGTGAACCTGTAAAAATACACAACTATCATTTGCATGTTCTCCTTAGTCCATCTCATCTCCTACCTGTGAGCTTGACAAGAGGTAGCACATGATGTGCAACTTCTGAATTAGGCATATACCAATCAGCCATCTAGCACACCTTACGGAAATGGTAACAGCCCAGCGTGTTCTAAAACCTTTTCACCATGGGAGCACTCATGTCAATTTTTCTCTCCCCACCTGTCAATACTCACAAAACTTATAGGGTTTCAAGTGTCTTTGATATGTAAAAACAATTTTCCTCTTAAGTGTGGCTGAAAACAGTCCATAGATTCCAAACTTGTTATGAATAAAATGATAGACCAAGACATGAAACCAGGTAAAATAGCTGTATTGCACAAAATTAACATGCCCCATGCTGAATGCATAAAAATTGCTTGATTGACAAGCCCTGCAATGTAATTACCATTGTGAAATCATTAACTAGTACCATGTTAACTCTGTGGAGCTCTGCAAAGATTCTCTTTTAGTTTGCCAGTAAACTAAGAGGACAGTATCTTTCTCTTCAGGATGTGCAGCTTGCAATATTAAAGAATTTGTTATCCCAGTCAGACAAGTCTATCACAGCACAGTCTTCACTCAAAATCTCTGTTGGTAACACCAGCCATTTGTTAGAGCCATATCCATAATCCCAAGAAACTGTCTTAAGAACAATACAAGTTGCACTTTGTTGCTTTAGGAGAGATCAGATGATTAAAAGCAACAAAAATGATTATTTTTCTCTCTTTCACAGCAAATTGCACAAATTTTAGTTTAATGAAGCCAAGGAAAGCATCAGTCTGTCTTCTTACAGCACTGTCTCAGTTGAAATATAATTTTGAAGAATAGGAAATGTTTTGATTGCTGACAATTGAACTGATTTTATACAAAATAATTTCTGTGCTGCCTCGTTTTCTACACACAATAGATAATTGTTTAGGGCCCCAGCTTGCTACACATTCATGCCTCTGAGACTTCTGCACATAAAGGAGGAGGGAGCCTTCCTTACCTTTAGTCAGAGACGTTTTGTCTGTGTGTGGTAATGGTTTATTTATAAAATAGAAAAAAGGCACATCTAACATAATCTTGGAGTGTAACTAGAAAAGGACAGATGTTTGACCAACTGCTTTGGTTCATGCACCCAATATAATATTCATAATATTTGGTATTATCAACACCTCAGTAAGTCAGGTACTGTCAAAGACTGGACATCTTCCAGCTGAAGGCATTAGGAGGGAATGAAGTCATAGAAATCATGGAAAGAAGGCAGGCTTACTGCAGAGAGCTGTGACGTAGCAAACAACTATACAGAAATCAGGTTTCATTTGTTTGCTTCCCACACAACATCTCTTTTATGCAGGCTGCCATACAGAATAAAACAAATGTCCTTCATAAACTCTAGCGTGTTACATCAATAGAGCCATCTTTATCAACTGTACTTGTAATCTTGCCAAAGAACAATATGAAAGTTGTTTGACAAGACCTGCTTTTTCTGAATAAAACAGGCATTTCATGGTCATGAATGAAAATGTGATATTATAGCTCCTAAATATTGAAAGCCTGTAAATCTCCCAGTTCCCTAGCTCTCTGTCCACCCCTCAGTGATGACTTAAGTCTCTAAAAATCTTAAATTGCATACCCTGGTTATTAACCTATATTCTGCTCCACTCTCACCCCTTCCAGTTGCTTTTCAGAAGGCATAGCTTACAACACAATATTCACTTTACCTACATATGAGATAATAAAATCAAAACATTTCCAAAACGAACAGAAACAACCAACCACTTCATATCAGCTCTTCATAAAACAGAATTATGCAGAACAGCATGCAGCCCCATTCTGAAGACAAAAATTAAAAGTAGATGTGGCCACTGTTTGTCCAGTCAGCATTGTGGACGGATACAACTGTGATGCTGGTGGGGGACCTATAAAAACTACCACTGTGCTCCTATCCCACCATCCTCAGCATGATCCTCACTGAGTGAGACAAATGGGGTGACTGCGAGCCCTCGGGGTGCAGGCTGGTGATACTACTAAGCCAGTAATGGTCATATGCACACAAGGCACAGTCCCAGCCTCCCTTTTTCTCTCTTAGCCCCTATGGCAGATTTGTTCCTGGAATCAACAGATGTAAGAGACTTCAATATGGCAAATTAAACATCCTGTGTTGGAGTTATTTTTGGAAGTTATTGACAGATTTGCAAGCAAGACAATTTAATTTGCTTTGGTTTTATTATTAATTTTTAAAATTTAAAATTCCTGCACCCCAAAACTACCCACATTGTAGCTTGCACTTTGCAGGCAAAACAAAGAGGCTCTTTTGTCTCGGAAGTGCTTATTATTTATTATTTGGCTCACAGAGAGAAGATGAGCACGAAGAGAATATGATGCTGGTTCATATGAAAGTGTCTAGCAAAACAGTTGTGTTGCTACGCTTAGCCCCTGACAAACCTAGGCGCAGAGAAGAGATGTTTGACAAAGCACAGGAAGATGGGCTTATGCGTATTTACACAGATTCTGTGCTATGTGTAACCAGCAGCATGGGTGGAAGCCTAAAAGTGTATGTACAACAGTGCTTTAAAAGACTGACATGATTTATACAATGGCAGCAACAGACTACTTCTTGGTATTGTAGAACAGACGGCTTGAAAAGTAAAGAGAAGTCGGTCGTATTTCATACAGTGAAGGAACGGGAGTCAATGGCATTGTGCAAAACAGAGGAGTGACAGGACTGGGACAAAGAGCCAAGAGAATAACCTTTGCAAATGGACTGAAAGACAATGAAAGTGTTGTTAAGCACACATAACTCCCAGCAGGCTATTTTGGGGAAGAAGAGGGTAGGCCACAAGAGCTGAGAAGGTAAGCAAGACGTGCCTGAAAAAGATAAAAAGCAGTAACTGGATGGAAATCAACTGTTGTACACAGACTAGAGCCCACAGATTAATAACCTAAACAGCTGGTTTGGATGAGATGAGGCAGCACAAGTGCATTCTACCACTACATGTCCCGTAAAGGTTAGGAATATTTTGTAAGAAATTCACACAAATATGAGACTGCAGTCTGGAAAGCAGCAATAATGAAGGCTGTAACTCAGAAACAGTACTGGTCCTGAAACATGTAAGCACTTGCTGAACTTCAGGTAAACTGGACAGTTCTTGGTCTTTCTTAAAACAGACGTGAACCTTGATTAAGCTTAAAGCAATTTCATTCCAGTTACTGTATTTCTCCCAGTGTCTCTAGTTTTACCACTGAGACCCAAAAACTGTGAGCAAAAATGAGAGCCTTAAGAAAAGGCCTGTCTCCTGCTGGAGCTCTTGAGAACTGATCTGGGGATACAAAGAAGTATATTTGGATTAGCAGGCTACCCGGAGATTCTCCCAGCATACATGTACTAAATTCCCCTGGATGATAAAGGTCTGGCTGTAGTATAAACAGTAATGAAATTCCTGCTTTGTCCAAGAAACAAACCTTTTTTTTTTTCTTATTCTGGCCAGGTGTCATTCTGTCAGGGAAAAGGGATTTGCTGTAAGCTTTAAGAGTAGTACACTGACCAATCCTGTATTAAAAAGTTCCATGTGGACAAATCAGACTACAACATTTAGGGAGACTCAGGAGAGTCTATAGAGTACTTTCACGCAGCAATAGCAAGGAATACTCTGACAGCTAGGAAACTTCAGCTGTGAGCTGCTAATTATCATGTGCTCCAAACCTCTTCTCACAGACTAAAACCCTTGGCAGTTGAAGCTCTGCAGTCTCTGAAAGCTTATCTGGAGTTTATCCTCCAGAGGCTGTGAGAAGGAGAAGGGGAGTGACCCTTCCCTGACTAATTATGTAGCTTTATGTGCCTTCTCAGATGGAGACTTCTGAGGAGGAACCTGAAAGAAATTTCAGTTTCAAAGGCTGTTATACACTCTTGCTGTACTTTTTCCTGCCTTAGAAAAATAGTTACTCAATTTTGCACTTATCTAAACAAATGCTGTTTGAAATATATGCCCCTGAGAAATGGTCTATCACCCTTTCCTAGGAGGAGAAAAAGTTGCCTTGGTATAATCAATGCCTCTTTCTGTGCCTGCATACAGTCTGCTGTTTTGATCCCAAGCTGTATCCAGCCTGGGAAGAAGTGGTACCTCCCCGAGGTTGCCTTACAGTGGAAAAATGTGCACCTTTACAGCATGGCCTGTAAGGAATCAAAGACATGACTACCCTGTGGTGGTAGCTCGTAGCATTAGCAAGATGAAATAGTCCTGTAAATTTTTAATATTCTTTATCTTGTGCCTTGCTAGTGCTCTCCCCCTTCCCGCTTCTAGGGTTGAAACCAATTTGTGTTTTGTTCTGATCTACAAGTCTATGAACTTCTAAATACAGAGCCATCAGGTCTTGCAATTAGACAGCTATTTGTGACACACTGTCTGGGTTGTCTGGCAGACTTTCACATGACACTGTCTTCTTAGCATAGTAATGTTTCATCTGGTATTTGGTAGAATACAGATAGTTTTTATATCTTTGTACATTATCTGCTAAATGCATTTGTTGAGCAACACTTCTTACCTAAATAAAAGCAGAACACTACATTTGGCGTTCACTTCTTACCGACAGATTCCCTCATATTCAATTGTGGAATTGCCTTAATTCTCTCTATACTGTTTCCAGCTGTCGTGTGTTTCTTTAAGAAAGGGGTTTTGTTCCCTCAATCTTGGCAAGACTAAATCTGATCACTTTTAATCCACAGTTCTGCATTTAAATATGAAGAGAAGGAAAGAGAAAGTACCCTTCTACAAACTCATCGGAAGTTTGCATCTTGGAGATCATTATCTTACTGTTTTCCTGTACTCGGCAAATAGAAAACCACAAGCTTGTGCTCATGGTATCAGCAGTCAAGGCTCTAGCTTACAAATAAAACAAATAACATGGTAGCCATAAGCTTAGTATTTTGCTTGTGTTGTTGCTAGTTCTCTTGTTTGTGTAAATGATCTCTGTGCAGTCATTGTAGGTGAAAAAAATATAATGATGATGATGATGATGATGATAATAGTAATAATTATAATAAAAACTCTATTGCTGGCCCAGAATTAGAATATATTTGATTTTTGCCTGTGTTATATTTTGAGTTCCTGTCTGCAGTAATTAATTATAAACCATCGTTCTCAGGCCTTCTTCTCTATTACTGTTTTCTAAACAGCAGTGCCTGATTTTGTACGTATAATGATTATTATTTCTTCCCAGGTGTATTACCTTACATTTATCTATATTAAATCTCATTTCACTTTCCTCTGTCCATCTCTGAGAAGTTGCCCCTGGCCTTATTCTCCAGTGAGGAGAGATCCTTCCTCAGAGCTGCTTTGTTTATGGGATACATTGCTGGGAGGGCGTAATAGGTGAAATAATCGTGTTGCTCTTCTAGACTTTTCATTTCCTCTTTCCTGCATTCCAATTCTGCTCCCTCTGATGTAGTCATTGACTTCAATTCAATCAAGAACAAGCATTTAAAGAGCTGGCCCATTGTATGGATAATGGCAACAGTCCAGTTATTGAAATTTCCTAATCCTTTGTTTGGATTAAATTTCTTGTTCTCTTCTGAAACAGGCATAGGGGATGAGAGAAGAGATTAAACTATATTACACTGCAGCCCAAGTCTGCAAAAATATTTCATAAAAGCGCTTTGTAAATACTCTCAGTGTCCGCTGTTTTTCTGCACCTGAAGGAGTTGTTTAATTTCATGCCAAGACCTTCATTTTGGCCTGTTTGGATTCAGTTGTGTCTCTGCTGGACTCAAGTTTGATTTTGAACTGACAGAATTTTGGTTCTGGGCTAGCTTTTGGCACTGCAACCCCCGTACTGTATATCATCATTGATTTGTACCCTGATGGCTCTGAAGATGAACTAGCTGACAGCAACCCTTTGGGTTTTAGATAGCCTTTGACAAAACCTTGCCCAGGAAGTGAATTTGTCTGATCCTAGCCAGCAGCCCTACTGAATCTGGGCAAGGCCCTCATACAGATGAGAAAATGAATCTTTTCCACCAGTGTCACTTGAAATGTTCTTGAAATGCACTATAGATGCCAGCATTGCTTCAGAAGCCTACTCGGAGGTTTGGGAGTTCCTGTTCCCTTCCTTGCACTGGCAGTAATGATCATGCAGTCCCGCAGGGAGTCAGCTCAACAATGATACTAATTAATTACTGCAGACAGGAGCTCAAAATGTAACATTGTTGAAAACATCAAATGCCTGTGCTGTTTTGTCTGCAGCTGGTCTCTAATGGCTGCATTTGAGGAAAATCTTTAGCATAGCTAAGAGCAAAATCTCATTCTCTCACTCTGCTGTTAAAGAAATATAAAACCGAATGGTAGCAAATGCCGCCAATTAGAAGCTGGCTAAAGTAAAATACAGGGTAAAGAAAAAATTAGTTTTCAACAGTTTTAACAGTAGGGTGCTCTTGGGAAGGATAGTGCTGGAAACATTTGTCTGGAAGACACCAGCTGGGTCGCTGAGTCAGTCCCTGCAAACACAAGCTGCCACTCAATAATCATTGAGACCAGAACGATCCACAAAATATTGACTCCACACGCCTTCATACACAACAGGCCTCTTTCAACATCTTACAATAATCTTAAGACCTACTGCGAACACAAAAAGTGACATTGATAGCGAGCGTCAGGAAATGAACAAGTGAAATCATGGACACTGTCAGCGTCCAAGGACGTGGATTCATGATCCAGCCTTTCTCCCTTTTTTTCACCACATGAAGCAGAACACTGCACTAGAATGGGTTGCAGGTTTGGCTGAAAACTCACTGTATAAAATAGTGATTAATTTTCAGCCACATCAACTTCCTGAAACCAGTCGAGAACGACCAGCTTCTTTTTTTGGCAAGCTTAGCTCTTGGCTGCTATGCTTCCTGGACCAACCCACTGCTCAGCTGCACAAATACCAGGAGGGACCACGGTAGCTCTGACTTAGATGAGGATAAACTGCTAGGGAACTGCACTCTGGAGATGAAATTGCTCTTAGTAGCAACGCCAACCGAATGACCAGCTGCTGCCAAACGGAGCAGTTCCATGCAATTCTGCCCCGACCGGCAGTTCTGCTCACTGAACCATTCAACAACTACTCACTTTTGAGCTGGAGTTTGTTTTCTTCTAGTTCAGCTCACCATGGCCACTAGAGAAATGGAAATGTATGGCCAAGGAGGAGGGGAGAAGTAGAACCACCTCACTTTGGACTGGCAAACTGCTAGAATTACGTGGTTGTATTGCAGAGCTACACTGCATAAGCAGTTCCCTTTAAATGCTCATAATACAATAATAATAATAATAATAATAATAATAATAATAATAATAATAATAATAATAATAATAATAATAATAATATATCTGTGGGCCAGCATACACGGTTATGATGGACAAGATTAAGGACCCAATCAAACTAAAGAAGTCTGGAGAAAAAAAAAGAATCTTTTTTTTTTTTTCAGCCAGGGGTGTTCCCTGGTTAGGTTCATGTTAAAACCGAAAAAGATTTGCCTGCATGCTGGCAGATCAACAAAAAGTGGATATGCATAGCAGATCAGGAGCTGAAGAAGCTGTTGACAAAATTTTCACGAGGAGTCCTCTTCCTGAGCGAACGTTGGTGACAGCCTGCTTCACGCACAGAGCTGGCCATGATGACTTCCAGACACCCCTTCCAAAACTGCATTTCTGTGATTTTATATTTTCTTACTACAGGAACAAAAAGCCGTAACCCAGTACTCACAGCAGTTTTAGTACAATGTGCTAAATGAACTGTACTAATAAGTATATTTTAAACCTGCACAAACTATTAATTACAATGTTTTTCTTAGCAGTTTTCATATGTCCAGGCTTAAGCCAGCCAGCTCTGTTAAATTTCAGCTCTTCTTGGGGAAAACTCCTGTCTGGCTGCTATTTCCACTCTTGCTGCCCAGGTAAGCAGTCACTCAGAGCTTCCTCAGAAGACAGCTAATGTGCTCTCTGAATGCCTTTTTGCCCTCTTCCTCCCTTGTTTCTTCTACTCAGCAAGAGCAATAGAATAGCTCTTCTGCTTCTCTTCGTAATACAGGACCACTCACATGAAAAGGGCAGAATTCTCTCTTTACAACCTAGCCTTTATCTAGAAAATCTGGGATTGCAATTTAGCTGTGTTAGTGGGATTTATGGATAATCTGACTAGCACAAAGGGACATAATATGTCAGAAGATCCAGTGTTAATCTTTTAATTTACAACAGGCATTCAGTGTGCAAGTGTCATACCTGTAGTTCTAGGGTCTGTACCAGTCTATCAATACGTGCAACATATTCAGCAAACATCAGCAGCAATATTTAGTAATTGTTCACTGGCTGTATGAAAAAAGGAAATAACTGCTAGGGTGTCACCTTGCTCTGAACACACCAGAAAAGCCAGTGCCTCAAGTGATTCAAGGATGCATAAACCCAAGAGAAAATTCAGACAGAGGGCAGCAAAACAATCCAGAGGTTGAAAAAGAATCTTTATGGTATAAGGTATAAGACATCTGTCAAATCTGTAAGAGTGGTGACAGGATCGCCATGTGCAGGTATATACATAAGGAAAAGATACCTCACCGTGGGGGGCTTTTCAGTTTTGCAGACAAGAACATAACAAGATCTAATGACTAGAAAATGAAATGAGACAAATTCAAGATTGAAATAAGATGCAATTTCTTAGCAGCTGGGGTAATTAACACTGGAACAACTTACCAGGGGAGGTGGTGGAGTCACCATTGATTGAGTCCTTAAGGCAAAATTAGGTATTTTTCCAGGAGACATACTTCAGTCCAGCCTCTAGGAAAACTGAAGGAGATTAGGCAAAAAAATGCCTAAGGTTGCTTACAGCCAAGAAACCTTTTCATACAGTCCCATGAATACAGCCCACCAGAGTGCCAGCTATGCAGTTTGAACTGGGGATCTGGGGCTGGGCCTACAGTATCAAATTTATAATGTCCCTTCTGGAAGAAAATGTGCCCTCATATCCCAGGCACAAATTTGATCTAAATATTTATCGTCTGCTAGCAGCAGATGGATTTTTAAAATAGAAAAAAAAAATCAGAAATCAAACATACACTGCCTATAAATATTTACAAAATTTTCATGGTTAATGTTGGCTTTTGTGTGTTTCTCTTTAATAGCATTTTGCTAAGTGCCGTGACTTTCGAAGTCAGAGATATCTAGCTGTGCATGCATAAATTTTCCTGGCAGACACAGTGGAAAAAAAAATAAAAATTGAAGTTAGCAACAAAAACGATAAAAAAAAAGAAAAACAAAACTTTGTTTTCATGACTATTTAATCTGTGTATGCCTTTCTTTTAGCAATATTATTTATAAAATTCTGTTTCTGCTATTGTGTGTTCACTATCACTGTCATAGCTTGGATAAAAAAAGATAAGTTGATGACTTTATAAAGTTTGCAATGATTGCTCAAATCTTCAGGGAACCAGATCCCTCCCTGTGACATTAAACAATTTACAAAACACCAGGAACAGCCATTCCAATAGCAAGAAGCTATTAATTTTCATCATTTTCATAATTTCACAGGTGTCAAATCTTAATCCATTATGCCCAAGTATATTGTGCTGCATAGTTCCTTGCTGACTTGCCATGGGCTAATTATTGATGGTTCACTACATTCTAATAAAACCTCTATTTCATCTGTCTGTCATATGGAAATGAAACAACACAGAGAAGTTGCCAAAACAACTACTTGAGGCCGTTAAAAAAAAAAAAAACAGAAGAGACATTCCACTGCTTCCATCCCACAGGTCATTCTGAATACTACCTGTTGAATAACGTTTTTGCTTTGCTTCTTCACTTTAACTTTTTCTTACTAACAATCATAGAACAGCTTGGGTTAGAAGGGACCTTAAAGTTCATCTAGTTCCAACCCCATGCCATGGGCAGGGATGCCAAATAAGCACTTGCCTTCATACAAACATCAACTTGAACCTTTAAATTATTTTGAAAGAATGTTATATTTATGGATATATTCACCAGTTATTTCAGAGTACAGTAATTCAGTTGTCAGTGCTTTGGGAGCATACTTGCCACCCAGACAGGGAATTTATGCTTTAGTTGTGATTGTATCTCTAACCTGAAACATTGCTTTGTCTCACTGGAGGGAAAAGGTAGGTCTCCTGATAAATGTAGTGGAGGAGACTGTGCTTTGCTCTTTGCCACACTGCTGTCTGCCACTGTGACCTTGCAGTAGACTCACAATTTCTATAAAGTTATGGTGCCTGAAAAAATTACCATCCTGGTATCCTTCCTGCTCTCCATCAATACTTACTGCTCTAATTAAGAGGTAAAACAGACCTGTTTCAAGCAGCAGCTAGGTTGGATGTCCATTATTTCACAGCAACAACGCACAGCCTGAAATACACGCTTAAGAGGGCATCTTCTATTTTTACCAAGAGGGAGGTAAATGCTGGCACAAAGCCACATCTGACACCTGTACATGAAAAATGCATCTGCTACTGCAGCTAAACCCTACAGGGGTAATGAATAAAAGGCCATGGGCCAACGATTTCTCTCGCTGGACGTGCACATATGGCTTGATGCAGTACTATGTGAGGAATCCTCCAGCCAGGTCTGAGCCAGAAAGTCACAGGTGTATTTGCATGACCACCATGTTGTGTCCAACCTAATTAGCACCGTGTCCAGCCTAATTAGCACCACCCACCAACAGGGTTAAGTGCTTTGGGTGCAGCAACACTTGTATGCAAGTCTACTGACACTGCTTCCTGTGCTCTGTTGCACGGTTTAGAGGCGCTCTGACAAGTATTTTTATAATAACAAATTCAAGTCATTTTATTTTATTGTTTCCAAGGCAATGTGAAACTTCACTCGTTATTTTTTCCATACCTTTTCTATTTAAATGAACAGGAAAAAAAAGTGCTTACCATGCCAAAATACTAGAATAAAATATGTTTAGGGTATGCTTATACAGGTGTCTAAAAAGAACCCAAACACTAAGAACAGCTAGGTGAAAAGAAATCCCCAGGTCTCTATGCTCAGCTGCTCATTTAAGCGCTGACTCCCTGCTATCTTGTCTCTGGGGCAGCAATTTACAATTCTGTTAGATGTTACTGTAAACTGCTTAGTAGCAATGCTGTGTCCATTTGCACAAGCATGAATGATGATCCAAGGTGCGAAGCAACAGCAAATCAGTCTCTGCTATTTATATGTGACCTTAGGGAAGTACATCTGCTTCAGGGCATAGCTTTGAGAGTATTCTGGGGGGAGGTTGTGTGCTGGGTTTTTTTGTTTGTTTGTTTTTTGTTTTAATAATAATAATAATAAAAACATTCTGTAGCAGTTTAAACCCTTTTAGTTTCTCAGATAAACTGGCAGAGCATACCTATTTCAAGCCAATACACAGACACATTAAGTGCAGTAATGAAATCCGTAATTCCTACAAACAACTAAACTGGGCATTATCAGCTAGCAGTTTACTGTGGCATCTTCAAATCTTGAGAGATTTGAAGGATGCAGTGATTGCCTCAGGGAGGATATTCCATATGTTGAGGGTGACCAAAAGGACATCATTAACACAATTACAAGAAAAGCAGATGGACTAGATAAGGAGACTGTGAGAGAAGAGGACAGCAGATGACAGGAAAAGACAAAGTTTGTGAAGTGTTTTTGTGCAACTGAGAATGCAGCTGAGCTGACAGAGCACCCAGCTGCTGCTGAGAGGGCAGGCTCCACGGGCATGCAGCACAACGGCGTTACAAGAAGTGGTGAATACTTTTATGATCGGCTGGCTCCCACATCTGGCTCGCTGGGGAGCTAGATAAGCAGCGGTGTTGGCACAGGGAAAGTCACAGGAATCCAGGAGGAGGGGAGAAGAAGGAGGCACAGCACTGCTCCTTGGGAAGCAGCTAGCTATTAGCTGGCTTACCTCTATCATTGAAATCAGGTCACGGCTCAACAGCTAGCAACAGTACCACCTAAACCAGCACAAGCCATTGCAGCCTGCATGCAACTGCTCATCTCTCACCGCTTCTACCTGCCCCTGACCTAACTCCTCCATGGCACCAGCCAAAATGCTGTGTGATAGACCACACCACAGAAACAGGCAGCTGGAAAAGGTGCCTCTCCTCCCTCCCCCCTGTTGCTTTTGAGCCAAATCAGGTTCCTAATCTGGATTACCACACAGCCGAGCAAAACAACTGTGCCAGCAGACTAGCAGGGATATCAAAGGGACAGGAGTGAACAGAGACTGTCTTAGGCCAGCACTGCTGCCAAAAAAAATTGGCTCTCAGAGGGCCAGAGGGCTTGCAGACACAGGGAAATCTATGGAGATACGCTAAAGAGCACAAAAAGGAGCTACAGAAAGAGCCCAGGGAGATAAGTGTAACAATAGTGTTTCAAGGAACCTCTTTGACAGGTCAGATCAAGCATAGGAAAAAAAAAATGTCATAAGCAGGATGAGAGAAAATAAAAGCCTAAAAAAAGCCCATCTGTGATGTGGACAGAGATAACAAAACTTTGGAGAAGAAAAGGAAACAAAATTCATATACATCACAATAAACAGGTTTAAAAAACAGACTGGAGTCAAAGAGGACTCCCAGGTTATAGGTCTGATTGACAGTGAGTAGTTGTGTGCCTTTCAGGCAGGATCAAAGTCCCTGCCCAGAAAAAAACAGGGGTCCTTGTGTAGGGACTGCAGATGAAGTTACAAGTTAGGAGGATTTCTGAAACACTATACAACAGTTCCTCAACAGGTGGAAGCTCTTAATTCTGAATGAATTCCTATGCTTTTTTTTTTTTTTAAATGAGCTTAAAAGTTAACATACTGAAAAGTGTACCTGTTCGTGATATTAGAAATGGCCGATATGGACAGCACTGCCATGCAGGACAGAGACCAAAAATTGTTGGGATGTTTTGCAAACCTTCACATGAGAATCCAGAAAGAGCCAAAGCTGCATCTTTTAGTTTTCACCTTTTTGACAGGAGTATTTAGATTCAGAAACCTAGACTTTGCCTCCACTGTAATTTTGCGACTGTCAAAAACTAGAAGTACAGCTGAGAGTGTTTAAGAGCTGGTTTTGATGACAAAGTATTACATCGGCAAGGAAAATGAGTCCACATTTGTCTATTTCAGTAATGGAATGAAAAAGTAAGCCATTCGCACTTTTTGAGGTTACACCGAACTTCTAGAGAGATTTCCATGCGATCTTGTCTCCTTCAGTGCCATCCAGTGGCGTTAACGTGAAATATCCGAGAGGATATACAAAAACACCAGAGCACACAAAACAGCTCTGTATTTTCAGGAGGTGCTGTTCATACCAGGTAAATTGCAGGTTGTCAGGGATATTGGTATAACAATAATGAAAAACAGAGCCATGATTTTCAATAGCAATAATTCAAATTAGATTTGACATTGTTGCCTGGAGTCTCAGGAAAGCTCCTTATATCATTTCTAAAATAGTTATTTGTGTCTGCAAAATATGTAGCACATACAAAATTCATACTGGTACAGCACGATATAAAGATTTAATAGCATCCATTTGCGTAATGCAGCTATCCGCAACCCAAGCCAATAAAATATTAGTTGTAATTTTTCTCTTTCTCCAAGGCATGAATAGTTTGACTGAAGGAGCTCGGGTATCTAGATTTACAGGCTCTTACACTCTCAATAATGCAAGTATATTTAAAACATATTCACATATATATGGTACTAGATACGTGTGTGTGGACATGCATATACATGTACACACAAAAGTTCAGTGTGTTACAGCCTCATTAGAGATTCCTTTTTTCAGGTAAGGTCTTCTTGCCCTTTTAGTGCTTTCCTGAATCCTCTTGAATTACAATGAACTCAAGCCAATATTTGCATTAAGATTCTTAATGCTGTTTCCTTGCTTTCTCCAACTCTAGGCTAGAGATGTCTGCCAAAGGCCTAAGGCTTCCTACCTAAAAACTCTTTAAAGGTGGCTCTGCAAGATGGATTTCTGCAAACAAATGGATTTCTACCTCTTTTGTTCCTTCCTGGCACACAAAAAAGACAAGAAGACATCTTATACAAAATTAGAAGGGCAGAATATTTTCTTGGTGTTACTTACCCTAGCAGATGCTTACTGCAAAGGAAAAATCTATTGAAATGCTAATGTCTCTGTGCTCACAGAGATTTCACTTTCCCTTCTCTAAATCTCTGTTCAAATCCCAGTGGTTCCTCTGTCAATGCTCCCCCTTCCATCACTGCTTGTCCCTTGGCTCAGGGCTGAGACTTGATTCTGTGCAACTTTTTCTGCTCTACCAATACAAACAGCCTTCCGGATCTATCCTCTCATTCCTCTTAGTCCTAGGCTCCCGGCATACAGTCCCCCTCATCTGTATGTACTCATTCTTTTGCCTTAAACTCTACCTCATCTGTTTCTCCTCAAGAATTCAATTTCCTCCCTCAGCTAATTCCAGTATCCTATCCCAGGTTATTTTTTTTCCCCCCAGTAGTTTCAGTCTTACCGTGTGCCCTGCCTCAATTCTTGCTGCTTCCCTCCCCTCAGTCAGGTACACGTCCCCTTACAATTCCTATCAGACATACTCAAGCACCAGCAAAAAACAGGAATCAGCAACTTTTGGGGAGCACAGGGAATGGTCTGTGTAGCCTCACTTCCAGTCCCCAGTTCCATCCTAGTCCAGTGTGGCAAACAGAGCTGCAGCTCATAAGCAGTTGACTCATAAGCAGTTGCTGCTCGACTGCAGCAGCAGTGGAGGCTGGGGTTGAGGACCAAGGACACATGCTATGTCAGGAGTGTGGAAAGTTAATTTCTTCCAATGCTTATAAATTTGGCCAAGTGTAATCAAAAGATCAGAAAACACCTGCCCCAAACTCAGGTTTTCATGACAAATTCCAAATCTGCTCTAGGGCATAAAGACACTTCAAATATAAGATCTCCACAATATTTCACCCTAGACAAAGTGCTTTCTTCCCCTGCTTTTGTTCTTAGATCATGGTTGGTAGCAGGAAAATCATCCTAAACTCCCACCTGTAGCATGGAAAATTTCATGCTGGACAATGGATGTTGTATGCTTTAGTTTAGCTAACTCATATGAAAGGAAATAACTGACAACCCTATTGTAGGCATTGTTTCAAGTATAATGTAGTCATAAATGCAAAACTGTACTTTAGTAGTAAGAGCACAGGTGTAAATGAAAATGATTATCAACTCAGCTCTTCATTTTTACCTTTAGTTTTGTCCACTGCAACTACACAGTACGTTTTCCTCAGTTGAAAAGTCTCAGGAGAGTGGGTGACTCCATAATCCAGTGCTGCTTACAGTAGCATAACAGTAGCATACCTGTGGTGGAATAGAAACAGATTTACTTTAACCTTCCTTCCACTGGCAGGCTTACGTAGTCATTAACGCTCTTTCAGCAAGTATTTTCTGTCATTCTAAGGACGACTTGAAATGATGGCATCTAATACACTTCCACGCCCTCAGGTAATGAGGTCAGAAGGCAAATGCACATTTCCCCATCTGGCTACTGAACAGCAGTGACCGGCTACCTTGGCCAACGCAGACACGTCCCCCTGAAGTGCTGTCTCTTTCCCGGCTAGGAGACCTTCATTCATGGCTCTGCTCCAGCAGAACCAGAACATTACCTTGGGAAACAGCAAAAGGTCTCTTTCCCTTCCAGTGACACGCTGCATTCCCAGAGAACACAACCCAGGGCTCGCGAGTGCTTGCTTATTACCTCTTGTAGGCACCAACCTACGGATGGTGCTCGGAGGATTTATTGTGCCAGGCCAGTCAGATCCCACTGCTATTACCCTTCTGTGACAAGAACTCCGAGCTTTATCTTTTGCATGGCTGTGATGTTAAGGGCACACTTCTCATATTAAGCTGAATAAAGAGTGTCACTATATATTAACCTTAACTGCACAGAACATAATTGAACTCAATGGGGCTGCTGCCCTCTATGTTTCAGCGGGACTCGAGTCTGAAGAAATAATAATTCACTAGTTTACAAAGGCAGAAATAAACTTTCTTTATTATACAGCGAGTGCAGGTGCAATACTGTGATTATAGACGGTGGTATGATTCACCTTGAGATTTTAGTTGTATCTTGCCAAAAGAAGCTATTATCAAGCCCCAAATGACTCTAACAACACTACTATCAATGTGGTATTTAGAAGTCCCTTCCCTAGTGGGAACAAAAACATCTCTTTTCTTCCAATCTTGAAAATTAAATGCACAGTATTAGCACCATCAATGAGGTGTTTAACTTCAAAATTGCCTCTCCTGGTGAGAATGAAAACACTACTTGTTTCCTTTTTTAAAATTAACAGCAGTGTTTTTCTCTCTTTTCTACTAAGTGCACTTTTTTAATCAACCTGAGACACAGTATGTCCCAAGTGCTCGGCGAGCACGGCGGGCGTACACCTACGTGTGTCTGCGAGCCCGTGCGTGACATCACACGCTCTGGGGCTGGCGTCGAGCCTGATTCCAGTGTGGTGCAAGCACACAGTCACCTTTGTCCCAACAAAAAGGCTATGCTGACTCAAAAGAAGCACTAAATAACCCCAAGCTAACAGCACAACGTGCCAGAAAGGTGCCAAACCACAGAAGTTGCTCACTGCAGCCAAAAACTGTTGCGTGGCATGCCAGGAGCGCGATGACTCTGACCTTTCTCCAGCTGTCACCTGTGTTTGCACACACCCATATGGTCAGTGGGCAAAGAGGTGAAACAACTCCCAGTTCATTTGTCCTATAAAACTGGGCAAGGAAAAGGTGCAATCGGCTCTTGAGCCACTCTAGTACCAGATCACGCATTAGGCTTTGTAGCTGTATTGAGTCATCAACACTCCCTAAAACGATGCTTTTAGAGGAGCCCAGGTCTCACAGCTAATACCCAGATCTCAACACTGTGATCCCTCTGAGCATACAGCATTGCCACTCTCCCTCCCTCAAGTCCAACCCTGCCCAGCTCCTACTCTTAACTGGTAAATTACCAATTCAAGCACGGGCTGGTCCTCAGCACTTTCACTTGGCAGCTCAGCTGGTTGCAGAGGAAGACAGGGTGTTCAAGGCTGTGCTGCGCGCTCTGCTACCTCCACAAGGTTACTGGCAATTCAGCCAGTTATCCAGGCCTGCCTGAATTCCTGCTGGCCCTTAGGGGCAGGTCCCAAGTTTGGGCCCAGCCTCTGCTGTCTTTGTTAGAAAGGGAACTGGTTCATCTGGGGCTGTGAAGAGGCTGGCAGCATGTAGGACCTCATCTCCAGTGCAAACTCAGACCTGTTTGCCAGGGATTCCATTCACCATTGCCTTTTGGTGTCTGTATCGACCCCGTAGTCCAGAATCCAGCTATCATGGAGTCAGAGGTTTGGGAGACAGGCCCGCCCTGTCTCTACCGGGAAAACCTTGTGTGACAGATGACATCTCTCCAATATTTCAGGCTGTGTTACCGCATAACCACATGCAGCACTAATAACCATCTGGGTAGATATGGGTGACACCACACCGGCGATGACCACTGTGCTGTCTCTGGACACTCTGACACCACTTCTGGACAAACCCATTGCTCCCAGGCACCCACACGGGGCAGCACACAGACCTCCTGTTTCCTTGCAAACACAAACCAGCGAGTTTGCCAGGTCTGCTCCCTCGGTCCCGTTATCCTCAGTGATGCAAGAGAGAGCACTGGGTGAGTTAACTAAAGAGGTAAAGGAAAAACCCTTCCGCTCTAGAAATGGATACTGAGGAAAAGAGCATCTTTTTCCCTATCATTAATTGTACAAGCAGCACCTCAGCAGGCTGAGGATCTTCCCTTCCCTTCCCTTCCCTTCCCTTCCCTTCCCTTCCCTTCCCTTCCCTTCCCTTCCCTTCCCTTCCCTTCCCTTCCCTTCCCTTCCCTTCCCTTCCCTTCCCTTCCCCTCCCTTCCCCTCCCCTCCCTTCCCCTCCCCTCCCCTCAGGGACCCGCGGCCGTTGGCGACCGTTGGCGGCGCGAGCGCCCCCTGGCAGCCGCCGCGCGCAGTCGCCGCAAGGCATGCTGGGGCGGGCGGCGGCGGCTGTGAGGTCATCGCCGGCGGCCGGAAGGAGCGGCGCGGCGCGGGGAGGGCGGGGCGGGGAGCGGCGCGGCGGGGCCGTTGTGGCCGTTAGGGCCGTTGGTGGGGGCCGTTGCGGGGTTGTGGCCATGGCGGGCAAGGCGGCGCGCGGCGAGCCGCTGGGGCGCACGGCGGAGGAGGTGGCGTGGGCGGAGGCGCTGCGCGGGGCCTGCGAGCCCGAGCAGCACTGGCGGCACCGGCGGGAGTTCCTCCTGCGCAACGTCGGGCGGCCGCCGGCGGCCGGCAGCGCCGAGCTGCAGCGCCTCGTGTCCCTCTCCATGGTCTGGGCCAACCACGTCTTCCTGGGCTGCCGGTGAGTGCGGGGCGGGGCGGGCACCCAGCTGTGTGCGGGAGAGACGCCTGACGGCCTTCCTCCTCCTCCTCCTCCTCCTCTCCCTCCGCCCCCTGTCGCCCCTGCAGGTACCCGCCGCAGGTGATGGAGAAGGCGCTGGAAATGGCCGAAGGCATCCAAGTGAGCGACGCGCCCGTCCGCACCACGAGAGACGAACTGGTTGCCAAGGTGAAGAAAAGAGGCATATCAAGTAGCAATGGTTAGCAGATCATAGCTGTGACAATACATAGGAGATAGACAATGCTTGCCTGCGAGTGTTCGGGCTTTACCTCGGGTTTACAGTAATCCAATTAATTTGCTCTCCGCAATCCCTAACCGTCTCCCCTCTTTATGCTGTTTTCTCCCTCGTTAACGCTTTTAAAGTAGACGCTGCTGGTAATTTAGAGCTCTTGTTTTGAAGACAATGATGTTTGTAAATCTACAGCCCGTGCACGCCTTAAGCCAACTTTTTAATACCATGTAGATGGTTGTTCTCTAGCTTAACTGGATTCTTGTTGCTTTGCTTTTTGCTTCTTATTCAAATGCTGCTGCTTTGTAAGAAACTTAGAATTCTGTTTTGTAAAGAAATTCCTAAACTGGTATTTTAAATGCTTTTTATGATATTAGTAGACAAAACACCCTTTTTCTTTTTTTTTAGGTCAGACAATCTATTTAGTGTGCTTTGGTCACTTTTGTTCTGGCCTGCAAGAATACAAGTACATACTTGCCTTCAGATCCCAAACCAAAACCTGAAGTCTAGCATATGGGCACTCTTAGATTTTTTTATTTTCTTTCTGTCAAACAAATACTAAAATGTTCTGAAATGGTAGGTTGCACTTTTTGTTTTTTTGTCAAAAATTACTAAAATATTCTGAAGTTATAACTTAATTATTAAAACTATGGTTCAAGGTGTAATCCTAATATACACCCTTTAACTTCAGAGGGATATCTGTGAGAAGTTTTTAGATAAATTGCTTCTAGATGGATATTTCACAGTGCAGAAACTGAAGAGGGTAACGCACTTACTTTGTTTTGCAGAAGGGGTAGAGGAGCCTTCCAAGAAACGAGCTGTTGAGAAAAGCAAAGACACTGAGGATACTGAGAAGGATGTGAAAATAACCGAGGCAGAATCTCCTAAGGAAACAGAGAGCACATTGCCAAAAAAGCAGGAAAAAGAGGGTAGCAAAGATTCAGAAAGCTCCCAGTCAACTTGCAGTTCAAATCAAGCAGCAGTCGCAGCACTGAGCACAGAAGCAGAAGAAAAACCTGTTAATGCTGAAAATACTACTGAGCAAAGTCCAACCCCATCTTCATCCGAAAAAGAGTCGGGAGAGAATCCACCTAAGGAAGGCAAGTGTGAAAATGAGCCGTCACCTGAAAAAACTACATTAAGTTCGGGTCCACCGGCTGCTGCCAAGAGCGCCCCGCAGGCAGGAGCAGTGCCACCTGCCACTGCCAAGAGCGCTCCACAGGCGGCAGCAGTGCCACCTGCCGCTGCCAAGAGCGCCCCGCAGGCAGGAGCGGTGCCACCGGCTGCCAAGAGCGCCCCGCAGGCAGCAGCGGTGCCAGCGACTACTGCCAAGAGCGCCACGCAAACGAGCGCTTCCCTGCTGTCTTCCAAAAACCAAGCGAGTGCCACGCCATCAGTATCCAAAAGCGTCACCCAGGCGGGCGCCTCGCTGCTGCTGGCCCCCAAGAGCGGCGCTCAGCCGGGCACCTCGCTGCTGCTGGCGCCCAAGAGCGGCACCCAGGCCGGCACCTCGCTGCTGCTGGCCTCCAAGGGCGGCGCCAAGGCGGGCTCCTCACTCCTGGCCTCCAAGAGCAGCGCGGAGGTGGCTGCCTCGCTGCTGGCCGCTCGGAGCGGCGCTCAGCAGGGTGCCTCGCTGCTCACCTCCAAGAGCAGTGCTCAGGTAGCTGCTTCGCTGCTGGCTGCTCGGAGCGGCTCTCAGCAAGGTCCCTCGCGGGCTGGGGCACCCTCCAAGGGTGGCACGCAGGCTGGTTCGCAGCAGGTCGCCTCCAAGAGCGGCTCGCAGGCAGGTGAAAGTCCCGCTAAGGCTCTGTGCAAACCGTTAACCAGTGAAGATGCAAAGGAAAGACAACCTTTTTTCAACAGACTCTACAAAGCTGTAGCCTGGAAACTGGTTGCTGTGGGAGGCTTCAGCCCTAGTGTAAATCATGCTGAACTTCTGAACTCGTCTATTCAGTCTGTAAAAGCTACCTTAGATGTTGCTTTCGTTCCCCTGAAGGAGCTTGCAGACTTACCTCAAAACAAGAGCTCTCTAGAAAATATCGTTTGTGAACTGAGGTGCAAGTCTGTCTATTTGGGTACTGGCTGTGGTAAAAGTATGGAAAATGCCAAAGCAGTTGCTTCAAGAGAAGCCCTGAAATTATTCCTCAAGAAGAAAGTTATTGTGAAGATATGTAAAAGGAAGTACAAAGGTAGGGAAGTCGAAGATTTGGTACTTCTGGATGAAGAATCAAAACCCTCAAATTTACCTCCAGCTTTAAGAAATCCTCGGGAGATCATGTAGGCAAGAGTGGCTGTTTGTACCACGAATAGTATTTCAATACAAGGACTGAAGGTTGATTTTGTACTTTAAAAATGTAGGCTTCCAGGTATTTTGTATTTCTTTCTCAGTTTTGCAAGACGATTCTCTTCCTTTCACTTGGTAGCAATTGTATAAAACTTGTTAGAGATGACAAGTGTGCATTTAAAGGTATGCCTTAATACATGGCACACTAGTGTGCTGTTTTATTTGCAAAATAGTCTACCTAATTCTTCTATTTTTAATTAAACAATTAAGGTACAATTTGCTGTTTAAAACCTGACAATTTTGTAATTCTTACGATTTGATGGCGGTGTGCTCAATTGTCTACCATGTCGTTTTTCTAGCCACGTAGACGTATGTATATAGGGACCATAATACTTGAATGATTGGAAGTTGTTTAAGAACTTCAATCAAAAAGTTAAATCATCCGTATCAGACGTGTTGCTCATAATGTTCACTGTTCCTCTTAGGAGAGAAAATAGTTGGTTGACTGTTTCTACGAGACCTTGTAATACTTGCAATATAAATGACATCGTGATCCCATTGAATGTTAGACTAGCGGTTAGATCCCATTTAACATTATACTAGCGAATTGCCATTTAGCAGTCAAGTCACAGCTACTTCAGCCACCGAAGCTCCGTAAGCGGATCTAATTTATATTGTGAAAAATCCTTTACAGTTTTTTCAAATAAACGTGGGTTTCTATACGAAGCATATTTTGACTGCTACTAGAACAATAAAACCTCTGGGACGTGTGTTTATAGTACTGTGTTTTTAGCCATGAGCTATTCCAACCATTTCAATGACTTTGCAACACCATAAGGAAAGCTTTACTTTGAGTGGTTTCAAGATGTAATCCCACTAGGCTGAGTTGTTTTCTTGGGATGCCTAGTTGCAATACTGTAATACTGAGTGGACCTGTAAAATATTTCTGCTGTTCTAACACTTACTGAGAGGTAGATGAGCGAAATCAAGCTGTTGCTGTCTCCTAGGGACAGCAAGCGTATTGTGAAGCGTTCACACAAGTTGAGCCCTTTGTTACTTTTTTACATGATGTTCACAGTGGTTTGGAGCGAAGGAAGCGGGAGATGACCTTGTTTTCGATGTTCTGGAAATACCTGCACAAATTGCATGTTCTGTTATATTGGATAATGACATGTAATTGTAAAAACATGATGTCTTCAGCGTTGTTTGGAATTAATCTTGTCTAATTACAGTAGTTAGTATCATTTAATGGAGGCCTGGCACTTGATTGACAGATCCATTGATGGAGTACTGGGGGAGTGAGCAGGAATCCCTGGGATCTCACTTGCATATTCACCCACTTAAAAACTTTGACTTCTGTGATTTCTGGGACTAAACCGCAGCGACATTGGAATGCTGTGCCTGGTGTGATTTTGAACAGCAGGGGCTGGCTGGGTGGGAATTGCTCATGCTTTGGGATGGCTGGGTGAGAACCTCCACCTCACCCCTGTCCTCCTGGGTCACCCTTAACTCTGGTCCTTTCTCAGGAGCCCCCAGGTGTTGCTTGAGTGTGACCCAAGATTTGAATCACAAGTAAAATCGCTTCGTATACAGTGTAAGAATTGGTGCGTGCCTCTAGCGCTGAGAACTTCGTGCTCCTGTTTTGTACCGGGGAGCTGTAGCTGTGCCGGGAACCGTGAGGTCTCCTCCACCCCCTGTTCGGGTGGAGATGCAGGGGCGGCAGCTTTGGGGGGCCGTGAGTTTGCTCTCCCAAGTGCAGCTTTTCTGATAGTTCCTTGGGGTGCCTGCTGCCCTCTGGTCGGGAACTGCAGCAGGTGCCGTGCTTCCCGGAGCAGTTCGCTGCCTGTAAAAGGCAGCCGGCAGCCGAAGCGCGGTTTTTTTCCCCGGTGGGCGGGGCCTCGCCGCTTCATTTGCATAATGTATGCCCGGGGGCGGGGCCGCGCCACATCCCTCCGGTGGTGCCGGTGCGGGGGCCACCCGCGGGGTGCCGCACCCCGGGACAGCGCGGTGCGGCCGTGCCGCCTGTGCGCAGCCTCCCGGAGCCATTTGGGGGACGGGCGAGCTGCGAACAGCACTCGCCCTAACCGAGAGGCAGCCGGCGCGGCGGCACCATATAAGTGCGCGGCGGAGGGAAGTGCTCAGGACGCCCTGAAGACCTGCTCTCTAGGCCACGCACGGAGGACGCTGTTCCTCAGGGGCCGCGGGCCCGCCTAGGGGAAAGTCCCCGGACGCGGGGCAGAGAGTGCCGCGCGCCGCCGGCGCCAGCCCCCGCCCCGCCGCCCGCAACAGCGCCGCCGAGACGCCCCCGGGCAGAGCGGGAGGGCGCGGGGCGGGCCCTCGTCACGGCCACAGGCACGCAGGTAGTGCGCAGCCAGCAGCGGGCGCACCAACAGCACGGGGCTCACTCTCAGGGCGTCCCCGCATTTTGCTGCCCTCGCTCCGAGTCCTAAACTCCCAAGCAGGTGTGTGCCTACATCTGAGCGGCGCGGGGTGCCCGTTACCTGGTGCTGGAGGGCTCCTTGGTACAGCCCAGAATGAGGCCAGCTGGGAAACAAACCACATGCTCGCATTCGTAAGAAATGTACCGGTTTAATTGATCGCCTTATCAAAATAATCTCATGGTTAGTCTAATTTTTCGGTGTCTCACACGCGTAAATGAAAGAGAAAAGTAGTAGTGGCTGCTTCAGTGTGAGCTGTAATCTGCCAGACAAACCAAGCCCAATTTGTTAAGGAAAATCAGAAGTGACAAATCTGCCATTACGGGGAAGTATCTTTTTCTAGATGACCTGACGTTAGGGAAGTTGTTCGAGAATAACCTACCTGAACAAACACACTACCTCTGTGGCCCTGGAAAAGCCATCCTCTTCCACGAATACCAGTTACGTGGAGGCCGCCTACAGCTCCCTGCAGCTGACTTTTAAAAAAGTCTGTCTGGCTTGTGCTCATTCGTTCTTTTATTTGCGTTTCTTTTCTCCGTACACTGCAGAATTCTTCATCTTCTTCATCCCATGGAGACCAAATAAGCATACCTGCCAACACATACACATAGTCAAAAATCAATTCTGTTATCCATGCTGCTCCATTTGCCTAAAAGAAGCACCCTGCTATCATCCTTCGAGCATTTCTCCTAAATGCGAGGTAGCTCTTTCACAATGACTGCCCCTTTTTAGACCTCTTCTCCTCAATAATGCTGCTTTTCGTTATTTTTTTCCACAGGCTGAAATTCTTCCTAGGCCATCACTGGAAAACTGAAAAGATGTAAACAGCTTGTGCAGTATTAGGTGAAACGGGACAGGAAGCAGCTATGATTCATGGATGTAAAATCAGGATTACAAAAGATGGAAGACAGGCAAAACTGTGATTGGGGGAAATCAAATTTAGATTAAATACCTGGAAATATTTTATCATGGTAAAATCTATAATGTGATGAAATAAACTTTCACAGGAAGAGGAATACTCTGCTTGGGACTCTTCAAAATACACTAGGACATGACAAAGGAACAACAGTGTTGTTTTCTCCATGGAAAGTGGGGTAGTTTATAGACATATAAATGCACTGCAGATTTACTACTTTGTAATAATGTATCTCTGATACCACTGAATATCAAGCTCGCGCTGACAATTCTCCACTCAGTGGAGAGCGTTAGAGTGAAATTTATGGTCTTTCTGCCTGTCCATCTCTACCATCTCTACAGATAGCAAGGTTTTGCTCTGCCATGCCTCCTCTTACCTCCAGATTATTCGCGCAGTCATCAAAAGTACAGACATAGCTGGGTCAGGAAGCTACTGAGCTGCAAATAGTCCAATGCATTGAAATTCTCCAGTGCTTGCTCCCAGGCACTCCGGGGCATTACCAAGCCGGAGAATTCAGGCTGCTGTTCTGGATTTCCCTTCCCCCAGGGCTTCGAGCATGTGGCAAGCTCAGGCTTCATTTTCCTAGGGAAATCTGGTCTAACAATAACGATGCATTCCTAGACTGCTCAAAATTTAAATCTTTCCTTCAGTGTTCAAAAGCAGCAGACAACATTGAAATCCAGGGAATGTGAGCTGGTCTCTGTTCTACTACCTCAGATACTGCCTCCCACATAGTGACAAACAGCAAGTTTTTAGCACAGAAACCACCTGTAGCCTGCCTCATGAATTATGCTACAATGACTTTCTCAATTTTTTTTTCGTCTTACTGATGCCGCACATACAATTTGTCAGAATAAGCGATGTCAAAAGTGAAGTCAAAATGTTATTTGTCATTAACATTTAATTGCAATTAACATTTAATTTTAAACAATGTATTAATTTTTAATTAACATTTTTGCTTTATTTGTCTGCTGGGTAGTGGAAATCTCTATTTCTCAGTATTATTTCTTCACGAGGTAGCAGAATGATGCAGCTATTCAAACTTACTACAAGCAGAAACAGAAGCCCTCAAAACAGACATCCTTCTAAAGAATTTTGTATCATTGGTGTTGATTGTGTTCCTTTTGCACTGGTGTGTAAGTTGGGCTTTCTGCCTGCACGGTAAGTGTTATTTGTTAATATTATATGGAGGAATTCAATTGCTTGGATTTCAGTTACTCAGAATTGACAGCAACACGCACCACACAATAACGTTTCAGCACTGTACTGTCACTGGAAGTGAAAGTAGCTAGGTTATTTTCATTTTGTAAATCTATTTGTGCAAAAATGAGATAGAGGGCATAAAACGATACGAGATTTTGCTTCGCTAATCCGAACTGTCACAACACACAAAGGAGCTGGTTTTACTGGTGAACAGATTTTAACGTTGCAACGTCCTCTGAGGAACTCGCTGACTTGCAGACTTCCTGCTTTTATGGCCAGAGTGACATCAGCGTAATGCACAATGTTTTGAGAGTACTGCCTACAACTTTGTTTTCATTCATTTTATGAACTTGCCAGCACACTGATGACTTGGGCAAAGACATCTGTCTACAGCTATTGCTCAACACCTTAGCTGTAGATTCAGAAAAACACTGTCACAGGATACCAGTTTAGCAGCTGCACAAGCCGAAAGTTTAGAATGTGTTTGAAGCCTTCCTGAACTGGGTGTTGAGGAAACGATACTTGGAGACCGCCATCATGTAAGATGCCGATCTCCCTGCTGGTTAGATAAACCAGTGAGGTTCAACATGCTGCTTTGGCCATGGGGACAGCCGTGGGGCCATCTCCCACCGTCAACACGCTCACAGAACTGCACGAAAAAAAGCAGGCCAGAAGGGATCCTCTGGAGGCCATCTAGTTCAGCCCCCTGCTCAGAGCAGAGCCAGCTTCACAGCCACATCAGGTTGTGCCAGGCCTCATCCAGCCAGGCTCCAAAAATATCCAAGGATGGAGACTACGCAACCCCTCTGCACAAGCCATGCCGCTGCGTATCCACCGCTCTAGATCATTCCATCCAAAAATGACATTATCTATAGGATTAGTACGGCCACTCTTTCAGTGCTGGCCACTTACCTCCAGGTAGGAACACGTAATATAATAAATAACATATATATTTCACTCTTGAATGCAGTCATCTCTGATGCTTTTTTTTTTTCCTCCCCCAAGTTTACAAGATCTCATATTTTTTCCCACTTTCTTTTTTTTTTTTTTTCAGGTGCCTGAAATATAAATGCAACATACTGCAAGATTTACAGGTTTCCTGGTGATATTCCAAGACTCCACAAGTCGTGTGTTGTTTTTTTTTTAATGCTTATGATTTTTTTGTTTCATGTAGTAAAGGCCACAGGAAAACTTCTCATAGAGAAGCAATTCTTGGTATTATTATTTTTTTAATAATTCTAGGTGCTTGGTATCACCTTGGGGCAGACAGGATACCCTGTGAAAATTGGGAGACTGTTGGCAGGCGAGTGGGTTTTAAGAGGCCAAACTTCTGACACCCCATTTAGAATCCTCTGAAAAGATAAAAATGGGGATACCACGTCGCTGCGCGTCCCTAAGCACTGCTTTGCCGTGAATCGTTCCGCGCCCCTTTAGAGCTAAACAGGCGGCTGTGGCCGTGCTGTCGGAACCAGCCTCACCTCACGGCGAGCAGCTCCTCGGAGGCACATCGCGACAGCCAGCAGGCACAGCGCAGGGGCCTGCCGGCAGACGGTGCGATATGAAGGCGATATCGTGCAGCACGCGCCATATCGCGATAAAACCGCCCCGCCCCCCGCTCGGGGTGCCGGCACGCCCCGAGGGCGCTGCGGAGGGCGACACCAAACCCCCAATCCCGGCGGGTTTCGACCCAAAATTCCCTCACGGACCCGGAGGGGCTGTGCCGGGGGCGGCCGTTGGGGTATCCCCGCCCCGCCCCTCCCCTCAGCCCGCCCCTCCCGGCGCGTCAGGGCGAGCCCGCGGCCCTTTAAGCCAAGCCCCGCCCCCTCCCTCCCCCCGCCCCCCTCCGCCCTCCGCGCCAATGGCAGCGCGCGGCGGGGGAAGGCGGGAGAATGCGAACCCCTGGCGGTGCCGCCGGCCGCGCCTTATAAGGGCAGGGCGCCGCGCATGCGCGCTGCCCGGCGGCGAGGGGCGGGGGCTGCGAGCGGCCGTGGCTGCGGCTCCGGCTCCTGTGGCGGCGGCGGCGAGGAGCGGGCAGCGGGCGGGCGGCCGGGGGGGGGGGGGGATGATGCTGGCGGGGCCGCAGCTGGTGGCGGGGCCGGCGGCGGGCGGCGGCGAGCGGTCGCGGCTGCTGTCGCTGTACGTGCAGGAGTACCTGGAGTGCGTGGAGTCGCTGCCGCTCGACATCCAGCGCAACGTGTCGCTGCTGCGCGAGGTGGACACCCGCTGCCAAGGTGGGCAACGCCGGCCGCTGAGGGGTAGGGTGAGGGGGGGGGCGGCCGTTGGGGCGGTTTAACCGCCCGGCAGCGCCGCACATGCGCCCGGCGGGGCGGAGGGAGGGGAGGGGAGGAGGGGGGGGCCGGGCCGGGGCTTCCTGAGGGGACCCCGAGGGCCGTGGGGGCCGTGGGGGCTGTGGCGGCGCCCTGGGGCGGGCTGCGCTGCCCCTAACGCCGCGCGGGGTGGGTCCGCCCTGGAGCCCTGCAGCCGCCCGTGCGCCGCCACGCTGCTCGGCCGCTTAAAAAAAGGCAGGGAAACAGGCTGGGAACTCGATAAAATATCGATATATCCATAGATATATCCATATAGCCTAGGCCCGGGCCTGCGGATCAGCTGGAAGTGCTGCTCGTACGGTTCTGGCTGGGGGGAGGCGGTGATAGCTCGTGGGGGAGGAGCGACGCCGCTCCTGGGCTTGGAAAACTGAAACCCGGCAGCTTCTCGCTAGCCCCGCCGGGCTGAAGCGCGCTATCTGGTCGTGGCTCGGCCCCTTCAAACCAGAGGTGTCGGAGCTATGTGGCAGGGTGTGCGGGTACCCCCATCCTGGGGGTGAATACGGAGGAGGTTTGGTGAACTCACCCCTCGCCGTGGAGTCCTTCCTTCTGCTTGGGAGAAACCCGGCACCCCTTTGGAGAGCAGGTCCCGTGGTGGTCCGGACAGGCTGCTCCGGGGGACGATCAGCTTAAAAAGAAGGTGTCTGCAATGCAGAGCGTTTTTTTTTTTCTCTGTCACTATGGAAAAACAAACAGTTACTGCTCGTGCATTCTTCCAGGCAGGGCATTCCCTATCTAGGAAATCCAGAACTACACCTATGCCACTTTTTTTGCCTCTCAAGAGAAGGTGAGGTGGGAGATAGTGTGGGGGGAGTACCTTGCTCCGCACTCTTCAGGAACAGAGTAGAATTTTTTTCCCTGCCAAGGCAACAGATGTGGCTGTGCTTGTAGGCAAACAGAGCCTGTGCTTTTAATGCTAGCCGGAATAGTAGCACTGAGGAAAAATAGGCTGCATGACTTATTAGACAGGCAGAGCACCAATTTTTATCTTCCCCTCGTGAAGGTCTCAAGTTAGAACAAAGTGCTGTTGGCTTCTCCTGTCACGTAGGCTGCAGAATTTATAGTAAAAAGGGGCTGTTTGCACTTAAGCTGCCATTTCAAGATGTCAGCAGGGAAAAAAATCACGGTGAACAAAGTTGTGATAATATCTGTGGCTTCCACTCAGTGGGAGCTTGAATTATTTCAGAGCCGTACAAAGCAGGCAATATTCTTTAAAAATGAAAGCCAGTTTGTAAAACACGGGTCTGCAGAAAGAGAAGGATTGTACTACATGCATTCTGGTCACAGAAGTACGTAGTTGAGTATCGTACATAAATTCCCTTGCCTGTTAAAATCTTCAAGCTGTTTCCAAAGGAACCAGTGCTGTATCTAACACTACATCAGATCTCGCTGTCAGTTCTACTGATCTAGTTCCTTCCACTGCAGCAGTTCCTCTGTCTTTTATGAATAGATCGAGTGTAACTTTTGGTCTAGAAAATACTATTTTAAAATCCAGCAACACAGAGAAGTAGAGAACAGACAAAGGCTGTCTGATGAGGCATTTGTTCATCTCCTTTTTGGGTTCACTAACCTTGTTTCTAAGGACTAAATGTCGTGAAAGATTCGTAGCAATCCCTGCAGGTATTTTGCATGACTTGTGAAAGAAAAAAGCTTAGGAGTGAAACCGAAACACTCGTTACTAGTAGCTTAAAAATATCCCGTGATGCACTAAACTGTAGGTCATCTGTCCTGAAAAGTTCAATCTTTATTTAAAATGAAACTTGCTGTAGCTTCTTTGTAATGTGAATGCACCAGTTAGAGTGGTTTACGTTGACTTAAATCCCAATTGTACGTTTGCTAATGTGTAACTTGAAGCGTCATAGGTCTTTATAAGTAAGTGCGGTTGAAAATGTAACACCAGACCTCTAGGTGAATAAGAAGGGGAAGGAAGAGGACCTGAATATCTGGAGTGCTGTCTGTGACACATGATGGCTACACGAATGACATGAGATTATAATGAATTCTCAGCTTCTTTGTATGACATAAGCTATCACTGGTTTGTAGGTGTTGGAACTACCATAGAAAGGGACTTCAACAAAAATTCCTGCTTTGTCAGGTGCTGAGGCAGCATCTGGACTATCCACGCTTCAGCAGTGGTCGCCCTTCTTTTTGCAACGGCTTTAATAAGCTTGCTTTTCTGTAGAACATGAGAAACTTTTCTCGCAACAGATTGCAATCTTAAACACTGATTTGATGTTCACATGCAACTTGAATTAAATATTGGATCTAGCCCACTAGGGTATACTATAATTAACACTTGTACTATTTCTTTTCTGTTAGAAATACGTTTTTATATTTTCTTGAGTGTGTTCAATCTCGTGTAATTGTTTCTATTATCTTCATTCTGTAGAAGCGCTAAAAGAAATAGATGATGTCTATGAAAAATACAAGTCGGAAAATGATCCCGCTCAGAAGAAACGCCTGCAGCAGCATCTTCAGCGTGCGTTAATCAACAGCCAGGAACTTGGAGATGAAAAAATTCAAATAGTTACTCAGATGCTAGAACTGGTAGAGAATAGAGCCCGGCAAATGGAAACACACTCTCAGTGTTTTCAAGATCTGTCTGAGAATGAAAAGCCTCTGGAAAAGGCAAAGATGGAGTCCTGCCAACCGGAGAGGTCTTCACGGAGACCTCGTCGCCAGCGAACCAGCGAAAGCCGCGACCTGTGCCATATAGCAAACGGGATTGATGACTGCGATGACCAGCCACCTAAAGAGAAGAGATCTAAATCTTCGAAGAAGAAAAAACGCTCCAAAGCCAAACAAGAGAGAGAAGTCTCACCCGTAGAATTTGCAATTGACCCTAATGAACCAACTTACTGCTTATGCAACCAAGTGTCTTACGGTGAAATGATAGGGTGTGATAATGAACAGTGTCCTATCGAGTGGTTCCACTTCTCGTGTGTTGGACTCACCTATAAACCCAAGGGGAAATGGTACTGCCCCAAGTGCAGAGGAGATAATGAGAAAACTATGGACAAATGTACTGACAAATCAAAAAAGGATAGAAGATCGAGGTAGTGAACGCAATTTGTGTTTTAAAGAGTTGGTCCTTTTATATTAAAATGTTTAATTTCCAGAGAACGCTGTTTTAGGAAATGCATAAGACTATGCAATAATTTTTAATCTAATATTAATGGAGTATTAAAAGCTGTTATACCTTCTGTGAATCTTTAACTTTCTGCACTGAATAACCAAATAGTTGAAACAGGGTGGCATCAGACCTTCACAGAAGACATTACAAGCATATGGCGCTTGATTTCAATTTAACCCCACTAGTATTTAAAAACAAAAGCAAAAACAAAAAACCTCGTGAGTCTTGAAATAATGGTGGTAGGAAAGATACTGAAGAACTCTTCATGTTATGGGGAAGGCACTGAAACACCTCACCTAACTGCTAACCTTAACAACTGAATTTGTTCTTTATCCCAGGTCTTAAGTTTCCAATTTTTGTGTTAACATCACACATTTGGAAATAGGGTTTATGAATTCAGCTGTAACTGTTAAAGTCTTCCAGGTTAAAAACAGACCTTCAGTGACTTTCATATGACCAATATGTTATTTCAAGGAAGAAAATACCATTAACTTAAGCTTTTTTTTGTTGATATTAAACTCTTCGTGACTTGACACATAGGAGTCAATTTTTGGATTTGACAGATGTGGTGTGTAAGAAGTTTTGGATTTTCTTAGTGGGGTTCTGCTGGGATTCTGTTGAGCATCTTGATATGGTCTTTATTGTTTAAGATGGTCTCTGTAGTGATGAAACCATTTCCTTGATCACTTGTATTTTGCCACTGCCTATGCAAGCCTTGAAGCTGTAGAAGGATCCCGTGAGAGGGGATATTGACATTTCTGGGAACAGAAACTGCAAGTGTGATGAAATCTTCATCATAATCTCTAGAGATCTGGAATATGATTGATATTCTTTGGGACATCAACTTTGCTTTCCTTCAGTAGTATTTTGATACCTGTGTGGCCACACCTGGGTTTAAGTATAGCACAGTAGCTCTTGGATTTGGGCAACTATCCAAAAAGCCTGAAAGCAAAAGCTTTCACTTCAGTATTGATGATGATAATAATTTAAAATTTTTAAAAAGAAGTGTGGCTGGCATACAGCCAATAGACAAATCCTAGCAGATTTCTGAAGGGCTTTAACATTAAACATTATTTTTCTGAAGTATGCTGATAGTGTCTAAACTTAGCTGGTTGTTAAAAGTTTATTTTTTAACTTCCTCCACCCTCTAGAGGAGGTGGAAAAAGATGGAAACAGCTGCTTCTGCTCCTTTGCAATGGGAGATACTAACAGAGGAGAAATAAATGGTATACCAAAGCTTATACCTAGGGTTACGCTCAACAGTGTTCTTACTTGGAAGACTGCCTGTGCCCTGGCAGTCTTGGCAGGGCAGGTAGAGCAGGCGCACAGGTTATCTCTAGGTGGGCTGGAAGTGTTCTGAAGTCTGCGTAGATCTCTGTTCTTTGCTGCTACAGTCTTCCATGAGGGCACAGATGAAGAAGTGACACCATCTGTGGCCAAGTACGATCGAAAAGCACAGCTGAGTTGAGAACAGCCTGGAAGGCAGAGGGAGCAAAAGCAAGCTGCTGTGGATGAATATCATCCCAGCTCAATCCTGCATCTCCACTAGAGGGCTGTGCCGGTCGGGGCTGGAGGGCTAGGTGTGCTGCATGTAGTGTAACAAAAGCCTCATCGCTGCTGGGCCAGATGGTATGAATCAACGGGAAGGTCTCCAAATATTATTAGCTACATAAAACACTGAGCCTGCTTCCACAATTAGGATCTGATTCCTTAACGGGATTTTAGCATTTGCAAGTAATATTAGTTAACATATGGCAGGGGAGTGTGGAGCCAATATTCTGAGCTTTAAAACTTTAGTTTAAGTGGACCAGCTTCACTGGGGAGATCCATGCTGCAGTAAGTGAACTGCACTTGTGGGAAACTGCCCCAAGGGCTTTGACCATCAGTGGGATAGGAGGGAATGTAAACCTTGCTCTAAGGCCCTGAGTTGCTTTCCAGGCTATCACATGATAAGGTTGCAAAGAGGGGATCATTGTTAATGACTTTGTCCAGAGTACCATGCAGATGAGTGTCTCAAGTTCTCCTTGGTGCATATTACTCCTTTTTATATTTGTTACAGCTTAATAATCCTTAAGTTTCCTTCCTGGGAAGACTGGAAGGCTTGGGCTGGGGATTGTATCAACAGGTAGTATGTCCATAAAATGGTGATGCTTCCTAGGGTTAAAAAGAAAACAAAACCACACCCATTTAAGTAAACACCAAAGTTGCAGTAACAAAATGCAAGTGAAATTGTAATTATTAACATTACTAATTTATCTTGGAAAGTACACTTTTATTTCTGCTAGCTAGATCAAGAATGTGTTTTTCAAGGCAAAGAAGGGAGCTTGTGGGCCTTGTATAATCACCTGGAGTAATTGCTGAAGTAGGGCTAGCATACGCTGTGGCGGTACAGAGAAGTTCAGATTCTGACAGTGGTTCAAATACCTCTAACAAAGGGATGCTTTCTGTCATGCTAACGGCCCTTCTGGTAGGGAGAATGACTTCTCAAGGTTCCCAGTGAAGATACTGCTGGGGAAACAGCGTTTGCTTTGCCTAATACTGAAATCACTCGAATGCAGGAATAATTCAGCATTAGTTTATAAGCAGATAAGCAGCGTGCCTTGAACATACGTGGGTGCATCTAAAGTTACCACTCTTACATGCTTTTAAGTTGTTGCTAAAACCTGCATCAGGAAAGACCTGATACAATCTGTCAGTCAGCATTTCACCACCTTTTTAACCAAACCCAGGTTTTGTGGTTTTGCATCTGTTTCCATGCAAGATCAATGGTAATTACTGAAGACACATGCAAGATGCTACTATGAAATCAAAGGTAAGTAGGGAACTCTTAAATTGCTTCTTAATGTTGAGCTCCTATTCTGAAAGGAATGAATCTCACTTGCAAAGTGAAAAGGAAATACAAGATTCTAGTCAGTTCGTCTTGAAGATAGGCATTGGTTATCATGAAGCAAAACTAGATTCTTAAAATATAATCTGGGCAACAAACTGTGTTGGGAAGTTGATAGAGTGTACATAACTAGAGGAAACTGCTTCCTCTCTGGAAATTAATACTTCATCTTAATTCAGCATGGATCAAATGTCAAGCTTATATTTTATTTTCTTTAAGCTTATGAAAATGCAGTGTATTTTTAAGTTCCTGCTTTTTGCCTTTCAGTTTTGAAGTAATGCAAGTTCATCAGCAGTGAAAGGTCTTTATAGCTATTTAAAAAAAATGGCATCAGAGCAAGATCCTTTCTTGAGCGCTGTCCCATGGACCAGTTTCATTAATCTTGACAAAATAACAATTTCAACCAACCAAGCATTAAACCAAAACAAAAAATAGACCTAATAGAAAGCTCAGTACTTTAAAAGCAAAATGAACAATTTAAATTACTGCCTATATGATGAGGCCATCCTGGTATCTGCAGCAGTTACTGCATTTTTCTGGACAGGTCTTGGATACTTTGCAAGATCAGTAGAAGTTTCCTCCAGTTACCGTGTCTCACTTTATTGTGTGAGCTGCCTGAATCCAAATATGGTAAATCAGCAGTTGGCAACAGGTACAAATACCTTAAAGGCAGTCTTTTGCATGCTGCCATACATTCATACCTGTTGATTGCTACAAAGCACAATGATGATTCCTCTGTATTCAAACTAATTTTAATTGTATTTCTCCACCAAACATTAAATCTATGCATCCTGAAATGGTAAGGTGCTACCGACAAGTCCTGAAACTAGTACAGAAGAGTAGTAAGTGAAATGCTCCATTCTCCCCTGAACTTATCTAAGTGAAGACAGTGGCATTTTCTAATTTCGAAGACCTTTTCTCCATTTAAAGCCCCTAGTTTCAGCTTGAAAGAAAGGACTACCATTTGCCTGAATGCATACTTAAGAATGCATACTTAAAAATGAGCGGTTTGGCACTTCTGTAGCTGTACCACTTATGGCTGCAACAGATCAGACTTTTAAAGCCAATCTGGCTTTTTGTTCTTTAGATTCAGTGGGGCTGAACTGCACGCTGTTCAGTTTCCCCTAAAGTCCAACTGGTCTATCTTGATAAAACCGCAGTGATTACCACATGAGCAAAGCGAAGGGCTTTGGGTTCTTTCTTCTCATCTGCATACAGATGTCTTTCATTAGATGTCTTAGTCTCTGGGAGTTCAAGTTTTTGATATTGGCACCTCAGATTGAAGAAAATATTGTAGGTTCCATATAGAAACCTTTCTTGCAATTTTATGTAGACTCCCACCCTTCTTCATCTTCCCCCCAGTTTCTTTATACTTGTATACCTGGATCTAACAGAGCAATGATAAAAGCCGCTCCAGCTCATGAAGATACTTTTATCACGTCAGGCAGTACATCTGAAATCCTTCTATTGCATATATCAAAGGTAATACTGTCTGCTTAAGGTCCTGCATTAAACTCAAGTGTCTGGTATGTTAGTCCTGGAAGGTACCTAGTAGTGTAGTCAGGAAAAAAGATAGAGTATCATGGGCAGGCAATGAAAAAACAACTTGTCTATGCTGCAGTTTGGAAGCAGGATATCTGTATTGTTCTCCATCAGCACTAGCAAGCCTGGTGGAAGAAATCTGAGGCAGGGCAAGGGTGTTTAGACCTGTGGAAATGCAACAGTCTGGAGAAACAGGATTGTACATTATGAAGCTCCCACTAGACTAGCGAGGTGAGGTTACAAAAGTAGTTGCACTTGCTGCTTTTCTTTAGACTTTCTTATAGAACCCTAACTGAAGAAAGGTTAAAAAAAACTCAAATGGTTGTTCAGGTGTGCATCGCTCTGCAATTAAGAGTAAAGCATCTGATCTTGAAGATGAGCACCTCATAGCCTATTCACCTCCCTTCTCAAAACTTCTGAGTTACTTTATGCTGTTTCCTTGAGAAATGGCTTTCTAAATCCTATTTACAATGCATAGCTTTCCTTGGGCATAGCGAACAGTTAAGTCTCTGAATAGCTGGTCTTAAAGAGATCTGAGATACTCCTTATGTTTTTAATCATTGGACAGTCTAATTCTTCTTAAGGTCTTCCTCACTGCTAGTGGATTCTTGTTCAAAAAAGTCTTTTTCCAGTGGAATCGATGGTTGGTTTTGCATCTGATCCTCTTAAGATGCTGAGAGAGAGGTTGTAACTCACACCCACAAGAATTGTTTTTCTGTCCAGTGCTAGTTAGATAGATGTTGCTGTCAGTGGTAAAAATAGATGATACAACTGATTAAGTCCCACAGACTTGTATCTCCTAGAAGAAAATGTTTCGTTTCTTATTTTGTTGTAGAAGAGGCATGGTATGTCACACAAGAGTTCAATGAGCTTGAAATCATCTCCTTTGTAACAATGTTCTGATTATCCTGCAGTCTTTGGAACTGCTACAGAATTATGGATTTCCACTAGAGCTGGCTGGTAGACAATTCTATTTCGTGAAAGTTTTGACAATTTTTTCATTAAATGAAGCTGTCCTTTGTCTTTAAATCCAAGTCTCTTTTTAAAATCAAGCTCATTACATCTGAATCCTTTCTAATTTTTGGTAGGGAAAGGGGTTTTATAAACTTGTTTTGACAAATTCTACATTTTTTTCCCCTGTGTCCTTTTGGTTTACTAGGTAGGGCAAGTTCAGGTTTAAGTAAGTCAGCAATGTTTTGAATGTAACAGCAAATGTTAGGCAGGAGTCCATCTCCATTCTGCTTCAAACAGCTAGGAAGGAGATGGTGCTGCTCCAGCAGAACACTACTGCAGCTGATTTCATACTTCTCAGAGATGCACTTCACTCACTGCACGCTTCTTTTTTTTTCTTACATATACATCACAGAAGTTATAAGTAGCATACACAAAGATTCAAATTCTAATTACTTCTCCTTTACTAACGGCCTATTTTACAGCATAGAATGTGTTTAGCACAGAAAATGAAATCCTCCCTATAGTTTTGTTACCACTGAAATGGTAAAACTAGTGACTGAATTCACTACGGTAAGTGTGCACAGAACTAGGAGAAAGTTACAGTTCATAGTTAGAGCAGGGGGGAGCAACAGGGTACTTCTATGTTTGAATGTAACATGAGCTAAGAAGCCTAAAAGGAAACTCTCTCATCTCCTGCTGAAAAATAGAATGGACTAAAAAGAATTTGAGAATATTTGAGAGTAACTTTCAGTAAAGAAATTAGGATGAAATCCTGTACCAATTTAAATAAAACTCTGTTGAGCTGGGTTCTACCCACCATGCAGACTTCCAGCTTCCTTTGACTAAAGCCTAAAAAAAGATTAAAGCTCCATGGCAACTGCTATCTTAACTCCTGACAGCCATAGTATAAATTACATCTTGGAAAAAACTAATACTGAAAGTTTTATTTAGGTCACCAGTCATGCTAGGAAATGGTAGGATTACAGATGCCACCCCAAACTTCGTTCTGCCCCTGCAGGGTCTCAGTGAGGCAGAGATTCTTGTGGGAGGCAAACAGGATGCTATCTAACTCCATGCAGTACAAACTTAAAAATGTGTCAAGTTTTAAGTGTACAAATTTGTTTCATACTTTTGGGGAAAAGACTGGAATTTACTTGCTATTGTAGCCTTCCCATGAAGGATACAGCAAGGTGCATCTGGGAGGCAGAATCTCAGATGGGTATTAGTGACTTACCACAGCAGCTACGTTTGCTGGCAGGGGAAACACTATTGCCTGTATTTTGTCTTTTTTATTTATTTTTTAATGGGGAGCAAGATGGACAAAAGTTGTGCAATTCATTTGCTTGCCCACAGGTGCCCCATCATTCATGCTCGTACAGTGTGCCACAGAAGCTGTGCGCTCCTTTGGGGCTTGTATGGAAACACTCTACGTGCTTCTTGAGGTATTTATAACTACAAAGAGATTTTCAGTTTGTCTGGTGGAAATGAATATAAAAGGACATTAGAAGTCTAGAGTGAAGGGAGTCCGTGGTAAACAACAAGAGCAAAAACAGATCTCTGCCTAGTCACATGGAGATTGCCTAGTACTGCCATTTCTTTAGTTTGACTTTCCTGCTCCTTGACTGTTTCTGACCCTGTTCTTTCTGGACTACTTTATTTTCAGGCCTTGAAGAGTGCCTTTAATTGCTGTCTGTGGACACCTTTATTGCAGTGGCTGCATGCTCCCTGGTCTGTCACCTACTGCTCCTCTTCTGGAGCTATGCAGACCTGAAATTATCGTAATGCTTTTTTTGGCGTTATCAGATATTGAAGACTTAAACTTTGCTATCCAATTTTAAATGAGAAAGAACCCATTGTTTCTCAAAAATACGACCAAGATAATAAAACTATACTAAATCTGCAGCCCATTTTATAACTATGTTATTGCCTACTTAGAAACTTTGCTTTTTAAATGTTCAACACTAACAGACAATCGTTCTTCACTTTCTGGAGAACTGTGAGAAAATAGAACTGTAGAAGCATTACCAGTACAATAACGAGTTTTTACAGACCTGCAAGCTGGGCTGCTCTTGCTCCTTCTTCTAGTAGCTGGAGTTGGCTGATCACAGCCTTCATAACTTGAATAACTTTGTGCTGGTGTTCAAATGGACCAAAATTTCAATGCTAGGAACGGATTTAAAAAAAAAAAAGTAAAAACCTCAAATATGTATAGATGGTAAATTCTATCAGAAAAGCAAAACCTAGTTTTTATTTTTTTCCCCAAAGATTTAATATTGATGTAATGTGCTAAGGAGATGCTAACAAACGTGTGTATTGTCAGTTGAACACAGTAACTTGTATAAGTTAGCCGCTGGAGTGGAGACACTGGCTGCAAATGGCTTTTGAGAGACTTTTAAGGAAGTTTAGAAATGGCAAACAAGTTGGATTTCTGAATATCATTTAGATCACTGGATTTTCTGCATCTGTGAAGAAATGTTATATTAATTTTGTAAAACTTGGAAATGTCAAATAATGATAAATGAAATCACCCACAAATAGATCATTGAACAATTTCTAAATAAAAACATCTCCTTTGGTTGGCTATGATTTCCAATGCAGTAATCTGTAATCTCATGATAGTGTATACCAGAGTAACAAATTCATCTATGTTACAATTGCATTTTATTTAGTGATAGAATGTGAGAATAATTTTGAGTCCTTCCCCTCTTATGCTATTAAAATATTTGTGGTAAACTGTAAAGGTACTTCTGGATGATTTCAACATAAAGAACATCATAATAAACTTGTAGTCTAAACCACGATGATTACCATACCAGAGCTACTCTAAAGTTGACTTCAGAAGAAATACCTACCTATTTTCAAAGCATCGCCAGATCAGGTAAGTTACCAAAGCATGTGTTAATTCTTATGTCTGTGCTGCAGTGGGCCCTGTTTGTCACGGGGAGATGTACTCTGATGCATTAGCTGATGAAGCTTTACTGAGCCAAAAGGCTCTTCTTCCTGTACATGTGCTATGTACGCGCTTTGGAAACCTGTTCAAGGATAAAATATGATGCTTCCATGAAAAGTGACATTTTAAGTATTTTAATTTTTCTTTAGAGAAATCCTGAATATTTTGTCACACACTTGTGACTGTTGCCATGGAGATAGAATTGATTTGGGGAAGCAGGTCAGACATAAGTCTCTTATTAAATAAATTCGTTTTTGATAACAACTTTCTCTCTTGTATTTAATGACTTGCGCCTCATGCCAACAAGTGCAGACAACAACAGCAGATAAGAAAGCACCCACGAATTTCAAAGGCTTGATTTTGTGGCATGCACTAGAGTGATTCAGCTGCAGCTTCAGGAACTGCCAACTGTAAAAGGCTACTAAAACTTACAAGAATTAAATGAACAAAAAAGCAGCTTAAAACTTTTCTTAATACTTCAAATCCTGTAAGTGCATCGCAGGAGGATCTTGCTGACTGTAACCAGAAATATTCCTGTATCTATTCAGTCTCCAGATGAAGGATTTAAAAAAAAAAAAAAAAAAGAAAAAAACCTTGGTATTTTGGAATACAGCCTCTAAGCAGAAGTTGATTTAAAAAATTCAATAGGACGAAGTTGTTATTAAGATTGGGTTTGTATGCTTGCCAAAACAACAGATCACTTGTTAAGGCTCTTTCTCAAACCTTATGGCCAATGTAAATCCCCACAAAGATAAGCAGAATGTGCCCAGATTCTAGTCCTATTTTCCCTTCTCACTAAATTAAGCACAGCTTCTAAATGCAATTCTCTAATGAGCATAATAATGAAAGACATACTTTCATTCAAGGCTTTATAGCTGAAGCTAAGTTCTCCAAGGCTGACTGCTCTCAAATACCTTTTACTTCCAAACATATAATCATTTTCTAACAGCTTGTGTCTGTCCTCTCCAGCCATTTCTCCAAAAGCATTGTGCAGTTACACACTTTCAGCAGTGTATGCTCCTATTCAACAGCCCAAATTACTGAATCAGGTTCAATTTCAAACTGTGTACCAGTAAAATATGGAATCTACACAAAGCTGACTGTTCAAAAACTGGCTCAATATTTAAAAAAAAAAAAAAACACAACAAACCCATGGACACACAATGATGCTGAAACTTTACTTTTGCCTTGCATAGCAAAATTGAGAAGAGGCGCTAGATAAATGCTCCTGAACTAAAGCCAGTCATGCAAATCCTGATTAATGAGATGGCTCTAAGCTCATTCCATTAAGATAGTCCTTGTGCTTTCAGCAAAGTGCCCAGGTTTTCACTGAAGGCTTAGCTTAAGTGCATCGACTGAAAGCATCTAACTAAGGTATCCTAGTTGAAGTCTTCTAACTCCAGGCTCTAAAACAGGGCTAACCTTCTGCTGGGTCAGGGTTTTTATGCTCAATGGCAAGGAACTGAAGCAATGACTGTGGTATTGCAGTTTTTGCCTTGCTTTTGAACAACATAGGAAGATATAATATTTATTATATCTTTATTATATTACATTAATATTATATAACAGGGTATTATGAGTTTCAGTTGAACATGTACTAATATAAGCAACTTCATTAAAATACAGACTGTATAACTTTGGCATAGTTTCTTTCAGTCTATCATTTCAAGTAGATTTCTGTTTAAAACAAAATCCATTAAAGATCACTGATACCTGATTCAGTAGCAGAAGCACAGAATCTATTCAATTATTTGTGTTTTGTGAAATTACTTTGTCAGCATTAGCCAGCTTCCTCATTTATCCTGTCTCAGCAAGTCATTCATTACAGGAGCTTGAACTAATGATTATGTGTGCCATACAGGTAATAACAAAACAGGAACATATTCAGGAATTTACCTGATTTCCATCATGACTCCAAAAACAATTCCACTGGGATCATCTGTAATTGCCACGAAGTACACAGTTGGTTAATTTTTCAATTATTTTTTAACCTGAAATTTAGAAAAACAGTCATTTTAAGTACATGCATGTCAGGTAAACGTTATTCTTAATTTGATATTAGTCTAAGGAATAGCACTTTAAGGATTATTTAGTATAGTACAATAATCAATTATAATTAAAAAACAGATTTTTAGGAGGACAGGATAAACATGGCATAATTTTGTGTCATTGCAAAATAAGACAAAATCTTGTACGAATAAATAAGGAAGTTGTTTTAAGACATTCTGAAACTCTAAGTTTTGGAAACCACACTTAATGGTAGATGGAGTTCAAATAAGCAACAAGAGAAGAGTTGTAGAAGACAATGACTTCTAATGAAACATAGAACAAAGCCTAGAAGCAAGAAAACTGATGTGAATGAGAGCCCTCAGTTAAGTGAAAGTTTACTTGTGAGAGGAAAGGAATAACCGAAGTGAGAAGTACAACAATTCATGTCCTTCAGATTGAGCACTAAAGGTTTAATTAAGGCTTTAGGAAAAAAATAAAAAATAATAATAAAAAAAAAAAGAACTGACCAATCATAATGACAGTGAAGCACTGGAATATATTACTTCGAAAACTAAAGATCTCCAGTGACAAAGGTGCTACAAGACAGGCTAAACAAACACGTCAGTGGTGGTTTAATTATACACAATCCTGCCTATGGGCATGGGGAATGGATTGGATCAGCAGTTCTTCAGCTGTGGGAAGGCACTGACACACTGCTGGAGACCTAGACAAGGCTCAAGGAGAATTTAATCTTATCTTTCTCCTTCTTCCTACCTTTTCCCCTATAACTTCTCTCTGAAAGCTATTTGAAGAATGTATTGCTCTCTGCCTGTGGTACAGGAGGGGAGCAGAGCCAGCACATACCTCCTACGTAAGGGCAAATTCTGAGTATCACCAGCAGCAGCCAGCTGGGTGGACACTTGTTGCATGTTCCTCACATTCCCCAGCTGAAAGTGGGAACTTAGAGTGGGAAAAGCTGAATGGTGTTGGAGGTTATGTTACCATAGTGGTACAAAGTCCATGTGCAATGCTGTCCTTTATCTTCCCAGGGAAATAATATTATAACAATACATTTGAGATCTGCTGAAATAAACGACCTCTTAAAGGGATTTCCAGTTCTGAATTCTTGTTGCATATGTAATTAACTACTCACAAAGTAGTAATATTCTTCATGCTCACAGAAAATGTGATAGATGTTCATATATTTTAAGCAGCAAACCTGGATACTATGCTTTGGTTTCTACTCATTCAAAAAACACAGGAAGAATGTTTCGCAGTATTTTCTTTGATAAGTGCTAATTTTTGGTGGAAGGGAAAATGAGTGGCAAAATGACTTCATGAATTTTTAGCAGCAAGAGAACATGTTCAGTAAGTACTTCTCACTTTGCTGATCAATTCTGAGCACTTTCATGCAAATATCTGCACTCTAAACTCTCAGTTATTTTTATAAATATCACATCTAGCAGCCGCTTTTCAATGTGAACAGTGCATTTAAGCTTACAAAACACAATACCCACCATTCCAGTTTCTAAGCTGAACAGTGTGATACAGTCAATTTTCTCTTCTTCGCTGTAGTTGAGAAGCACCAGACAGTGGCCAATGTAAGTCAAGACAGCAGTGTATTGAATGAGGATGGATGTGCTAGTTTCAAGAATACGGGCTTGCAAACTGAACACAGTGAGACAGGGTACGTGGTTATGAGATCTCTGATAAGTCAGTCATAAGTTCAAGACCTTTTCTGCAGATTTGTATCAATAGAATTTCCACTTAGAAAATTAAGCAATCAAGGTGTGGACTTAATTATGACCATGACTGTCAAACACTTGCCTAATCAAGAACTTTCTGATACCAGATCATAATGGAAACTATGGATTTAGAGCAAGATAGAAAGGAGTGACATTTAAAAATAAATAAATAAAAAAATAAAGGAACATCATGTAGGACAAAACAGTTTCTCAGCATTCTAACAGGTGTTGCATAACATACCTGTCAGTAAGCCGAACAGTATCTTGGGATTTGAGAGAAACTGTGATGCTGTGAATTTTGTGTCTTTTTTTAAAAAAAGGTCTGCATCATACCAGATGCTGAAATAATTTGTTTCACTATGTGATATAATTTCTTATCACATTGTATAACAACAGGGCATTTGGTTATTTGTATTATAGCACCTAGAACGCAACACATTTCAAATAATGTAATTACAAATACATGAAAATAGAAGACAGAGTAATCCCACCTACCTCATCTCATACAAATTATTCATACTTGCAAGAAAAGGCATATTAAGATGTTGTTTCTCACCTTTTCATCTCCACTAAGCAGTACTGATCAATGACATTATGTTTTCCAACAGTAAGTTGCAGTCTTTCCATTTCTTGTTTTACCTCCTTCTCCAGTCTGCAAGGTTCTGGAAAAAAAAAAAAAAATTGCCATTTGTCACTTGATACAACCTTTTGACCACATTCATTGAAACAAAATTCCTTGGAAGGAAGATACACAAACCATTTACTAGTTGGTCACCACAAGTGTAAGGTTTCTGGAAAACCTGATTATTTTTCATCTTTTGTAAGCAAGTGATGATAGCTTGCATCTTAAATTACAATGAACAGCAATGGTGGATTGAAGATAAATTTCTTGCATTTACTCAGAAGTCAAACAGACTGTTTACAGCTTTAGACTTTATGAGGTCCAAGAAAAGTAGTGAGATAAACTGTCAGTGTGCTTACCTTCAGTTCACCCAGGACTGTCTTGCCAGTAGAGAAAAAATATGGGCTACAGATGAAAAAAACTTTTGGAGACCACTGGTCTAGAGTGATGTCTAGAGAGACAATGATGCTACTTAGTATCACAGTGAGCATAGTCACAGTTCCTATTTCCCACTTCTTAGGCAGCTACGGTCACTAATTCTCGTAGATGAAGAAATACAGTGGCCTTTGACAGAAGATGGCCTGCCAGAATAGACTCTACAGGAGCTTTGTCTTTGTATTCTGGCCTCAGTTGACCCTTTGCAAACCCAGTCTCCAAATTCCCAATGACAAAAAGGTCTCTGGCAAAACAATAGGATTCTTTGATATCACATGTTCTGGGAACAGCACCAAGAGATCTTATCCAAACATTTCTCACAGACCTCACAAACACTAGGGAAAACCAATTCACTGCAGTTGGCACAGGGAAGAATGAGTCGCATCTTCCTGCTCCAGTGAAGTCTTTATTGCTGTTAGAGGGTTTTATCCCCAGAAAGTGACATTTTCAGAGGAGAAGGAAGGCAGCCTTAGCTCACAGTTTGGGTCCCATAGTAGCTTTGAAGCTAACAAATAGAGTTGATCTTAACTAGACTTGAAGTTTCTACTCAGATGCACAATATACTGTAAAGAATTGCTTATTTTCCATTTTTAATTTTGCCTAGAGACACTTCCATGAGTATCTAATAGATTTTAATAGAATGTCTTTGATGTTAATGATTATCATGACTCCAAAAAAAAAAAAATGACGGTTGACCAAACAAACATTCTATTATTTAGAATATTCTATTATTCTATTAAAATTAGTTAGCAGTTAGTTGCACAGGGAATTAGCATATGATTTTTCTATACTTATATTCATGGATGAGGCAGCATCAGAAACAAAGTGCTACCTAGTCTCAGGAAGGCCAAGCAGCAGTTCTCCCTCAAGAATTGTCTACTCCTTCCTTTGGCAAATAACAATGTAATGACCCACCTGCTTCTTCACATACTTCTTTTTCAAAAGCTGATAAATTAAGAGAATCCAGTAAAAATATAAAAGAAACCACATAGCCTGTTTTGTATAATTAATTATCTAATTAAATGTCCTGTTTAGTTAGGTTTTACATAAATGAGAAAAAATCCATAAGCATGCACACCCTCCTCCCCCAGTTTACTGAATAAACTTGCATTTTGTACATGTAAAATGGGCCTTGGAGAATCTCTAAGAGGCTAATTCTTCATCTGTAAAGGCAAAGAGTTTGTATTCCTCATCAGAACTATTTCAGTGCTTTCTATAAGTCCCTTATTCATTCTAACACTACTGCATTGTGATTTTACTATGTTCCACACTGTAATAACTATGACATTGCTATTCATGAATATAACATTACCTTCAAGACAAAAAAGCAACCCACACACCAATCTGTGACTGGTAGTTATCCATCTTACAGGGTTGTCTCTATTAGGTTTTCAAGTTTAAAGTGGCTTGATTCATGTATCTTCTGAACACTCCTATCACACTGATCTTTAATTCCATAGCACAGGTAAATATATGTTTGGTTTCAACACAAGGCTGAAATCCTGGTCTCACTGAAATCAGGAATTCATTCTCGTAGTTCTGAGCTTTCAACATAAAAAACAAAACAAAAACAAACAAAAACTTTTTTTTTTCCAAAACTTGACTGAGAGATTCTAAGAAGTCTCCACAGGAAGACGCTGTGAGGACGACTCTTTTGGCTCTTTAGCCAAAACTTGTTTTTAATTGGATGATTCCAGCCGTGCTTAGCATTGTGTACATTTATGCTAGTGGTGAAGGCACCATTGCAAAGGGTTAGCCCTTTGCAGCAATGTGTAAGCTACTTCAGAAATGGGCAAGACAACGCAGGCACAAATTACAGAATTAGGACATTGTGTCGGTTCTTTACAGCAGAACCATCTTTTGAAGGCTTCAGTCATTTTCAAACACAGCATTGTGCCTATTGTGACACCTTGTCTACTACCCCTAATCTGAAAGAATGTTTAGACATCAGAGAGCTGCCTATTTTGAATTTACCTGGGACAATTGTGCATTGCCACAATTTCTTCACCTCCATCTGTGTTTTTTTCATTGCAATCTTGTTAGAGATGTTCATGCGAAACAGTAGGAAATGACATAATGTATCACAGTAAAGTAAAAGAGATTATTGAAATACATTAGTACAGACTGTGCAGTAACTGAAGAATATGGAATGACAATATTGGTCATTTGAGATTTCTATCTACATGATTCTATCAGAAGTGAATTGATCCATAGAAACAATTCTCCTTTATTGAACGAATGGTAACAGAAATTAAACCACTCACCTCCAAGAAGAACTGAAGGTAACTTGGTCATATGCCCACGGTCTTCAGGTTCCTGAATATTATCTCAGTGGTATTAGTATTTGGAATATGGCTGAATACTATGTGATGAGAGCCCAGATGATTAACTAAGCAGGTGCAAATAAGGTCATTGCTGAAATTTTCTGCCTTCAAATGGAACTTGGCTGGGTAAAAAAAGGGATAAAAACACAGATTTTTTTACAAGTAATTAGGTACCTCACATTGCTGGAAGGCAGCCACTACTATTTTCAAAAACTCCTTAAGAATTTAGAAAAGGTGCTCTTGAAAGTGCTCATAGGCCACCAAATTGGGCACAGGTTCATTTTCTAGAGAAGAATATAGTTTCTAAACCTACATTACCTGAAAATCACAAAGAAGTAGTCATTAGCTCCCTCCTGTTCCCAGAACAGCAGTCACAGAGTCTTGGCATACCAAGCTTACCAAGCACATTGCTTTTGCTAGCACTGAACACCATGGCTTCTTTTCCATTCCAACATAAAAGAAGAGTCTACTAAAACAGAAAAGTTGTCTGAAGCCTTGTTTTGTCACATCACCACATAAAACCTGAAGACTAAGCACATATACAAGACAGAGCAAATTCCAGATGTATATGTGCAACACAGTGCAAGAGGTATGCGACAATATCAGTTCTCTACTGTCAGAATCAACTAGACGAGTACATTACAGAATAAAACCCAGAAGCTCTGATGCAGCCTGATTGGACTTCTCAAGCCAGTTGTGACATGACAAGGAGGGGAAGGGCAATGTTATTACTCTTGCAGTGACTGTTTATGAATAAAAAATCTGTTTTTTATTCAATTGGATTGCCATATGTACTAATTAATCACACATTGTAATGCTAAAAAAGAACACCATGAACAGTAGCTGGGATTACTGTGGTTTAAGTTTCATTCTTTTGAGATATTTTGCCCCGTCTCTGCCTGAACTGAATCTCAATGCAGCATGCATTACAATTTGCTGTTCTCCCAAAGTCATTACCACCTGGCAAATCTAGCTTTTAAACCCTTCAGATGTACCAGTGACAAAATACAGGATTTAATACATCAACATGCATTTTGGATTATTCTCTTAATGATCTCTTGAAAATATGGCCATCTTGTATTTCTTCCATCCTCTCACACTTTGTCTTACCTCCCTATGGAAACTATTTTTATCTTTAATATAGAAAACTTCCAATGCAAATGAAAATCAAATTATGAGTGGCAGACACTGGACTTCCTCATTCTAATCCTGTCAAACCCACTGCAGAAGGAATTATGATGGCCCTTTTCTACTGTTGTATGTTGAGAAGTGGACTAGTCATAGTTGGAAAAACCTGTAATTTGTCAGTGTCTACAATGTTTACACAGAGCAATGATGAATAACGGTAGGACACCAACTGAGAGAACGATTCCTGCCATGCATTAGCACAAATCCGTTTCTCAGAAACTTCAGTTTGACAATCTCAACAAACACTGCATGCTGGATTGGCACATCAAACCAGGAAAGCATGCCCTTCATCTTACTTTCAGAAGAAGTACCTGTATTAGCACTTTATTAGTGGAAGACATAGTAGACTGTTGAGCGGATGATATAAAGAGATGAGGGAATTCATAGCTACAAAATGTTCTCTTAATACTATTTCCTTTTAACATTTGTATTATATAATGACAAAACAGTAAATATAGACCAATGTAGGAAGCATAACGAAATTATGAACAGATCTAACAAAAAAATAACAAAAATATGACAACCGAAGTCTCATATTTAGTTGAATTCTGAAAAGGGATTTTTTTTGTCCTAAGTTTTCAGTGGGGGAAAATATTTTCAACTAACCTGTGTGCATACAGAATATAATCTTTCACCGAATTCCTCGATATAAGTATGAAGCAATCTCTGTGTATAGGAGGATCTAATGAATAAATGTGTCATGCAGTAACTGGCATGAGACAGTCTGATCAAAAACCTGAAATAACAACCAAAAAAAAGCACAGGTTCAAACACTGAACTGAGCATATTTCCTGTGCATGCAGCTGCCATATATTCCCTGCTCTTCCCTGACCTCAGAATAAAATATGAGACAATAAAACTCTGAGGGGAAAGGAAGTGAAATGTGAAAACAGAGAATATGAAAGTATCACCCCCACAAAAAGCAAGAGAGAATAATAAAACAAATGAGAGAACTGAAATGTCAGCGTGAATGAAATGCAGAAACAAAGGAGAAAGAAAAAAAGCTGTCAAAAATAATTAGGAGAGTAAAAAAGCAATCTAAGAAAAATAAAAGAAATGAAGGGTCACTTCATAGCTAGGTAACTGTATCTGAAAGGCATTATAATACAGGCTCTCTTCTCTTCCAAAAATAGTTGTAAGATTTTCTCTCTTTTTATTTTCTTTAATTAAGAAACTCCTAAAATGTACATTCAAAGTGTCATATGACTCTATTATTTATTCTATAGCCATTGCTGAGGAGGAACCATTGTAAACTATATAATTGAAGGCTTGCTTTGCTTTTCAGATTTAGGAGTCTCCTGCTAATCTTTCTGAAATCTTTACTTTTGTCTTTCTATTTACTACATTTGACAGATTAATTCCCATTGAAATGCTGGAAAATGCCTATAAAAAATCCCAAGAAGTTATGTCATTATTTAACTAAATTGATGGCAAAATAAACACACAAATGAGTCATTCTTTCTGTAATGCTGAAATATGGATAATGAGCCCTTTGTAAGTTAGATAGAATCCAGACAGAATAAAACATTTAAATAATCTATTAAAACTTCATGTTTAAGTATATATGGCAATTTCTAACTGAGAAAGCCATAAAGCAAACTCTATTAGACAGCAATTTGATATCAACTTTCTCGTATCTTCCTCTGAGGGGCTTGAAAAGCTGTCAAGGAGCAGAAACATGAGTTGAAATTGAGGTTATTTATTTTGATTGTTACTGCTTTTGTATGACAAGATTTTCAGTTTGAAAAATAATCTCACACGAGGTCTAGCAGGCTGTCTACCCACAATCAGTGGTGTAGAAAGCAGATGGAACTATTATCTGTTCATCATTCTAAATTTGTCTGGATCTACCTGAATAAATCTCATGAACAGATCTCCATCGATTCCAGGGAATCTGAGCAGGAATCACTGATCCACAACATTCTAATTGTGTTACCAGGGCCCAAGTTATAAAGAATGGAAGATACTTGCCTGTGAGGTTGGACCTTCCTTGACAATGACCTTATTCGGTAAAATACTGCTCAAGGCAGAGTTCCACTGAAGCTAATGGATATAATGCTCTAAGTAATGATGTGAACAAGTCAGAAGACTTTAATTTCAAACATCAGAATGGTTAAAATACAGCACTACTTTTTTTTTTTTTCTTTTTGTGGTAAGGGAATCGTAACGACAATATGCCACAGCATTTTCTAAGTGTCAGTATATCATGCCTTTTCTAAGTGATTTTTTTCTTAATTCTAGCCTTAGCCCACCATCTTTAGTGAATAAAAATTCAAATGAGTCATCCTATCAGATGGCAATTAGTAGTGGATACACTATAATGACATGCAGATTTTATTGTCACCATTCTACAGGATTTACTGTTTGGTCCTGTCGATGTAGAAACAATAACGTTTATTTTGTCAGTTCACGAGAGATACAAGAAAAATTAGCTCTATACTCTTCTGAATGCTCATCTAAGCCATCCAGACTTATCAGCAGCATTGTATTCTTTACAAAAAATTCCAACAACTAGGAAATCTCTTGAAATCATGCTCTAAAATCTTTAGGTAAAGAAAACAGAAGACACTTCAGGTATTGTAGGTATCTAACACCTTGTTTTTAGTACTCTATTTAGTTGTAGCTTATCCCATTGTCATAATGTAAAATGAAAAGTAAGTATAATGAGTTAAAACAGTTTTAGGGAAATTAATCAGGAATTGTAAGAACTACTTGATGTTCTTACAAAGGATTAACTTTCATGTACCAACAGCATTACAAACCACTGTGAATCTTGTGACAGCTACCAGAGTCCAGAGTTCAACCACACACTGCTATGAAATCTTTCTGCAAACTCATATGCACTGAAAGTAGAGTTCAGAGAATTGTCGAGCATCTGGAATGATTCAGGGAAGGCAAACGGGAAGATTTTTGCTGCTTCTTACAAATGTTTTGCTGGCATTATTTTCCATGATGGAAGGCACTGAAATAAGGTAACCTTAGTTACCTTATTTTTTTAAGCATGGTTTATCTGTGTTGATTTGAAGAACACTAACAGGCCTCATTTTTATAAATAAAAAGAAAGCATACCATGGATTAAATCCAGCTCCTTTCTGCAAATGTGTGTAAAGCAGACTGGCTGCTGGTTTCTTTCTCTTGCTAGAGATCACTAGCGGCAGCTGGACCTCATGCTTAAGGGAACCTCTCAGAAGGAGTCAAGTATAGCCCTGCTTTTCTATTGTCCCAATATTGAGGGAGCATGGTTGCGTCAAAGAGCACCATGAGTTCTGATTTTCCACATAGTTCTCACCTGCTCCCAGGCTAACCTGAGGACAGAGACCTGAATCCAAACTCCTGTGAAGTGGAAGAGAAGACCTGCAGTAGGGAATTGGAAGGCAGATCAAAATCTGACAGCTCTTGGCTTCGGCTCCCTCTGGTGGGTAATGCTTACTGCAGAGAACAGCAGAGTAGTAGTGGTCCAGGGAACAGCCCTGAAACAGAACAAAGTCAGGTTGCCAAAGTCTTCTTCAAATACACAGAAATACACTGACAGAGCAATGATTAGAACTGAGATCAGAGCTCTGAGCTACGACTCAACACATTTGCATTGAAAAGAGGAGATGCAAGATTCATGTTAGAACTGAACTCTCATCAAAATCAGAGGAGAAAAACAAAGAGATTGAGGGTTTGTCCCAGGTGGAAACCTATTTTCAGCATCTAATGTCCATTAGAATAAAATAAGGAACTTGTTAAGCACTTATTTTCCGACAAGAACATTTTCGTGGATTTCCATTCTTGACTGATATTTTGGAGGCTAAAGTTTGATGTCCTTTCTCAAAAGCATTTTATTCTCAGGATTCAGAAAATATTTACTGTTTCATGAATTTCATACCAAAAAGATTATTTATTTGTTACAAAAGTTTTAGCTCCAGTGGAAAAGGAAAATATCTTTTCAAGTCTCTGATATCTCACCAACAAAACACACACATTTACAAGGTGAATCAACTGAACATTAAAGCAAATTTATTATTTATATTATTTATATTATTGGATGCAATTCTAAGACATTCTACAAGAATGATGCAAACACTGTATCGCTTTGTCTTAAATACTTGGGTTATGATAATGGTAGTTTGTAATAGCTATAAAAATTAAAATAAACACGAGTAACCCCTGTGCTACAAAACAGTACTGAAATTTTGGTTACCTCAGAAAAATGCATGGAGATTTTGCAGATATCAGCAATCTGTTAGCAGAGGTTTAACACAATTAATTGCACATTTCTGTTCTCACCACTGGCATCAATAGATCAAATAATTTTTGCATCCCTATGTTAAAACACACACATATTTATTTTTTTTCCTTTCAGAAGCTTACTTGTTGATCTGAAACAAGTTCAGATGTTTTGTTATTAATAGATGCCTTGTTGGGAGAAAAACAACATTCCCATCAGAAAACAGTAACCAAGCATGAGAGCATTTGGAGTAAGAATAGTCACATGAACTCATGACTGTCAATGTACACTGATGGTCTTCAACTGACTGAGTCTATTTTCTTCAGGCATAGTACCAACTGAATCAACTGAAAAGTCTGTTCATTAAATTATTTATGGAGTTGCATCATACCTAAAAAAAAAACACTAAGCTGTAGGCATACCTTTTACATCACAACTTTCATTCTGGATTAAAAAAACAACAAAGAAACCAAAAAAAAAACCAAACACCTTGCAGATTCTATAAAAGACAATCCTTTCTATTATTTTCTCCTTTAAGAAAAGAAAATCATTCAACTGCCAGATCCAAATAACGAACTTGTTATCAGAAGCTCTTCACTAGATACATAGTTTTAATTGGAATTCAAAGCAATTAATAAAATACCCTCGAAACCTCCCCTAGAGTTAATTTAATTACTTCCCTCTCCCCTTACGGTGCTTCACGTTTGCCTTACATTAACTAGCACAAGGTTCTTAGGGTGTGAGTTATGTACAGTACAGACAGGCTTGTGGGACTGCATCCTCCTTGTGGTCTCTGCAGGCTAATTAATGGGTGAATTTATGAATCCCCTGCTTCTGGGTGGCCTGGAGACTGAATGGAATTGTTATAATGCTCGTAGTACTGTAATAAGACACACAAAACTCATGCTCCTGGCATTTATCTACAGAGGTGAGGAGGAAAACTGCTTCTCCTTCTCATACATAACTGACTCCACCAATGCATGTGTGCGTATAGACAATATTTGTCTATAGGGACAAATATTAGATATTAGGAAATCATTCTCCCATGTCAGACTGGCTATTATTTTGGAAGATTTTCCTTTGCTCCTGCAGCACTGAAAACAGTGTCCCTTCTTACCATCACAGGTGACCTCAGGTTGGGAAGGACCTCAGCGAGTCTCTAGTCCAATCTCCTGCTGCAAGGAGGGCCAGCTGGGAGATCAGGCCAGGATTTTCTCTGCATCTCTTGGCCATAAGGTTCAACAGGTGACACCAGGTATCTCCTGCTGCCAGCACACAGCTCAGTCCCTCAAGGATGTTAATGCTCTTATCTTACTAAATTTAACATGGGGTCTCCTTGTGAATGCAGTGGCCCATAAATAAGAAAATAATACAATAATAATAATAAGAAAACAATAATAATAATAATAAAATAATAATAAAAAGAAAAGTGATGCATGGTGCAATTGCTCACCACCAGCTGACTGATGCCCAGTCCATCAGCAGTTGCCCACCTCCCACCCCCCCAGCCAAGTCCCCCCATTTTATTGTTCGGGGGGCCACCACAGGACAGCATGGACATCCCTCTGGGCCAGCTGCCCTGGCTGTGTTCCCTCCCAGCTCCTTGGGCACCCCCAGCCTCCTCGCTGGCAGGGAAGCACACGAAGCTGACAAGTCCTGGACTTGCACTGCACTGCAACAACTGAAACATCCGCGTGTTATCAACATGATTATTGTCCTAAATCCAAAACATGGCACCATACCAGCTGCTATTAAGAAAATTATATCTACCCCAGCCAAAACCAGGACAAGTGCATAATTGACTGGGTAAACAATAATTTAAAAAAATAAAAAAATCTGTTCCAACAATGCAAATTTTTTTCTTTTAAATATTTCTGTTTAAATTTATCAAAATTAACTTACCTAGGAAAGCAATCATAAGCTAGAGAGGGGCTGCCTTTGCCACTTTTCCCAAGTAATTTGTATATTCTATACTACCTCTTCTTACCCTACAACCAACCTTTTATCTGATTTTTTAGGTCATCCATTTTTTTTTCTTCCAGTGAAACATTTGATCCTGTATGAGAAAGGAAAAAGGGCAAACACACAAAAGAGAGGAAACTGATGTGTCACAAGTCTTTGGGGAAGTCCTGTGCTACTTTGAGAAACAAGGCTGTCATACTGTATAAAGAAATCCAAATTTGTTTATTTTCACATTGTGAAAAATGAAATTCCTCTGTCAAAAAACAAAGATTAATCTGCCATCACACAGAGATAAACGTGTTCTAAATATCTGACACAACAGAGCCAAAATAATATAGGAAGTAATTAGAGAAAGAGCTCCACATGCACTGAAAAAAGGCTTCTTCATAATTTCCCTTTATATCCTTTCTTTGTTGTAACTTCACTTCAAATGTATCGGGGGGTTTAATCCCTCACGAAAAACTATGCCAAGTGGGATGGCCATTTCTCTAGGCTAGCTTGTTAATTGTACGTTCATATAACTACCTTTCCACCCAACTGATTTTGACTAATTGTTGCTGAATCAAACTAACCCAAACCCTTACTCCAGTGATAATACAGAGCAGCTGTGAAATGGCATCTCTTTACATTTAAAGTTTTGAGGTTTTCATGCTGAATAAATGCAGTGCATTACTTTTGCAAATTTCATCCATTTCCCACTCATGGGATCTGAGAGACCACCTGGTTCCTCCAGGTCAGCCACATGGAAGAACACTGGAAAAGACGCTTACAAATGGAAAAAATACGGTGGTTTCACTTGCTTTCCACAAAAAGTCCTTGCTCACTTGACAGAAAAATAGTGCTTTCTGACAATTGCTGCACTCTTGACCTGAGACTGCTTTCAGCACTGATGGCTGTGCATATCATGTGCAAAATACGGCAGATTGGAAATACGTGCTTGTGTGGGTTTCTCGGGGGCACAGCACACAGTACACTGTAGCCAGAATTCCTATATGAAGAACATCTCTCAGATATGATAGCTGCAAAAGCTGAAATAATATTAATATTGATTTCCCTTGTTCCCAGAAGTCTGGTTTGGAGCCCTGACTTTTTCTGATAAAAAAACATGAAGCTCTACAGGCAACAATGCCTGTCCCTTCCTTGGCTTGGGAACAGCACTAGCATAGTGATCAGCATCCCTGCCTGATAAGAAGAGTGTGACTCGTTTGCTCACAATGTATTTGACAATATCAGTTTAATAGGACAGCTGATTTGCAGGTTTTTGTGCCTGGAATGACAACTGGGTTTTAGCTGGGTGCACAAAAAAGGAAGCAAAATTAGTAAAGCTAAGGACAGTAAAGGTAAGGAAATACCCATGGTGAAATGAGGCCATATTAAAGCCTCATTCAGGCTCAGACATAGCTTATGGCCCCGGAGCTTGTCTGAACTGATCACTTCCAATTAAGCAGCGCACTGGCATGATCCAGAAAAACAGTTATGATGACAGTAGGGGCTGAGCGGGGAAGGGAATTTGCACTTGATCTAAAACATTACAGGAAACCATTACTCAAAAGGAGCAGAACACATCAGTTTTACAGACAGGTGAGACATTCCAAGCTCTCTCTACCATGCCATGTTCTACATAGGTTCATGCTGACAAACATAAAACAAACAGCAGCTTGCTGCTGAACTCACAGAGCTCGACCCTGCCAAATGTGCCAGAATTTCCTCATCCCCGTTGTAAACACTTGCCTTTTCCTCCCAACATGTAGTGTATTTGTGAGAAAAACTTGGAATTGATATTTCTAGGTAAACAGAAAGAGAGAAAGACTTAGCTAAACACATTTTCCTTTTCATTATTTGCAAATCTTCCAGCAGTCTTACAAGTAAATAAATAACACTTCATGACTTGCGAACAGCAAACCAAACACCATTATTTCATAATGACATTGGAAGTACACATGAAAGTTACCTAAAATGCAAACTAAGTTCTTAAACCAGCTGCCTTATGTGCAAATTTTTCAAATAATTGCAGACACAGGCCTTCATAAATATGCAGAAAAAATGCCATTATCTTCAACTGCATTAGTTAACACTAAACACTTTCAAAGGTAGAGGTCAAAGTCACCAACTTAGTGGAGGTCCCAACAGACCTGTGTAGGTGCAAATCAAAAAATATTCTTGTGTAAGGTATCATGTGTGGACAAAGGAACATCAAAATTAATAGAAAAGGCAAAATTCAATACAAAGGTTTATTATTCCCAGAATCTACCAATCTGATTTTCTAATTCTTCTTCAATTCTTTATTCATAAAATAAAAATATGTTGCAAATGCTATCCTTGCTCAGCAGTAAGCAGGTTGCTGTCTGTGCCAGCTGCCTAGAACCCCCTCACCTGATACTAGGCAAATTGCTCATGCTTTTGGTAGCCTCAAGACCACTTTTAGATGAACTTAAATAAAAAGGGATTTTTTTCCAGTACTTTTGAAGTACTTCAGTACTTTATAACACAGCCTTTTGTCTGCAGCTCCTGTATCTTCTGATCTTTGCTACTTTCCCTCAAATAAGGTTCTTGGCAAAGCTGACAATGTTAATTGGGTGATTTCAATTTTGCCAAAAGTCACTGCAAAGGAATTCAAGATAGGAGGAATGGAATCTGCTGTTGATGGGGTCGATTCCATCTTTGCTCTAGCTTCCATTTTTCTTATAGACACCGGTGCAATGAAGATACAATAAGAGAATAAACCTTTCATGCATGGAAATTAGCTGAATCCCCACATACTGAAAGGCAACCAGTGGTAACTCTTGCTACAACCAAGTAATGTCAGCATTATATCCAGTACACTGATAAATAAGACTTTCTGCACAAGTTGTACTAAATTATTTTCTAACAACCCTAGACAATAGCTTAACTATTACTGTTTCTACCAGACAGCTTTAGGGTTGCAGCAAGAAAAGAAAATAACATCTCTTCAGACAAGTAATGAGCAAACCCATTTCACTGAGATAAAAGAGAGGAGATGAAGGGGGTGGCAGAAGCACAGAGCAGATCTGTGCTCAATAATGTTGTTTTACAAATTACGTTGTGAAGTCCGGAGCCCATACCACAGACAAGAAAATTGATCTAAGATAAAGATTGAAGGAAAGAACTAACATAAGAAGCCAAAACTTGATGCATGGTATCTTGTGTTAAACCTTTTCTCAACAGATCAATACAATGCTTTGTCTGTGAGTTCATGTAATAGAAAATCACGCTTGAAACCCCAATGAGTCCACTCAGATCTCATTTTGCAGCTGAAAGAAAAAGTTGCTCTAGGCCATACCTAATACTTTCCTTGGCTTCTTCAGATTTGTGAGACACAGCTGAGTTTGTTACTAATGCAAAGAATTAACAGCAATAAATCAGCAGAAACAGATCTTAATTAAACATAAATGAACAACTGCTTATAAGATTTTGATTCTCGATTTGCATTGCCTTAATTTCATGCCAGTGCCACTGTTTCTGATGAAATTGCTGGTGAAGTGGGGTATCCAGCACAAATTAGGGATGACATAATTTCAGCCTTCAACATCACTCTAACTCATCATGCCTCCTCAAGGATTTAAAATGACATTGATTCTCCCCAGCGTAACTTTTGCTGGTAGATTATTACTGCATTATTAAGCTTATTCTGCAGTAGTAATTTCATTCTCTGCAGTTAAACAGAATTTCACAGCATGTATTTTATTTTGCTTGGCCAAAGTCCAGGCATTTTGCTCCCCTAGCAGGGCCCAAACAGAAGCCTGGAGATTGTAGGAGTTACATACACTTAATGGACTGAACAGTACATTGAACAGGAAAAGGCATTTATGGTTATGGACAATTAACATCTTTGAGGTTCTACTTTACGTATTTATTACAGCAGTAACACGCTCACTTAGGTATTGCTTATCCTGCCACAGGTTTCTGCAGAGTGCCAAAACTGGTGATGTCCCTAACTCATTTTATCGCTGAAATTAAAATTTCTCCTCCTTTTAAGAAATAATGTATCGCTAATCATTCCAGCTGTGACCTTCTCCTCATTTTGGGTTTCTAGTCTCACCTGTGTAAGAAGTTTAGTGGATGCTTCCTGTCTGAGAGCAAGAGGTGCATATTCCTGAAATATCTTACATACATCCTGGAAAGAGCTCAGCCATTTGCTCGAAGCTTGCTGCCTGTGTGTAGGATCATTGCCGAAAACACACCTGTAAAATGTGCCATGAAGACAAGTAAAAGACAAGCTGGAGAACTTACCAGAAAATTAAGAAGCTGCTCTAATCATAAAACATAATTAAAAAACACAGTTACTTTCAGTTAAGTGCCGCACAGTTTGGTAGATAGGCAATATAGTCCCAATGCCTCTGTTTTAATAAGATATCTCACCTGGGCCTCATCTCTAAAATGGGAGATACAATCTCACATGGCTATTTGATGATCTTGATACGGGCATTAATAATAAAGATTCAAGAGAAGTTTTCCTTTAAATTATACCTTGTAATACTGCACTTCATAATATAAAGAGAAAAGTGCTGTTTCTCATTTAAATAAAGTTACTATTCATTTGCAGGCAGGAATGTTGAAAGAAACTTTTCAGACTTAGTATTTCTTTCATGCAACGGCTTAGCAATAAAGCTTCCAATGATTAAAGGAGTGAAGCAATTTCAGACTAATGAAAAATAATCTCCTTAATGGATTGGAAGAAAAAACATTTATTCCTCTACCAAACAACTTCAGAACTAAAGGAACTAAGTACTAACCTGGAAGGCTGCAGTTTATAAATACTTGAAACAAAGTTTTATCCAGTCTGTACTGGTGGTTGAGAAGCTGCAGCTATTCATCACATTCGAGCAGGTTTACGCTCGAGGAATGAGGATGACACATTAAACATTTCAGATGAGCAGGATCTGCTGGAGTTTGATTCTTTGTTAGAGTACATTTCAGTTATATTTTCTTTTGATGATTTGCCAGTTCCCAAAAAGTGTTAAGCAACACCTGCCTGCTAGTCATCCATCTGCACTGCTTCTTTAGTCAGAAGTGCCTCTTTCGACTCCCCACGAGATGCAACACTTAGCATTTTCTTCTCTTTATTTCAGTTAGTTGTATTCTTTCAATTATACCTTTAATTAATTTATCCTTTTATAATCTCCCTGTGATGACAGGATCATCAAGTTTTTGCCCAACAAAAGATTTTGAGTAATGAAAAAAAAAAAAAAAAGGAACACACATGCAAAGGGAACAAATACAACCCTGATCTTCATACAGTACAAAAGCCAATCCAACAGGTTTCTCAGCGTGTGTATCAGTTAAGAATTTATTTCATTACCCTCTTCTTCTTTCATATTTTAGGCTTACAACATGTACTTTCTTTATACAGTAAAGCCAGCACTTACTGTACCCTCACAAAAAAAAAGAAAAAAATGGAACCCCTAAATTAAATAAAAAAGAGCCCCCAAACCTTACAACTTTTGGAGTTGGAGAACTTTCATCATGCCGTGAAATTAGGATAAACAAAATAACCATAGTTAAAAGCTCAGTTTTTGAGCTTTTATAATTAATCCACCTGATAAATTCAGATTTCATGTTAAACGTTATTTGCAAACAATTAATGAATGGCTCTACTACATTTAGGCTGCAGGATGATTCTTTAGGGCTGATTTCTTACCTTTATAGTAGGAGTTTATTTCTCAGCATTGACTGATTTTTATCCTCCAGAAATTTTTGCAGTTCGATCAGTTCAATCTTTGACCGAGACGATGGTGCATCTGATGTTTAAAAATGCAAAGCAGATGAATATACAAGTTTTGCTTATTGTGGAAAAAAAATCTCTATGTATATATACATATATCAAATACCTTTAAACAGGTATTCACATATGCATCTGTCTTGTCATTTATGGCAGGGTACATGCCAGTGGCAATTACGGCTGTAGAGGTAGTGGTGATCAATGGTAAGTCAGAAACTCCTTCATTTACACTGCTCAAGGAGTTGCTGGTCATACTTTCTGCAAGTATCATATTAATAACAAACCTAAAAAAATCTAACTGAACTAAATTCACTAATCTGAATAGTCTAATTATAATTTCTGAAGATATGTGCATTGTATGTTCATGAAGACTGAAGACATTAACACTGACATTTAATCCTGAAATCATAAAAATTGAACTGTTCTACAGAAACTCATTGCTCAAATAGGTGCCCTACTGTGAATTTGCATTGGTTAACTAACTCCTGATTGCTCCCTTGAAGTATAATAACTTCAAAAATATAGTTGAAAATGGTTATTTCAGTCATGTTTGATGTATCATGTTGAATTTAAAAGCAGCTTTCAGGTGCTGGCTAATATGTTGTTACATAAAAAGATCAAATTTATTAGTGGCCTACTCTAGTGAGCAGTACGGCAGCCTTAGGCATGACAATGTTGTTTGCATAGCAGTAATCAAGCAGCTTTCACTCCCCTAAAAATGCCATCCATAAAATGGATGTATAATAGGAGAACTGGACTTTGTGAAAACACGTATTAGAACTTGATGAGGAACCTTGATATTATGCTGTGGATTTGTTATGCAGACAGCACTGCAGAGAGGATTTCAGCCTACAGAGCTGAAATAAAGGGATAACACAACACAGGTTTTGAACCACATTAATCAGTGCTTTTCTCACTGTGTGTTGCATAGTTTATTTTTAGTTACAAATTTATTTATTTATTCATATATATACATTAATGACAAATAGCTTTTGGCAAAAGCTTCATTAATATGTCATTTGAATCCTTATGACAACTAGATTTTCCAGAAACTTTCTGGAAAGTGAAGTCAAAGTTGTTCCTCTATATTCCTGAAGAACAAGACTAGAGTACAGAATGTCATAATACTCTAAAATTACATTCATATCAGGTAAACAACTTTCTTCATAGTAAAGTCTATAACTCTTTGACAGCACTCCACCTACTTAAAAATTATTTTGACTGTTTTGTGTCTGCAATATGACCTACTTTATACAATGAGTATACATAGACATGCTATCCTGTAACTAAGCTAAGAGTGACGGCTTTTGTATACTAAAATTAACAAATATTATCATAAGTGATTCAAATCCTTAGATTAAAAATTCTTACCATGCTTAGAAGTTTCTGAGTAAAAATTACTTTTCCATAAGCTGCCCACTTTTTTCTTTTGTGGAAGAGTTTAATGACAATGCAGATGAATTACATAGAAGTTTGAAACCTTCCATTTTCTTTTAATTGATGTTGTTTTCCCCTACGTCATTGCTTCCCCCTTCTTTCATTGTGAAACCACAAAATTCTGCATGAGACGCTCTCTGCAATTTCTTACAGCACTTTTCAGAAAAAAAAAGATTAAAAAATAAATCAATGGAATGACAACAGTAGTGGTTGTTCACAAATATTCAAGTCACTCTTCTGTGGGTATCAGCAAATTGTAGCCTTCCAAGGTTCCAGAGTCCTGAATTCTGTGCAGAAAACAGAAGAACAATATGTATGGAGTCCATGAGATGAGGGGTTATTTATGCTGGCTTATCAACAACCTTCAAACAGCAAAGAAAACTACTATCTACCCACCTGCTATTTAGTTGTGATTCTTGAATTTTGCAATTAATGGTTCCCAAACACCTCCATTACAACACTGAGTTGCTCTGCTTGCTTAGGTTGCAGCATTTCTTTCACACTTCCTATCTTACCTCCACTGATACACACGGGTTACTCTGGTAAATATACACCAGATCTCAACATACAGAGCTCAAAAGTAAGAATTATTGCTACCAATATTTGAAAAAACAAACAAACAAACAAAAAACATTAGAAGCACAGCAGGAAAAATATGTATTTTTTTTTCCTATAGGAGGGAACAGAATAGAAAAGAAGCATTTTGTTTTCTAGCACATCTTCTTCTCTGGTCTAAACTGTTTTCAAGTTTTGTATTTCTAGAGGGAAACTATTGTCATTAGCAACATGCTGTTATACCAGCTTATTACATCAGTTTTGCAGCAACAAGGCAGCTAGAAGCTTACAGTGTTTTATGGAGGAGGTGGCTGGGGAAGGAGATAACTGAAAAATAGTATCCAAAATATAATTTAATTCTTAATTGTAACTTCTAAATGAGCAGGGTTCTAAAGATAACTAAATTCTACTCAGCAAAGATTGTACTACCCCAAACGAACTTCACGTTTATAGACATTACCATCTATTTTGTAACAAGCTGTCCCTCAAAGCAGGAAAGTAATTGTTTGGTTTAATGGGTCTTGGCACCTTTGTTCGCATTAAGCAGCAAAACAGTAACTGTTTTTTCAAAATACTTTCACACTCTTAGGGAGTGGTACTGAAAATGCAAGATTGGTTCCTGCTATGGGAGTTCCCTGCAGTGCTGCTGTTCACTTCCTAATAGTACCACCTCGCAGCAGTAACAAGGAAACAAGCTGTCCTGGGAGGTTGTGCAATCTCTGTTCTTTGAGGATGTCAACACACGGTGAATAAAAGGCACTGGTGACCTGCTGCAGCACTGCCACCAGCCCTCCTGTAAAAGGGAGGTCAAACCAGGTGACTTCCAGAGGTTCCTTTCAGTCTGCACCTGATTCAGTATGCACTTACTAGGCTATTCACTGAAAAAAAAAAATTAAAAAAATACATACATAAAATTTTACCCTTCATTTGTGTTTAACAACCATTAACCAAGTTTTTCCTGTCTTCTGACGATGTTTTGGTTTTTTAATTCTAATTTCAGTTCAGGTTGGAGACACTACGTATAGGTCAAGGACTAAATAGTACAACCAATTGTACGCATCAACAGGAGCAAATTTTCTGGCTATTCACTGTTTCTCTCACATTGGGCAGCTTTGAATCTCTTCCAGCCTAAGGAGAGCTCACAGGGGAGATCAAAAGTTCGAGAAGTTGAACTTGATGCCTCTGGTTATGACAATCAAGCAAAGAAGGTATAAATGATGGCTGTACACTCTCCAACAATGTTTTGTGAAGAAGATGCTATCCACACAAATTACGTACACTTTTGGTCCTCCATACTGCACAGACTGGCATATTTTGGGCAATGGTATATGTTGTGGCTGTGCTTGCATTCTGGACACTCCAACTTTTAACCTCATCCAGTAACTAAAGAGGACTGACCTTCCTCAGCCTTCCCCCAACTTCGTCCAGCACCTGAGAGCTGTACAGAGTACAGTTACCCAGCATGTGGTTTGCTAATCACTACAGACACATCCCAGAGCACTCTATGAAATGCCCGCACCAAAGAACACATCTGTTCTCTTCATCCACTCCCCAGGTAGCTGCACATATGCCTAGGCTCAAAAGCCCAGACGCTAAATGCCCAGAGCTAACAGAGATCTGTACACAGCAGCACTCCAGCTTACGTGCAGACTTTTGAGGTTCTCTGCCAAAAGGAACAGGTGCTGTGAAAACAAACAAAATCCACCAGCGGTACACAGATAAGCAACCATTGCTTTTTCTTGGAAGGACGACCCACGCAGATTCCAGTATTGGTGGTTTATAGACACGGTCTCTTTGCTTACACCATCAGCAGGCATTCTGCTCCAGTATCGGCTTCTGTTACTGAAGGAAGGAGGCATCCACCCAGGGGCCTCTGCTAACACTCACCAAAATTTGTGCAAATTTCCCAGACATGGGTATTCCGCTGACAGGCAGTGAAAGCAGCCTGAGGTGGGTGGGTTGAACCAGACTCTGTCCTTATCAGCTGTCAACACATTTATAAAACATCAGTGAGGTTACAGGTTATCACACGCCTATCAAAGGCTGCTGTAAATAAATATTGTCCAGCACTACTTTGCCTATAGGTGTTTGAAGAAGGCAGTACACTAAAACTGTCCGTCCTCCAGGCTGAGTAAATTCTCACTACAAAAAGGAGGTGAAAGAACCAATTAATACAAAACTAAAACAAAACATTGAGCAGAACCTGAGATAAAGCCCAAGTGTATGAGTATCACTATGAATTATTAGAAGAGATTCAAATATTCATATATCTCATTAATACTACTCTGCACCCAAAGAGGGAGAAGACTTCTGAACCATGAGGAAGAATGTATACAACCTCTACAAGTCTTGCTACTGTAGGATAGAAAAATGTAGGCTAGAAACCAAAGGAAAGGAAAAGTTCTTCCTCATCAGCTCTTCAAATCACCTGACTCAACAGGCACTCCACACATGAATGCAAATTGGCTAATAGGCTAATACATCTGTTTGCATCCAGAACATTTAAAATATCAAAATAAGCAAGAAGGGAACATCTAAAAATAGTGGATCCACAATCATCTTGTAGAATTTCTCCCTTTTAACTTTTTCATACTGATTGCAATGTGTTAACCACGCCCAGGTGGCCTTTGTGGACAGCTTGCACATACATTTCTTTCTTTGCAGAGGTAAGCAGTGTATTTCCTTCCATCCTATGAAAAGTAAAGTATACCATACCACTAGAGCTCATTAAGAGAATATACTGAATCTGCACTGACTGCTGTAACATGAATTTTACTGAAAGCAATGCTTAATCACATGGATTATAGCTACATAATCAACCCAAAATTATCCATAAGCATTTATATGCCACAGTTTCACTGCATGGACACGGACTGAAGCAGACACTAATGCTGCTCATGTCCAGGCAGTTTTATTAAATCAGACTCCTTTGCCTCCGCACCTGGTTATTCTTTTGCAAATGTCCACTTTCTTCCAGGGACAGCTTTGCTAATTTATTTACTTCCGCAAAGTGAAAGTCTTCTTTCCTTTTCCAATTTAGGAGCATGGAAAACCTCAGATCTCTGTCATACTTTCCAACTAGCAGGGACACTAGGAAGCAAAGCATGAAGCATCTGCTTGGAAACTACTGACAGTGGGAAGCACAGTCACATGAGGAAATCTTTCTGTGCCTTCTTTTTCACATAAATGTCACGTGGGTAGCTTTAATTCTGGTGTGTCCTTACCTCTGAATGAGACTGATTTCCTCACTGTGTGTGTATTTGTGACTTTAGCACTATTTTAATCTAGGAAATAAACTTCTATACTACATGCTGTACTTTTATTGTCTAAAGACATGGAATGAGAGGAAAAATCATCATATGCTGTACGCCAGTTAACTAAAACTTGGTAATACTCTAGCACCGATCTTCAGGGAAGAATATAAAATTGATAATGCTGTGAAAATGTATTACCCATCTACTGAAGCTGTACACTTTCCATTAGACTTTTATCAATGGAAAGCTACAGTTTCCCTGTACTATTATAAAAATCTCTCTTCAAGGTCAACTGAACCATAGTTTTTCTGTAAGTAGAGATCAAATGGTTTCCTGTGGTGGAGAGAGCAGCTCTTTAGATAGTAATGCTGTCTTTGCACTTGTTTGTCCTCCAGGAAATCATAAAATGCATTACTGACAACACTTATATGACTTGAAGCAAAATCCTACTCTGAACACTGACTCCATACTAGACGATGGTTATTGCCTCTCAGTGACACTGTAACAGACACTTGTTTTAGAAGGAAAGATTATCTTTTCTTGAATGGTAGCTTCCAAGCTCATCCCAGAATGACTCCTTTTACTGGTCATTACCAGTAATAAAGATCCTGGGCATGAAATTATGTCCTCAGAGATACCCACACAAGCCCAGTGCCCTCCACTAAGATAGTGCAGATAGAGTTTGGCTGTCTGTCACTGGGGTGACTTTATTGGATCCCACAGCTAGCAACTTGCAGTACACAATCACAGGGTTTTCAAATTTCTGCCATGTTGTACATGTGAATACTTAAAACACGTATAATAAATAATAGGCATGAATGCTCACACCGTGGCATGGAATACCTACGTAAAACTATAAAGTAGATGGATGAACTTTCAGTCTTACATAGGACACTGGCACCGGCATTTGCGTTCTCATGTGTCTTGTGTAATTCAGCTATCTGGAGTCACTCCTCACTTTGCTCTTAATGAAAACGAGAGAGAAAACAGTTAATTCTTTCATCCTTGCCAAACATTCTGACATGTTTTTACAGTGCTGGTCAACACATTTTGTCTTAACTAAGAGCACAACAGATTTTCAGAGGTTACTTGGACGGTCTTGAAAGAGTAACAGGAAGCGTAGCAGTGAGACGAGAAGTTCTTCTCACAACCATTTAAGAGCCCCGTTCTGAGACAAAGCCAAAGCTACGCTGGTGAAAGAATAGGTGACAATAATAGAAAAAAAATCTATGAACCTCTTGTCTTCTGCCATATCCCAACCTTCTGAAGTGTATAGCTCCACAGCTGTAAGCTTTGCATTTTGCTGCGTTTTATTGCCCTGCAGCAATAAAAAGTTTTATCTCCTGTGTGCTTCCTTCCCTCTCCATTTCCTCCTCTGATCCTTCCAGAGTTATCGCACCTCTGTTATTTTATCTGTTGAATGAACATCTCCTTCCCCCTTCATTCCACTGCTGAGCACAAGTGCTGAGGGTGCCATCCCATAAGCCACACAGCACAGCCGAAGGAAACAATTTCCAGAGGAGAATTTTTCTTGGTGCAGCCCAGCTCACATGAGTTTCACTGCACCAAGTTCACCGTGCAATCTGGAACCACTTGTGTTGCCTCAGCTAAAAAGAGGATAGCCTCCTCCCTCTGCTTTTCTACCAAACATTGGGCACCAAGAAATGATGGTTTTCCCCCTTATCCTTCTTTTAGTCCCCAAAATCTCAAAGCATACCCAACTGATGAGCGATAACTACCTACCCCACACCCCAGCAGCTGTAGTGGCACTGCAGACGGCAGCAGCCTTGATTTCACGATCAGCTCTGCTTTTCTTGGCAGAAAAAACAAAAACAGAAATGGGTGGGGGGAAATGACATTTCAGGGGACACCCCCCTTCTAAATAACAAGCAAACAAACCACAAAATGCCGGGGTTTGAAAAGTTTTAGTAGTATATGTAGTTTAAACTCTAAGAACCAGAACATTTGAGTTGGAGAACTTAGCAAATTCATTTAAGTCATTTTAGGTGTTAAGACAGAACTGTAACAGTAAATTCTTAGAATTTAATCCTTGTTCAACAGGGAATGAACTGATCACAAAACAGCAGCTTTCCAAAGCATTCAGAATATTAGCCAATTCAAATAAATGCTGGAAGGCTTAAGAAGGAAACCAATATTTTAAGTTAAATTGCAGTTTACAAGATTAAAAACTTCATTTAAGCACCACCTCCATTTTCTGCACCAAGTCTTTCTGAGGAAAACCTTTGAGATTTGTTTGAAAAGGGGGGAGAAGCTTACTTATTTTTTTTCTTTTTTGCTTAAGCAGAAGGGCTTTGCCAAGTGCTTACTGCAATACCGCCACGCATAAAAATTACTATTATTTTTGAAGTCCCTTCAACCAACGCCTCTAATGCTTCAGTAAAACAAGTCGTGTATGTGCATTATGGAAAATTTCCAGACTGACAAATCCCTTTTTAATCATCCTGCGTCCTGGGCCCTACTACTTCTACTTTACTGCTACTAGGATTGACATTCATCTTCTCACTCCAACCAAAGCTCTACTACAAAACCAGAAAATTTAAATAAATGGTGTAGCCCTATAATCTAAGTGACTCTTGCCCTACAGAAATGAAGTACAAATCACTGTTTTTCCACTGCCTGTGACATTAGTTTACTTAAAAAAGGGGAACAAGGTATTTTACAACAGTGTTTAAAACTCAGTCACTCCCTAGTCACGTTCTCTATTTATAGGTGTCTCATTTTAAGAGACACTGATGTGTCTTTCTTACTAAAAATCATCATTTTCCCTCCCCTCAGTTTCCAGTGCACAGGCTTCTCCATAACACCAAGTACCTAGATTTTTTGTGGCACACTTCCAGCTATCATGTCATAACATAAAATGGTCAAACAAGAATTACCTTTCAAATTTTACACAGAAAGGAAGAACTGACACAAGTATTCCCAAAGCAAAACAACTCCCCTGCAAGTAGACTTCCGAACACACGTTCTAAATCCCTGCTAGCAGAACCAGAGGAGATTGCTAGGGCGTCTTCTTAAGACCACGTGATTTAAAGGCAGACAAAAAGCTGAAATATCAGGCATTTCACAAGGTTAACAAGTTTACTGTTACACATGGTAGCTTTGTAAGAGCAAGATATGGTTCTTATTTTGTCCTTCCCCCATGCTCCTTAACTAATCTATTCAAATTGTCATGGCAACTCCATTTAGACACCAAGGATACTAGCAAAGACGAGTCAATTCCCCTTGGAGAGAATTTGAATAGTGAAAGCCGTACACACTCCAATGCTGGCAGAGACAAAAACTCAACGCCCTTCCCTGTTACCGGATCACAGGCAACACCACCTTCTCCCTGCAGTGTTACTCCTGCTCGGGTTGCAGCTACGAGCCTCCGCTCTAGGTCAAACACAAGACCACAACATTTGGAAAAAGTCCTACCTCGTGTACTTTATTAGGCTTTACTAAATATGATTGGAGTTCAAAAAGTAACCAGATATTCCAAAATCAAGGATTTGTTAAGAATCAATAGTTTTCTTTATTAAAAAGGCACACATCTTCTCACTGTAACTCTACAGTTTCAGTAAAAACTACCCTTATTCGACAATACTACTTCTTATTCGACAATAGCAGTGCAGACCATATTTCTTCCAGACCTTTTCAGTTTCTTCAGAAGAGTGAAAACATAGAAATTTTTAATTTTAAATTTTTTTCCTTCATCTGCAGTCACAACATTCCATAGAACTTTTTTCTTTATATTTATATCATACATACAAGCAGTAACTTTGCAGTATATTTAGTCTATCCTCCTCTGATAACAGAAGGCATTTAAGAGAACAAGAGAACTGTAGGAGTGTATGTTGTGTATACGCTCCCTTGACCTAAGCAGGAGGAAAAACACTTCCTCTCCATCAGCTGAAGTCCTAACTTGACAGCTCTGTAAGCTATCCTGTATTGACTGCACAGGCTCTTGTCTCAGCACCACTGATCAGAGCACCCAGCCCAACATTTGTTTCACTACGTGCTGTGCACAGCTCACGCAGCAGATTGCACTCTTTCAAAGAGGCACTGGACTTGGTGTGATGGCCGTTTTCCCGTGTTTCTTAGTGGGATGATTATTCTCTTATTAGTAACAAACACAGCTACCCTGAAGAACACAAACATATACCGTAAGAGGGAAAATATTCTGTCAATTGTTAGGAACACTTTCTTGGTAAGAGAAAATCCTTTGCAAGTTCAAATGCAGCCTCAGAAGTACAATATGTACAACAGGAAAAAACAAACACATACCACAGCAGATAAATAGGTATTTATTAAAATTCATCTCAAATCAAACAAAAATAATAAAGGACATTAAGGCATCTTGTATTCAATAACCATTCATACGGTAAAGATGACATCTCTTTCTGATACGAGAGCAGACTAGGAAAAAAACATTTTCCCAACACATTGGTCAGAGTGCTGACTTGACCCACTGTTTTACCATTCCGCCAGCAAACCTCTCCAAAGAATAATCATTTCTCCAACAAAAGAGCTACAAAACCCCAACACTCACTGAGACACACACAAGATAGCACTCTTCCCTCCCCTAAGACACACGAACTTCTATAACGATGCACACTGGAGAAAAGACACACAGATGCATGCCGCAGAGGATAAAACATTCATGTTGTAACCACTCTTTTTGAGTGGACTTGTCTTTGCTTTCAATAGTATTTGCTATTTCAGCCAATAACTACTGAAAACAGAACTGCAAATTCCAGTCAGTATTATGATGCAACGATTTTTATGTTCACCTTCTACATTTGTGTTAGATAAACAAATGACAAAGGTTTTTCTTTCCATGGAATAATTTATTTTGACGAATTATGCTGTCAAGCAACTAATCACTGTTATAGTGCTTTTTTCTTCCATTGGAATAAGAACATCAGGAAATGTTTACAGTATCACTGGGTTCACTATAACAGGATTCTACTACAAAGTAAAATATAAATTATTAAACACTGTATATAGCACTATTCACTTCGGCACATTCATTCTCTATATCCTTTGTCACATTTTTACCTTCGTTTAAGGCAAGTTTTGTTTCCAAAGAAGACCACAGTCTCTAGATAAACTTATATGACTAAGTTTACGAGTTAGGAAATTGAGCTTTATAAAATATTTACTTCAACAAATAAGAAAGTTATTAAGAGAAAGATGGTGACCCAAAATTGCACTGTATTAAAAGGTGGAGTCCTTGTACCAAAGTCCTTTATTCATCATCTTTAGAACCAGTTTTGCTTAACTATAAAAGAGACACAAAAAGAAAGTGTTCAAAGTTTAGACTGCCATTCCATTTATTAGGAAATAAGAACAACATTTCCACCTTACATAGACCAAATGGATTTTTAATTAATAATACAGACTGATTGTGCTACTGTATCAAGAGATTGAAACGCATCGAGTTATTTCTTAAGCTTAAGCACTAAATGAGCTTATTTCCTGAACTTGAAACTATCTTCATGCACTTTGCAAATTACTTCAAAAAAAAACAAATAAAAACAAAACTAACACACACTAAAAACAAACAAACAAAAAAACTAAACCACAACACAAAAACTTCAGGGCACTCTATTTGCTTTGAAGACTCATCTCCTCTCCAAAATAAAACAGATGCAGTAACCTAAAAATGTATCTCCACACATCTCCAGAAGAGATTCCATATGGTGATTTGCACAATACAAAAGCAAATATTAACTTTTTTTTTTTAAATCAAAGTTTCTGATTACTAAATGTAGTGCACCTATTGAGAAATGTATCTGGAATCCAAAACACCCACTACAAATAGCCTCTTCTGACTTGGGAGAACTCTAAAACCACCATTCTCATTTGCTCAATGTTATTTAACAACTGGAAGTGGTGTTAGGCCTTTATGCTGACAATTAATTATAATTGTATGAAATAAAATCATTTGTTATCAAACTTGTCAAGCAGCTACACTGGTTTCCAATAAGCAAGGAAAACCAATGTAGAGCATGAGAAATACATGAATTAGAACCTAAAACGGGCAGTAGTTGTTACTGTTTCTTGTAAATCTTTTTAATATTAAAAGATAACTTGAAAATACTTACATGCTGGATGTACATAGAAACAAATCAGACACCACAGTCAAATCCCAACAAAGTTAGGAAGAAAAGCAAGAAAAAAATCAGGTAAGTTTTCTTCAGATATAAGTACACATTATTTTAATACACATAGACAGTATTTTCATAATACTGCATATCATAAAGCCACATTACCTTAATTACATCCACCCAGTTCCATCCTCGAGGAAGCTCCCCTTTGTGATCTGCAGAACAAGAAGGTTTTATTTTCAATACACAAGCTACAGATAACCTTTATCTTTCTTTAAAATCAACACAAAATTCTAAAGAGACAGAAGTCTTAATTCCACCATTACAAAGCCATGAAGACAAAAAAAAACAACATGTTAATGTCTTGAACATATCTTGTTCTTCAAAGTCATTCTGTTTAAGTAAAAATGACCCAAGGCAGTCCACCTGATTTATAAGGCAACTCTAAAACGAGCTGGGTTAACTACCAGTGATACATTCTGAAAAAGAACAAAATTTTACAAAGATTTTCCTTCACAAAGATTTTCCTTAATAAGGTCAATATTAAAAATGCCAGTTATGCATTCACATTAGGTAAATGATACACAGAAATGACTATCATGGGGTATAATTTATTGTTGCAATAATATTATCCCAATCATTATCAACAATTAAGTTTGAACACATAAAAGTCGTCAGCAGGACTTGTTAAAATACTGAACATTTTTCTGTCAAAAATGCCATGTTTCACTGAAATCGGGAAGTGTCTACAAAAACACCTCCATTTTGAAGATACAAGCTAAAGATTTCATTTTGAGTTACAAAGCAAACAGTTACATTTAGAAATTACTTTTTTTATAACGTGAGTTATTTATCTGGACCCATCAACAAAATATATGCCTTTCGTTGAAAGGGAATTTTTAGATGTCCCAAAAAGTACATTTGAGAATTTCACTTTTGTCACAAATTGAAATAAACAATAAAGTTAATCAACAACATCTTCAAGTCCCTACTGTCTAGGAAGTTGCTTCACCCAGAACAAACATCTTGGGCAAGAATAATTAATCTAAACCAAACAAAACAGAGACCACGGATTTAAAGCAGTTAATCTTACATGCAAATAAATTGTGATTCTGACTCAATGAAGATGCCACTGCTACAAAATTTGGAGTCTCATACTGCTCAAACAAAACAATGCTATAGCGGACGAACCTGTTTTGTCAGCTAGCTTTCGTTTCTGGGTTTTGGATAATTGCTCCTTTTTGTCCTTTTTCTTACTTGCTGGCCCATCGGGAGTTCCAATCGCAATACTATTGCTTACAGAAGTCTGAGGAGGACGAAAATTGTTGTTAGTGTTTTGTATGTTAGTTCATCTATCGTACTTCAGAAGCCAGTAATAATACAGAGTATTAACACAGATTGCTCTGTGTATGATTACCAAATCTGACATACTAAAATGTCTTGACTGTCAAAAAAGCAGCAATGCCATCAGCTGTCAGCAGCTTTTAATCAACACACAATCATGACAATCAGAACCACATGAAGGAGATTAATTATTTCCTTTCACAGCTGCAAGGGGCACTTCTTACACTTTGTAAATTTGATCATGGAGTTTGATCTGAATGGATTCAGATTTCCAAAATAGGAAAATTCCTTCTTCCTCAAAGCAAGTCTGCAGCACCACAATGGCAAATAATGTCCTTACACATCAGGAAGCAATATGAGAAGGGAAACACAGAAGCCTAAAATAGACTCAGCCTGACTCACTGAAGACCCTAGAGGTACATTTATGCAATCCACGACTTCCCAGGAAGCTTTCAATAATTTGCCCCCAGGCAGACACCTTTCATCTGCTCCAGCTCTCTGTAGTTTTGATTCTGTTCCATGCCTCCATTTTTATGTCACTTTGTAAGACAGAACTACAGCTCATAACATTGGCAGCAACAGCAAAATAACAATTAAGCATAATAATTATGACCACTGAGCACTGGGGCACCGTACCACACTACATGCCACGGTTTATCCCCTAACACGTTTGTACCCAATGTACTAACACCTTAAAGATAGAGCAATGAAGCATTCAGAGTTGGAATAACCATTTTTGCAGTTTTAAAAGGAAGAGATTAAAATCTAAACTTACTCACCACAGTGTTAACAGGCTGATTTTCCATGAACAGCTCTTTATTATCTTTGGCATATTCAAAAAGTGTGTAAGTCATAGCAGTTCCAAGATTAGCTTCAACTTCTACCATCAATTTATCCAATATGCTTTGTTTAATAGCTGAAGATCTGAAAGAAATCATAAAACTCAACAATGATCTAGACAGAAGAAGAAAAGCTTGTCAACCAAAAAGCCCTCACATAAAAGACTAGGGAGTGAAGCTGTCACAAGGACTTACATTGTGTTGTTGAAAAAAGCATCCATTGATAAGATTGGTGCTGTTTGCGGATATGTTTCTGGCCAAGAAACTTCTATTAGAAAGGCTTTTGGATCTCCATTTTCACCTATCTGAAAGCGAAAAAATCAGAAATCAACAGTTTCCAGTCACTCATGAAAGACTGCAATGCCAATACATAAAAGCTTCTCACTTCTCTAAGACCAACCAAATTATTTAAGGTAACAACTAACTGATAACTGTTCATAAAGCTACCAGTCAGAAAATAAAACTTTTATCCAGAAAAAGTATTAAACTTATGATTTGAACATTCATCTCTAACCTACACTGTCTATTTTAAAGTTCAGTCGTATGTCTGTGCCAGCAGAATGAACTAAATTGACATTTAGCAGCACCTGCTTTAGAGGTGAAATAAATAAAACTTTAAGTCAGGCATCTGCAATATTTATCAAGACATCACCTACACTGCGCTATCCAGTTCCCAGTGGTATCAAGAAGAAAACTGGTAGTATGGTTTACAGTTCTCCCTTTCTCAGGAAAGCACTGTCTGCACACTGAGCAAATCCACGTGGAAAGCTGCATGTCCATGCTCCTCCTGTCAACGCAACCTAAAAACAGAGTAGCCTTACTTCAAATGCTGTTACTACATTTTCCCAGTGTTTGAAAAAGTCTTTCTTCAGTCTCATTTTCTTAGCACACTGATTACAAAACATCTTTGTGTGTGAGACGTGTCTGAGACAGATAAGGCTCAGAAAAATGGCATATTAATTCTTTGACCTTGTCATGCATTTACTTGCACTATGCCTTTTCATAACACAAGTTTTCTTTCACAGGAAATGTGTTATTGCCTTCATCTGACACTAAGCTTTATGGTATTTCAATTGAATTCTCCTAATTTTTGACAGATTTTTTTTAAATTACAAACAACTAAATCTATCAAAACGTAGAACAATACCCTGTAAACTTGCAGGTAGGTCACAATCACTCTTCTGAGAAAATTAGGTTTACTTAGACCAGTCCTATCAGTGAATGAACGCTGCACTTGTAAAACGGGATTCAAGTGCTATTTATTAAATCAGCCTAACTTGCTACAGTTACCAATTTCATTCTGAAGTTACTTGAGAGCTGCAAAAAGGTTACTTTAGATGCTTTCTCCCTGCTACAGTGGGGAACACAAACGCACAGCATTTTCAGGCATCTCTGTAAGGCTCCATGGCAGCACAAAGACCTGCCTCTGCCCCTGCCCAGAACAACTTCCAGGTCTTCAAATTTGAAGAAAGTTGAGTATATAATTTGATATATGACAGAAGCTGTTTTAGAATAGTGTTTCAGGGATTAGTTTATACTCATAGGGCAATTTATACGGACTTGAGTTTTGAACTCCAGGGGCACCCAGGAGTAAACATTTGATCAACAGAATACCTGATCAACACAATGCCAGGGCTTTTCCTTACAGCTCATTCTACATTTCCTCGAAATGAAGTGCAATTATTTTCAAGTGTCTATTTTGGTATCTAGCACCTTTTTTTTTAAAAGAAAACTGCCAGCAGCTGCGAGAGGGGCGGCGCAGGCAGGCTGCTGGGAGGAGGCTCCTCACCCAGGGGAAGCACTCAGGGCTCGGAGCCTGTCAGGACAGCGCTCCCACACACAGGGTCCGATTTTTGGGGCCCGGGGCTGGACTGGACGAACCTCGCGCCGCCTTACCCGGTACTGGAAGGACACGGGGCTGAGCTCCCTGAAGCAGCCGTCGCCTTCATAGATGGAGCGCAGCGCCTCCAGCTCCATCTGCGGGGCGGGCAGAGCACGGCGTTACCCACCAGCACACCCCCAAGCCCCTTCCTCCTCCTCCTCCCCACACCCGCCTCAGGGTGACCGCAGGGCCGGGGGTGCCCCAGCCCTAAGATGGCGGCCGGGGGCACGCAGCCCCCCCCCCCCCATCCCCTCACCTCCTGGTCCTCGTTGGCCGCCATGGCGCGCGCCACGCGCGCTCCCCCCCCCTCCTCCTCCTCCCTCCCTCCCGCCCACCCGCCCCCGCCTCAGCCGGGCTGCCGCGCACGCGCCGCCCGCCCCCCTGACTCGAGGGGCGGGACGAGCTGGAAGGACTCTGATTGGCCCGCGGGGCAGCAGCGTGGCCGCTGATTGGCTCCTCCCGCTGCCTGTCAGAGGGAGGGCCGGCACCCTTGCCCCGGGGCGGCTCCCGCTCATCACGGGCCGCTGCCGGCGCCGCGCCTCAGGCGGGCGGGGAGCGGGGCCGTGAGGGGCCGAGCGGGGCCGGGCCGCGCTGTGAGGGGCCGTGAGGGGCCGCCGCCACCCCCGCAGGATGGCCGGCAGCCAGTGGGACTTCCCGGTGGAGCTGTGCTGCCGCCCCATGGCCTTCGTGACGCTGACGGGCCTGGACGTGGTGTACAACGCCGTGCACCGCGCCGTCTGGGACGCCTTCTGCGCCAACCGCCGCGCCGACCGCGTGCCCATCTCCTTCAAGGTGCTGCCCGGCGACCACGAGTACCCCAAGTGCCGCACCAAGGTGGGACGGGGCCTGGGGCAGCCTGGGCGGGGGGCGGGGGGAGGCAGGCTGTGTGACGGGAGGGCTGCGAGCTGCTGGGGGAACTCGCTCTGACCGCCTCGGTGCTTCCAGAGGACCTCCTACGAGTGGTACATTCCCAAAGGCATCCTGAAGACCGGCTGGATGAACAAGCACCTCAACCTGGTCCCCGCGCTGGTGGTGGTGTTCTACGAGCTGGACTGGGACGAGCCGCAGTGGAAGGAGAAGCAGTCGGAGTGTGCCACTCGGGTGGAGATCGTCAGGTAGCCGTGCGCCCTTTGCTTTCTTAGCGGCTCCAAGCTGATGGGCAAATGTCAATTGCCAAAAAACATGTATCTCAGGCACAAACAAAAGGGGAACTTGAATTTTGCTTTTTAACGTACAGCTGACAGTAGAGGAGCTTTTTTGAATGCTTTATTTGGAAAAGTCATTTAAATAAAAAACACTCAAAGTGTTGCTAAACTCAGTGCACTTCAGTCCCGTTTTAAAAAAGAGAGCGCGGCATTCCATGGATGATACAGCATTTTGTTGTTTGGTTTATTTTCTTATACTTTCATCACTTCCATCTAGACTGAAGTGTCATTTTCTTCTGATTAAATCCTTACACTGTGTCATGTTATTTTTATTCTAGGCAAAGTTTGCAGGGAAGAAATACAAAAGTCGCCGTGGTTTTGATTCAGAAAAAAACACCGCTACCTCCAGGTACTAGAAGGCTTTGTGTGCAGTTGTGATGATCTCATTTTTCAGAAAACCTGATTGAGCTGATTATTGTTTGTCTCATTGTCTGCAGCTCTTAATACAATGTCATCTACGTATATAAAGTGCATTGTAGCTGCACAAATGGAGTGCTAAGGGCAGTTGACCCTAAACATCTGAAACTTAGCCCTAACTACTTACTTACAGGTCCAGTCCTTTTTTGACACTGTGCATCACAAATGGTACCTTAGTGTAATACCCATGATATGCCTTTTGTAAGTTATATTCTAAAACTTACTCAAGATGAAGAAAAACTGTAAAAGCAATGAGAACTTAAAGGGAAGGCTATTTGTACTTGCAAAAGCCTTTTAGCTTAATTCTATTTTAATAAATAAAAGCTTGAAGCTTAAGGAAGGACAGCTTGTAATTTTCAGGCATGCCATCTCAGTTAGCACTGGGAAGTGCATTTGTGCTTGGCGTTTTGTTGACTATTCTTTGAGTGCTGTTTTTGGGTGGAGATAAGCAGTATTTATGTCTTCAGATAAGTTTTTTTTTGATCTTCTCTTGGACTATTTGTGAAACTTGCCATTTTTTTCCTCTCTCTGAGCATGAACTTTTGTGAAGAGGTGAATTTTGTGGGGGTCACACCTTGAATGAACCTTTCTTAGGCCAACTTTTAAACATGGTGGGGAAGTCATTGTTTCTCAGATGGCTCCTACTCTGCTTTGGTTTTGAAGGAGAGCAAATGCTCTTTATAAAGGAAAGAAGAAATCTTTTAGTGGGAAGATCCAAAGTGGGAAATGTGAAGGAAAAACATGACTCGAGTGGAGCTGTGAAATATGATCTGTTTTAACCTTATGATTTTCTAGAACACTGCGTCAGCTCTAGGTGCATACTTTCTAGTGACTGGCAAACCATTTTTTTATTATTATTTTCTGCATCTTGGGTGTATATAATTTTTTTCAGAATGCTGTATTATTTTTCAAGATGGGGGGATATTTAATTCTGTGTGAAATCAGAAATTTAAAGAAAAAAGTTATGTGAACACATTGCTAGTAGGTAAACGACTCCTATTTTCTGCTATGTGTTCTGCTGGATGAAGTGTGCAGTATCCAGAAAGCAAAAGGAGCGTGGTCTCAATTTTATTTGTATTAAGTTTGTCCGTACCTTGTACTGGTCAAACTGTGTGAGTTAGCTTGATGTTGCAGCACCACATAGTGCTTACTTGTGCTTTTCTTGCCTTCGCTAGGGGAAGATGTTATTGCGTCGGAGAGGGCAGCAGCTTTATGTAACGCTTGTGACCTTTCTGGAAAATCTCTCTTTGTGCTTCCACACACGGATCATCTTGTTGGTTATATTATAAGGTAAGTGACCATAAAACACTGTTTTGCTCTGTGTGCCGATGGAGATCTCAACCTATCAAATTGCACTGTCTGGCACTCTCACTGTGGATCAACAGTGAATGTTTCATCTGTTGGCTGAAATTCTTCAGGTTATTCTGCGACCAGATGCAATCCTACATCTGCCCTTTCTATGTGAGGTTGGGTTACAATGACAGAGATGTTGATATGTGGGCTTTCGAAGACACATTGTTAGGTATCCCAAGATGTTCCCCTCCTCAAGTCAGATAAGGGCAAAGTGGGCTTTTCTACCTCTGCAGTGGTTTTGTCAGATTCTAAATTTCTCCCTGCAAATTTTGTTAGGTGCAACTCTGTATGAGCAAGTCTTTGCTTATTTTTTTACTTCTACTTCCTGGCTGTAGAAATATGTCTTCCTATTTCTGCTAAGTGGCATTTATCTGGAGGCAAATACTGTCCTTGTCACTTTTTTTTACATTCTTTCTGTTTTAATATGTAACAGGGAGTACAGCTTCAAATAAATTAGTAAGGCTTTTCAAGAAACAGTAGAGGGAGACTGTCTTGTGCAGATCTAAAAAGACAGGCTCAAACTAAGGTAAATCATGGCTTACTGAAACAAATTTTGATTTTTCCAAGCATACTGAATATGGGGAGAAGGGGATCATGGTCTGAGAGCCTAATTCTTCCTTGTGTTACTCTTGTATTTACATATAAACAGTAAAATTCTTAAAATAAAATCAGTGCTGTTAGTGTGTCCAAGCTGCTCATAAACAGCTACTGGAATTCATCAAAATGAACCAATTGTTAACTTCCAGTTCTTCATCTTATGCTCAGTGCTGAAGAGTGTTTACTGCACGTTAATTACTATAAGCTTTTGCAGATCGCATGTAGTTGCATTGTGCCATGAGGTTTGTGACTATCTCCAACTTCATGAAGATAAGGCTGCATCATTAGGGATTTACAGCTGTTTGTGCACATTTAAAAAAAAAAAAAGTTTGAGCATATATTCAAGTACAGAATTTCTGATATTAGTCTTGACATTTTAAATTGAGATGTCATAGTAAAATCAATTTATTTTTTAAGCACTCCTGCCCCCAGTGGACTGGCTTCTCTAGGTAGTTACAATATAGTGCTAAAATAAGTATGCTAGGGACATTGAACGTGTCACGTTTTCCTTCTCTGTCTGAGCTCATAGTTAACAACTGCTGTTCAATGCTCTGTTCCTTTGTTTTTATCCCTGTTCTCTCTGTTGCGAGGCAAATAAAACTCAAGTTGTGATCTCTCAGTCAGTCTGTAGTCATCCCTTGTTGGCCAAATCACAGAACTAGTACTTCACCCTTTATTTTGTGTCTATCTGTGCTACTGAATGCATTTCTCTCCTGTTCTCTGGCCTTTTTCTCCTCTAATTGGTTTTATAACTTGATTGTGCAGCATATATTTAGATCCTCCGCTGCCTCATGCTGCACTCAGTGCTCTGGGCCTCTTTCTTTCTCCTCCTGTGACTTGCCATTGGGCTATTTATCTTGTAAACACACATTTGACTGTCACTTCTATAACCCAGGTAGATATTATTTGGGCAATGATGAAACCTAGTCTGTGCTCTTGTAATCTTGCATCTTATTACAACTGTTTCCTTTCTACTCCTCCCTCCCCAGCCTAGTCCTGGCAAATAAGATTTTGACCTGTTCAGACTCATCCCAGGAGCCTCTGCAAGGTTTGCTTGCTTTGACTGAGACACCTCCGTTTTTTATTTCCTTGCAAAATCCTGACAGCTTATCCTTGGACTTTAAGTTAAATATTAGTTCGTACGAGAAATCAGTGCTTAATGCTCTTGAACCCACTTTGTGCTACCCCTACATCAGGCTTTGTGTGAAGAGTTTTAATCTGCTTGCTCTTACCATGTATAGTAGCTTACAGAAGACTTCAGGAATATTTCAAGCTATTTTTGCCAACCTTAAAATAAACATGATTAAAATTGACTTACTCTGAAGTTATTCAGATTCATTGTTTGAGACAAACTTGGTTAAACTTTGTTGCAGGTTGGAAAATGCATTCTATGAGCACGCACAGACGTACTATTACACAGAAATACGAAGAGTCAAATCTCACAAGGAATTTTTGAATAAAACTACTCATCAGGTAGCGTTGCTTCATTTTTGAAATACTTCGCAAGTTACAGTTCATGTTGAAACATGAAAATAAGGATTATTTGTTGCTTAAATTTATTCTATTTATATATATATATATATGTGTCTTATTTTATAATCTTATTGCCATCTTGTCATAGGGTGAAAGGCTTGGAATAGATTCAGTCTGTCAAAGATCACTGCTGTGTCATGGTGTCAGAGAGAACTAGGAGAGACCAGTGGCATAGTCAGTCTGTTCTGTAAACCTCTGAAATCATCACCTGTCTCTGCTTTATAGGTCACAGGCATGTTCAGATGTTTGTGAATGATGTGTACTGATTTTGTTTTCCAGCTTTTGTTTGTTAGACACCAGTTCAAAATAGCATTCTTCAGTGAGCTGAAACAGGACACGCAGAACGCTCTCAAGTAAGACTTGTATAAACTTCCATCATCTTGACCCCAATTTATTGCTAAGCCATAGAATATTATATTTTCCTGAAAGCAAAATCATTTAAATGTGGAAGGGGTGTGTTCTTATTTGGGAAGTACACTAGTTAGAAGACAGTTTTCTGCTGTCAGTAATTCTGTTCTTAAAATTTATCTTGTATGTATTAACTCAAAATGTTTATACCTAGAAACTACAGAACTGCGTATAATCTTGTACATGAATTGAGAGCTCATGAAACAAACATGCTGGAAATCAAGACAATGGCAGGATTTATAAACTACAAGGTAACAAGCATGCTCCTTATTTTTGACAGCATATACTTAAAACAAAACAAGTAAATAAATGCATTAATTGATGCATATTTAACGTGTGAAGGTTTTAAATGTTCCGTTTTACCTTGCTTTCAAGGAAATAGATTAGTACAGCCATCAATGGGGGACAACTTAGGCGCCGTCTTGAAAAGACTTCTGAATTCCACACAAAATTCCTTAGCTGAAGTTCAGGAGTATCTTGAAGATTTAGAGTTAATTTGAGATGCAGTCATCCTGAGGGCTAAACACTTAACTTTTGCTCTGTGCAGGGGGGAATGAAAAGAAAGATTGCTTGTTCCTCAAATATTTTTGTCATAAATGTATGTCACAATAATTTAATTACTGCTTGTTTGGAGGAGGAAAGTAATTCTTTAAAAATCAGGCCATACTTCTGTGGTGTTCTGGGGGATTTCAGGTGAGACAACACTGTTGTACCATTTAAAATAATCCCAGAGTTGGACTTCATCAAATTCCATTGTCCTTCTTGAAGTGACTGCAGGCTTCAAAGTTAATGGTCTTTCTAGTGGCTCTCCAGCTCCAAACTGAAGTTGGCTGGGAGTTATGCTTGTTCATTAATTATTTGAGGGAGAGAAGAAGTAAAATAACATAAGATGAAATGAAGGACCACATGGTTTCAGGGGTAGTGCGTTAACATTTTACACCTTTTTTCTGTTTTCTATGCTATTTGAGCTTTTAAGAAGTGCGTAAAGTTAAGTGAGGGTTTTCTTTTATTTATTTATTTTTGATTAATTCTAGATCTGTCGCCTCTGTTTTCAACACAATACTCCACTGGATGCAATTGCTCAGTTCAGGAAACATATAGACTTATGCAAGAAAAAAATAGGAAGTGCAGAACTGGCTTTCGAACATGCTGCCTGGATGTCTAAACAGTATGTTTTTGCTTAGTATTGTTTCTGTTTTACCTCCCATACAGCTTTATGAAGCTCCCTATTTTCTTTGAGTAAGATAAATTTTGAGCTCTCTAAGAAAAAAATGCACTTGGTCTTAAAAGCTGCATGCTGTCATTCTGTTTTGAATTGATTATTGTTACCTTTTCCCTGGGAAAGAACAGGGTACAACAGAAATGCAGCTATTGAACTTAAATGCAAAAGTATTTTCTCTGAAGAATAATCAGAACTTTTAGCTGAAATGCCTCTTTCAGTTCATATTGCTGTTCTGTATCTAATCTTAATTACAGGAAAAAAATCTTTTTTTTTTTTTTTGGAGGTTTCAGGCTTTTGGTGACTTGTTTGATGAAGCGATTAAGCTGGGTTTGACAGCAATTCAAACTCAGAATCCAGGTTTCTATTACCAGCAAGCAGCCTACTATGCACAGGAGCGGAAACAACTAGCAAGTATGCTTTGTAACCATGATGTAAGTTGGGAGGGGAAAAAATGCTTTGCAGGTTAGCAGGTAGTGAATTAGCTGATGTTTCATTCTCAAATTGTAGTGTAAAAATCCCTAATACGTGTTTAAAAATAATTAATAAGGAAAGAGTATGTGTCTTTTGATGCTTGCTAATAATTAAATATTAAATGTAATTTTGAATACATATTAAATGCAATTACAATATAAAGTAATAATTTATATTGAAATCAAAGTAATGCTTTATATTGAAAGTAATCAAAGTAATACTTTATATTGAAAAGATAACCCTGAACAAACATTTTTTAATACAAATAATTCTGACATGTTTTTAAAATACTTAAAATAGCACACTTTCTATGCCTCTGGGTACCTGAAAACATACTGTTTTATTTTTCCATTATGTTTCTCTATACTTGCACTGTACTATTTTTATACAGGTGGCCTGAAAGGCTATAAATTTAAAGCAAATTCATTCTTTGGAGTGCATGCATATTGGAGCATCAGACCACTTAATGGTTTAAAATAAAACATAAACTCTTTTTTATGACCATATTTGCTGAATTTACAGTCGTCTGTGGTATATCCCAATCCGGATCCCCTGGAAACCCAGACCGGAGTGCTTGACTTCTATGGGCAAAGACCATGGCGGCAGGGAACATTAAGTATGTTTCTGTGTCTTGTATTTGTGGAGCTCAGACAAAAATTTTTTAGTCACAGACCCTGCCAGCTGACTTCATAGGCACAAGCGTATAATCTGTCTTCCAGAGCCAGATACAGGGCTGAGACCTTACTGTGTTGTTAGTTGGTGACAGGATTTGAACAGGTGTCAGCTGGAAGTTCAGGAAATGTGTTTGGTCCTTGTAACAAATAGAAAAAGGAATATCCAACTTACGCAGAATTGGGTCTTCAGCAAAGTGCCTGGGCCATACTGAAGCTCTGCTGCTGCTTCGTTTCTATTTCTGCCTGAGCTACCTGTGATCAATGAGCTGCAGTAGTTCTTTACTGCAGTGAATGCATTCCTGGGAAGAGAGGTTGGAGAATTGGATACAGAAAAAGTAACAGTGCCCCCTGAATGCAATTGCTATAAATTCATCCTTCCGTCCATACTTGTCAGTTACAGATGGGAACTCATGATATTTTTCTGAGAAAACTTTTCGAATTTTGAAATGGTTTGAGAGGTTTCCATGACTAGATTTTAATTTAAGAAGGGAGTTTTGTGTTTTTCCTGTTAAAGATGATGTTTTATCAGGAATTTGAACTTTGAATCCACAGCTCTGAGCTGTAGAATATATATATGGATATGCATAGAGATCTGAGATATTTGTGGATGACTGACTTTTTTTGTACTTTCTTCCCTTTCCCTCTCTCCATGTGGTCTCCCATTTTTTATTCTCTGCATATCCTTAGAGCATTGTAACTTTCTCTGTCCTCTTCTAAAGATTTCCTTTCATCTGCTGTAAATACGCGAGTTTGATCTGTTTCATCTCCAAGTGTTATGGTTTTAAAATAAGTTAGAATCTACTGCCAAGGTTGAACAGTTTAAAAAGAGGTGAAACTTTACCTGTCATGATGTTTATGACGCCATGTTCAGATGAGAGTTGATAGTCTTTTAAAGATGTATGCAGTTTGTCGTATGTTGGCGTTCTCTACTGCTAGTGAAACATAAGTTTGTGTCCTTACTCAGGATAATACAGGAAAGAGGCTACAAATTTGTCTTATGTGCTTTAAATGATAACGGATTCAGTCTAAAGATTTGGTCGACTTACTGTGTTTTGTTGTTTCTGAGTAGCTTCAGATCACTTCTTCTAAACAAAAAAGCAAAATATTTGTTCCAGAGTTTGTCTTCCAGAACAGACAGATGAGTTCTTGAAGGGTTGTATCCATCTCCTAGGAAACAGAATGTTTAAGAATTTGAATGTGCTTGAGTTGGAGCTTGTGTTACAGTGTTTCACCACAGAATTAGTTCCCTTTGGGCCTGGACAAAATTCCAATGTCATGGATTTTTCACTGTCTTATGCAGGCTTTGATCTTTCTGATCCTGAAAAGGAGAAGATGGGGATTTTGTCCCTTCAGTTGAAAGAGAAGAATGTTCTTCACTCAGTAAGTATTTTTCTACAAAAAAAACTTTTCTGACATTGCCCTAATGTTACATATATAATGACATCCTTACTGTTTTTATCTGTTAGGAGCTAATAATTACTTTGTTGAGTAATGCTGTTGCGCAGTTCAAGAAATACAAATGTCCAAGAATGAAAAGCCATCTGAGTGAGTATGGATGATGAGATGTGTCTTTAAAATTAACTTTGAAAACACTTTCAGTATTGATCTGATACATTTTTCTTGTTTGTTTTGTTAAAACAGTGGTTCAAATGGGTGAAGAATATTACTTTGCGAAGGATTACGCCAAAGCTTTGAAGTGAGTGCCATCCCTGATTGTTTCCTATGCACACTACTGTTCTCACTGAGACCACGTGTCTTGCTGATATGGAATACTGTTGGAAGCTTATCTAAGATGCTCCTAGTACCTGGATTTAATCAAAGTGCAAACTCTGGAGTGTATCAGTTCAATTTCTATTAAAGAAAGCAAAGCAGATATGATGAGTCAGTTATTAGAGTAAGAAGACTTTACAATGTAAGTCATGGTGGGAAATTACCTTATTGGGCAGATCTTTACTATTATTTATTTTTATATTGCTGATGGAGTGTTCTCTTCCCCAGAATTTATTTCTGAAACTTCCCTGTTAACTGCAGTAAGAATATAATTACATTGAATTAAAGACTTTGAAGTTAAAAACTTAAAAATTAATTCAGCTTTTTTTTTTTTTTATTTATGTTGCAAGGGAATTAGCAAAAGGAATTAATTCTGTTGATACAGTTTATGACTAATGGCTATAGAGCTGTGAAAGTTTAGCCCTGAGCTGAGGTACAGCTGCTGTCTCCTCTGAAGGAGGTGTCCCGTGTTTAGTTTTTCAACTTTGTATTTTTAAGGGGAAACAGAGTCAAGGTCATGTTAATGAAAACATTGTGCTTAAAACATGAAGTATGGAAACCTAATTAAGCAGGATGTTTTCATGATCACATGTTCTAAAGGCAGCATGTTTGAGCTGAAAGAGAGATTTACTGTTATCTGACTGGAAGCTACAAAGAGAAGAAAATAGCTTAGAATAAGCAGATCAATTCGTATCAAGCCTAATTTTTATATGAACAAGCATGAGTTTAAACAAGCACTTCTTGTTTATGTTTAGATAGACAGCAGCTTTTGCCTTTAAAAGAAAAAAAATCTTCTCTGCATTGTTACTACTAAGTGAAAATTGCTCAGTGTTAATACCACAATAACATGCCTAGGTTCGCCTGATATAGGTGGTTGCATATGTTGGCTGTAGATCTTGGAAACTCTTGAAGGGAAAAGGAGGTAGGAGATAAAGCATAAAAACCATTATTTTTCCTAAGATGCTTAAGATTCTTCACTTTGGAAGGGGGCTTTTTTTGTGGGTTTCTAGTTTTTTCCTTGAAGTGTGCAGCATACTCAACACTAAAGTGTATTTCTAATTCAATGCTGGACTAAGACTTTTCTGTCCAGTTGTTTTACTTCTCTATGTAAAGACAGGTGAGTTTCCCTGTTTCCTTGTGAAAGTTTCCTTGTGAAAGTTTCTCTAGCCTGAAATAGCAAATTAATGGAATAAATCACAGAATCACAGAATTTCTAGGTTGGAAGAGACCTCAAGATCATCGAGTCCAACCTCTAACCTAACACTAACAGTCCCCACTAAACCATATCCCTAAGCTCTACATCTAAACGTCTTTTGAAGACTTCCAGGGATGGTGACTCCACCACCTCCCTGGGCAGCCCGTTCCAGTGCCTAACAACCCTTTCAGTAAAGAAATTCTTCCTAACATCTAACCTAAAACTCCCCTGGCGTAACTTTAGCCCATTCCCCCTCGTCCTGTCACCAGGCACATGGGAGAACAGGCCAACCCCCACCTCGCTACAGCCTCCTTTAATGTACTTATACAGAGCAATAAGGTCACCCCTGAGCCTCCTCTTCTCTAGGCTGAACAAGCCCAGCTCCTTCAGCCGCTCCTCATAGGACTTGCTCTCCAGGCCCCAATGTTTCTTTACAATAATTTCTTGGTGATTCCAATATAGTGCGCATGTATACAAGCAGTCGACTTGGTTTTAATCTAGTGTTTGGTTTAGTTGAGATGAATCTGTGTTAATGATACCAAAAAAATGTGAGCTTCTTAAAATACTGGGGTGTGTAACTTGTTTTTCCTCTCAATTTTCATACTTCACAGGCTGTTGGATTATGTTATGTGTGAATATCGGAGTGAAGGATGGTGGACTCTTCTCACTTCCATATTGACGACGGCTCTCAAGTGTTCATATCTGATGGCCCAGATAAAGGATTATATTACATACTCCTTAGAGCTACTGGGTAGAGGTATTCTTTTCAGGAAATGTACTGAGTTAACCTGTGTAGAAAAAATTAAACTACATATATTTGAAAGTGTGACATCATTGTCAGACATGGTGCTTGCAGTACTTCATATGATTTGACTCCAAAAAACCCTGTATGCCTATGCTGAGTTCTCTTCTTGTATGCAGGAAGTTGAATTTTCATGCTCTCCTTCTATAATACTCATTGAATTCAAATAGACTGTGTCAGAATAGATGAGGCACAGAGCTTCATTTCAGACTGAAAGTTGCATAGTTCAAATAATATAACAATTTCTTGAGCTTTGGGGAGGGGGAGAAGAAATCTAATATAGCTAAAAGGAAAAACATTTTTCCTAGTAAGTAACTAAGCTACGACTATTTTTTTTTTTAAAGCCCTTTTCCTAGGCTTTATAATAGCAAATATGCTTAGCTCAAACTTCTTACCAGAACTCTGCTGATGAAATACGCATGTAGTAGTATCTTTTAAAGACAAAATGTGACTTAAGGTAGCTGCACATTAGTAATGCAAATACTCTGGTTTATGTAATGGTTGTTACTTGAAGTTGCAGAAATAATCCTTACGTGCCCTAATTCGCTAAATAATACCTCTTTCAGGGTAGGTGTGGTAAAAATGGTTTCTCATCTTCTGTTAGCTAGCCAGGCTATCCTGCTTTATGTTAAGGAATAGTCAATGAGACAAAACTACCTTTCATTTTCAAGAGAGAACTCCTTATTTTAATTGGTCCTTTTTTCTTTTCACCATTTTTGAGCTGCTGTTTCTAATCTTAGCCAAGTTTGCCTCTTTGCATGTTCCAGACTTTTTTTGTTCTTTCTTCTGTTTCTAAAAAGCAATAACAAGAAGCTAGGGACATCATTCTCGTAGGATTTTCCTCTGATAAATTATGAAATGCTTATCCAAACAAATATTTTACTTGGTTCCAGTGAAAGAGGGAACACTTAGGAACTTCTGAAAATTGAAGTACTTTATCATTGGCAGAGGGATGTTAAATCAGATGTTTTCTTCAGATGCTTTTTCAAAGATGCAAGCTAAAGGAAAGGTTTATTTTTAAGTTTAAAAGACATAGTAGAATGATTTGTTGCTGTGTTGTAATCCTTTTTTTTCTGTTTGCTAGCATCTACTCTTAAAGATGATCAGAAATCTCGAATAGAAAAAAATCTGATAAAAGTTCTAATGGTAAGTGAGTAAAACTCCTATTACCCTTTTAAATATTCTCCATAAGGAGTTGGTGTTTGGTATCCTATTTCTTATTTTTGTTGTTAATCTTTTATCTGGATACAGAATGAGAGCCCCGATCCTGAGCCTGATTGTGATGCTACTGCTGTGAAAGCTTCACAAAAATTGTGGGCTGACCGTGTTTCCTTAGCAGGTAGCAATGTATTTACAATAGAAGTCCAAGATTTTATACCATTTGGTAAGTAGTAAAGTCTCAAGCAATCTTACACAAAACCAAAAATTTCAGTGCATCTTTGAAATAAATTATTAGGAGAAAATATACATTATATAATGTAGAATATATTAAAGCCAGCAACACAAACGCTCATGTCAGCACAGGTCTGTTCTTCATCTAAGTTGCTAAGAAATCATGGGAGAAGCCAGTGATCTCTCATACCCAATGTGGATTACCAGAAAAGAATCATTTGAGCATTATGTCTGAGGAAAAAAACAAAAACACTTCTACTGAGACCAACTGTGCCTTTTAAAATGGTAGAAGTAGTAAATTTTTTTTTGACAAACTTCTGCTCTGGTGTGCTTTGAAATAGAACTGAGGGAAAAAAGGCAGAGCATGCAAAGGAGTCCTTCCTTTGGGAAGGGGACATGAGTGAGCATTACTTACAGAAGTGTAGTTATGTGTCCCGGTTTTTTTCTTCTGCTGAATGCCTGCCTCTCATCCTCTTTGCAAAGGTTTCAATCAAAATGCTGAAAAGTAGCTTTCTGTGACAGTGCCAGTGGCCAAATGAGTCCCACGTACTCTTTAACTTGTGTTTGTGTGTATACGCAGAACGATTCTTTTTTTATAATTCTTATTAGAGATGAATGCTTCCGGAATATAGTATTGTAATTTAACTTTCTTTTTTTTAAATTGTAGTGCAGTGCAAAGCAAAATTTCTTTCTCCAAGTTTTCATGTTGATGTTCCTGTGCAATTTGATATATACTTGAGAGCTGATTGTCCTCATCCTATCAGGTTTTCTAAGCTGTGCATCAGTTTCAATAATCAGGTAACCACATTCTATTTCTGACCTAGTGACAAGCTTATAATAAGAGTAGAATAGTATCTATTAGCCTTTCCAAACAAAAAATAATAGTTCAAAAGTTCTTTTCCAAAAACTATGTGAACAGTTCAGTTGGAAAGGTGTTCTGTTTTTTCTTTTGAATTATCTATCCCTTTTGACAACTGTATTGATATTATAATAACTTCCCAAATCCAGTTTGATTAGTCAGATCTTCACAGAAGAACAAAGATACTGTACACTGAAATGATCCTTATGCAACTTTAATGTCTTATTTCTCTGGATGCTATTGCACAAAGTTATGTTAGTGAATATAATGGATATTTTTATGAAAAAATTTCATTGTAATGTAGCTGCTAAGTCTAGCTTCATTACTGTGAAAAGCATTAAGAACCAATGTAGTTTGATCCAGTAGCACAGAGCCTTAACATTTGTTATACTAGAATTGCTCTCTACAGATGTCTCAAGTCTGAAATTACCAATGTTTTTCCCTACTCTTCCACTGTAGGATTACAACCAATACTGTGTGGTAGAAGAAGCCTATCAACAAAGTGATATTCTAGAACAGTCATCACAAGGAACAATGTGCTTAGTCCCTGGTAAAACAAGAAAGTTCACTTTCAAATTTGTTGCAAAAACTGAAGATGTAGGAAAGAAGATTGAGGTTTGTCAGTTTATTTCACTTCTTTCTTACTGACGTTTCTGAAGAACTTGAAACTACAAAGCTATCTCTAATCAGGCACCAGTTATGACAGTGTGGTTCCAGATGTTTGAACTTTTGAAACTGAATGTCAAAAACGAGCATAAAATTTCATTGAAAATAACAAAGCCCAGAATTATCACAAAAACTTGCATTACTTTGATTTTTTTAAATGTGTAATACATTTTTAAAAATGGTGTAACACTATGGAAGAGTAGAAAACTAGAAAATACTGCATTGCATGCTCTTGAGCTTGGATCCTTTTTCCAGTGCAATTTTAAATGAAACTCTGTGGTGGTGAGTTGTTGCGACTTCAGTCTGTGAAGCTGCCAGAGGGTTTTGGGTGATATACAGGCACAATAAAGATGCTTATGTTGGAAAGCTATGCTCTTACTGTGAGTGATCTGAGGACACAAGATGGGAAGTTCTCAGTATGTGTTTAAATTTTTTTCGTCAGATCACATCTGTGGATTTGGTCCTGGGAAGTGAATCTGGCCGTTGTGTGATTCTGAACTGGCGTGGAGGAGGTGGAGATGCTGCTTCCACTCAGGAAGCGTTGCAGGCCTCACGTTCCTTCAGGCGAAGACCTAAGCTTCCAGATAATGAAGTTCATTGGGATAGCTTGGCTATTCAGGCAAGCACTATGTAAGTAAAAACTTGAAAGTGTATATGATGCATTGAGTCTTAACGTTACCTGTCTTGATTCTTTGTGACTTCTGAGCTTCCAGATAGCTAGAAGTACAGAAAATCCTTGCACCGTTCTCTAAACATGCCAAATAAGCTTTAACTTTTCCCTTTGCTTAACTGTGTTAGAGTTTTCCCAGATTTTTGTGCAAGCTAGGAGGTATTAGTGTTCTTCCGTTAAAGTCATGTCTCCCTGCTCACCCCACCCCGCCCCCTCCAAGAAAATGTGTTGGAAAATAATCATTAATAAGTAGGTTAACACTATCTAGACCTATTCAAAAGAATTACATCTGATTGCTGCTGGTGGGGGCACTTTTTTCTTTACTGGCAGAAAATCTGAACTGTTAATGTTTACTGGTGGGTTTCCAATCAGTATTTTTGGAGTTGTTGCCATCATGCTGCTTTTCAAGAATGTAACCTCTCCTGGCTGAACGGCCCACCTGTTGTCAGAACTCTTTGAACAGTAAGCGAAGTCCGGTTTAAAGGAGATTTAAACTCATTAATTAAGAAACATAAAATAACTGAGTCTTTTTTCTTAAAGGATTATTTCTAGAGTGCCAAACATTTCTGTTCAGCTCCGTCATGAACCTCCTGCCCTGACTAATGAAATGTATTGTTTGATTGTGACAATCCAGTCACATGAGGAGACAGTGGCCAAAGATGTTAAGCTTACAGCAGGTTTAAAGCCAGGTATTTGGGGCTATTTTCTTTTAATCCAGCAGTATCCTAATTGACTTTGTTTTTGATGCAATGACAACTATAGTAAATGGCTGTGCTGCAGTAGTTGAGAGAAACTAAGGCTGAAGGTTGGGAATAATGGGATAGTAGCAATCGGAAGATAAATTAAGTCTCGTTTAGTTATTGTCATTTTAACCACTGTTTGTCAGTAGCATTTATGTTTACAAGTGTGAAAGAAAACTTGGAAGCTTTTGTATTCTTTCTTAACCTTTTATTTAATTTGCACATTATCTAAACTTCTCCCAAAATATATACCTACTTACTTTTCTTACTGTAAGCATCAGTCAGATCTTGATAAACATGTTCTAAGGATAATCTTACATGGGTTTTCTCCCTCTTCACCCCTATTTTTCCCACTTTAAATTTGGAGAGCAGTGGAGAACAGAGAATGTTCCTTTGAAAAGGAAACAGTGGAAACAGTTTCCTTTGAAAAGAAACACTATAACAAAGGAAACAAAAAAATATATTGTTTATGTTCTAGCTAACTGTATGTAGCTATTACTAGCAATTTTCATATGTGAAGTACAAATAGGCATGCTGACTATAATATTTGAGCAGTTACCCTAAAAGGCAAAAGTATTTTTTAAGCAACTAGCATATAGGATACAATGTTTGCCGTTCCCTCTGAAATAGAACCATGTTTCTTATACAGTTGTATAGCTATTTCAAGTCGTTCGAGTGTTCGTTAAACTTCATTTGGATGTTTGGGTTTAGCTCCTAAAGTAGTATGGAATAGTTGGTCTTGGTTTGTTTGTTTGTTTTTTGTTTTGTTTTTGTTTTTCCCTCTCCCCCTTGATCATGAATCCTAACACTTGATATACAAGGTCGTTCTGGGCTTGCTGATTTTACAGTAAAAACAATTGAAATTTGACACTTCATTTATAGCAAAGATGATACGTTTTCCATGGTTGCAACTTTTTGGCGAGATGTGACTTGTTTTCCTTTGGAAACTATTCCATGGAATTGCAGTAATGTCATTATTCTAGTCAACCCCTGACTGTAGAATAGCATCATTTAACATCTTTCCCCCCCCCTTTTTTTTTTCCCACCTGCTTTCAACACAAAGATTGGAAAATTGGAAGAACAATTTTTAAAGGATTTAAAATCATTAAGCTGTGCTTTTGAGAACATAATTAGAGAAGTGTAAAAATTGCATTTTATTTCACATAGAATACCAAGAAAAACTTGAATTGTGTAGCAATACTGTGTTTGTTTTGTTTTTTTTATGGTAGGGAATATCTAGGTAGGACTTTAGATTTTTTTTTTTTTTTGAGATTCTTGTGGCCTAAATAGATAAAGTGAAAAAACTGCAGCACGTGAACCCTACAGTTCAGAAAACTTAAGGTGCTTTTCAATCTGTTTTCTTGCTTACACTTTTGAAAGCATCTCTCAACCAAATGACAATGTCAATTCCTATTGTATAGCTTTCTGAGATGAATATTTTATTATTTTTAGTTATTGCTTACATGCTTTGGTAGTGTAAGCCTATGTGGATACAAAGACTGTCTTTAATCCCAGGGCAAGATGCCAACCTGACACAGAAAACTCAGGTGACTCTTCATGGAACAGACACGTGTGATGACTCCTTTCCTGCACTGCTTCCTGATATCCCCATAGGGGACTTGCAACCAGGGGAAAAGGTAATAGCTTACAGCCTTCTTTCTATATCACAGTCAAGAAAATGGGGATCAACTAACAAGGCTCTCAGAATAGGGCCTATATTTAGTTTCCAGTATCTGAACTGTTAAATTAAATGCTTGGTGTATAGTTTGCCTAATGTTTACTTGAAGTTTAGCATTCCTTCAGCTAGATTCCCTTTTTGGCCAAGGGAATAGGACACGTTCTGGTATTGATGATACAGCTGAGAGAAGGCACAAAATAAGGAGGCTGTGCTACTCTGATTAAAATCACGTGCTATTTGGTTAAGATCATGCAGTTCAGGAGATTGTTTATGGTCAAAATAATATCCATTCTACTATTGCTTTCTTGGTCCAAGTAGGATGATTATCTAAAAGATTTTGGCCACTCCTAGACCTCATTAATATATTCTAGGTGTATCTTGATACATATCGTTTCCTTTATCTTGCAGATAGAAAAACCAATATACATTCGTTGTGGAACTGTTGGCGCAAGGATGTTTCTGGTCTATGTTTCTTACTTAATCAACACTACTGTTGAGGGGAAAGAAATTCTCTGCAAGTGCCACCGGGTAAGATAATGAGATGCACCAATTGCTGGAGGTGCAGCCTTTAGATTGAAAATATTTCTTGCGTTTCATTAATGTAATTCTAAGTCTCTTAAAAGCATTTCTAGTAGGTAGAAAAAAAATGCAAAATCAGCAGTATAGTAGTCTAATTTAAGGAGAGCAGCTTCATAAGTATAATTGGAAGAAAGTTTTTCAATATTTATTCTTAAAAAAAAAAAAATAACCACAGATATATTCTGCCCTTGGAAGAATTAAAATGATGACTAAAAGTAATGTTATGTTAGCAACCTTTGACATCAGTAGCCAGGTCTGAAACTGAATATAATTTTATCCTCTTTTCCACCCACCCCTTTCATTACCTATACAGGATGAAACTGTAACTATAGAAACAGTGTTTCCTTTTGATGTTGCTGTGAAATTTGTCTCCACAAAGGTATGTGTTATGAAAAGTTACTTTCAATAATCTTACCCTGCTTAGTTAGAAATAGTCAGATTTTTGTCTCTGTCTCGACAGCTGGAGCACTTGGACAGAGTCTTCGTAGATATACCGTTTTTACTGATGACAGACATCCTGAGTGCCTCTCCTTGGCCCCTCACTATTGTAACCAGCCAGCTACAGCTGTCAGCTTCCATGACTCCAGTAGATCAGCTGGAATCTTACGTGGAGAACGGTGAGTTTTCTTACATTATGCTTTCTATTATGAGGATACTTTTTGTGTAGTTTGGGAGTAAAAGCAGTTGACATTTTAAATGGTATTTACTCATCAAACTGTAGAAGCAAGCTGCTTAACGCCTTATTTGCTTGCCAGAACAGAGTTTAGAACAACAGGCTACAAACATAGTTTTGCGTCGCTAGATCAAACAAATAGACTTGACTGATATAGGTGGTAACCAAAATGCTAAATGTAACAGATGTAAGGGAAAGCAGCTGAGAGTACTTCTGGTCTTTAGCTTCTTAGGTATCCGTGTGAAAAGTTACTCAATATTTCCAGTATTTATGAACTATGTACATTTTTGTGGGTTGCAAACAAGTTATCACTTTACAGAAGGAACATCCAAAGGCTAAAGTGGTCTGTGTCCATGACTGTACATTCATGAAACTGGAAGATGTGAAGTTAGACAGAGTAGGCTAAAAAGAGCAATTAAAAGCAAACGAGTTTCTTAAAACATTAACACAGCTTAATAGGTTATTACTTATGTAAAATATATGTATATCTTACAAGTTTCAAACTTTGAGTTCAGTTTGTCAACTCTGAAGTCAAATGGAGTACTTCACAGTAGATCTGATTCAAAACCTTTCAACAAAATGTTGTCTTTGCATTTGCCGAGTTAAGAGACAGAAAGCAAGTGTTCTGTTCAAACTTGGAATATAAAGAAGGCAGCCTGGATGCTTCCCTGACTGTGGGGCAGCTGCCCACCGATGTGTTCAAGGGCTTGCAAGCCTATAGTTCTAGAAAGCAATGATTTCCCAGGTTCTTTAGTCAAAGTACGAGAGTTCTTTTTAGCTCTGGCACCTTGTGCTCCTTGACTTCCAGTTACTATTTCTAAAGAGCTAACAGCCAGGAGATATAAACCACTTCAAATATAAGCTATTCAGCTGCCTGTTCTATTTGTCATTTTTTTCCTTGTAAGACTTAGAGATACTTTAATTTTGAATGACTGAGCAATATTTTTCTTAGTGCTGTTGTCTTCAAAAATCCCTCTTTAATCAAAAAAGTACTAGCTTTTTTAAAAACCTGAAATAACTTTAAATAAAAAGTGAGAATTCAAAGATGGTAGATCTTTCTTGTGTTCCCCCTCTTCCCCATCTCTCATCCACTTGGGTGGGAAAGGAGGAATGTCCATGGTGGTGGCTTTAATTTTTATTTTATTTTAACTTTAAAACATGCTGATGTCTTGGAATCTTCTGTGGAAAAGAAGTATAGAACTTGATTTGGTGTTATTTAGCCTTTTTTTTTTTTTTTTTTTGCATACAAACTCTATAGAACAAGCCATTGCAAATTTATTGACACGAAAGATCCTGACAGTGCTGTTCAGAAAGTAAGCTGTACTTTCAAGTACTGGGATATTGCACAGTCTGTATTGAATTCTTGTACTATGTAGAAATAGTTTGCAAAGTACTTCAACGCCTTTCTGTTGGAACAATTGTGTCTGTGTAATATTGGCTTTTTAGACTTGGTGGCTTCTGCAGTAATGATTATGCTTTGATTTTAAACAAAATTTTGCTGATAGTTGTTTTACAGACAGGTGAGAGTGCCAGTGAGTGCTTTTGCCTTCGATGTCCTCCAGTCACTAATGCTAGTGGAGTGGCAACTGGATGTTACGTCATTTCATGGAAGAGGTAGGCAGCTCTTGGCCTGAAGAGGGAGAGGAAATAAGCTGGTTTGTTTTTGGGCTGATGGTTATTTTTTGACTTCTTTGGTGTTGGGTTTTCCAGTAACAGGGACTGTCTAGACTTTGGATCTTAGTAATTATTTGGTTAGACTTTTGAACAAATACTTATTTTACTTAGTAAGTGTTATGTGGCTATGGTCTTAACATTCCATGAAGCTTCATTTTTTTTGTAATATCTTCAGTCAATTTCAAAGCTGTTCTTTTAACTACTTCTGTTTCCTCCAACCATGAAACATTTCATTTGAAGCCAAGTCAAAGGAATAGTTTGGGATAGCAAAAACAAACAAACAAACAAAAATGGGGAAAACCAAATGGTTTTATCACCCTAGACTATGGGTTTATGTATTCACTCAGTTTTTAAAAATACATGCTCAGGTATATCTGTCTTTGTTTAATTATTTTTATTTTGACGTAGAACTGTCCAGTGTTCTTATGTGCCTATTGCTAGTTTATCTCCATGCTATGACACTTTTTGTGCTCACTTCGAACAAAAAACATAATGGAATTTTTTCCCACCATTGAAATGACTGTAATCTTATTTTAGTCACGTATAAGTGATGTTCTTCTGGCATGCTCACTTGGTGCTGTGCAGCTCTCAATGTGTTGTGTGTTTGTGATATTTTTCTGCAGAAGCTCACCTGTGGAAAGCGTGCCTGTTGTTAGTACAGTCATCACTCTGCCTCATGTGGTTGTAGAGACCATTCCCCTCCATGTTAACACAGGTAATGTTAGTTTGGCAATGCGTATGTGCTGCCTAGAATTTTTAAATCTTCCAAAGTAAATAGCTGATAAGTTTTATAGCATCTGGAGCTTACATTTACTGTCGCAAGAGACAGGAAATTAGTGCTGAATGTTATGGAGGTAGTGAAAGAAACTGCATTATCACTTAAACTGCCTTGCCCCTCTTCCCACTCCCCTGATCTAGAAAGAATTGGAAGGTAGGTACGTGAATGTGTTCTTAAGAGCAACAGTTGTGTTACGCAGCAGCGTGGAGTCCACAGTTACCTCTACTGACACAGCCTTCCCAGTAGGTTTCTCTAGATGCCTATGGCAAGAATTGTTCCATCCACCCACGCTCTGGCCACATCCCAGGAAAGAAACAGCCTGGAGATCTGGAGCTGCTTGCGGGCAGGTGAACTGTTTCTCTCCTAGCACTTCACCTGCACGAGACCAGAGTAGGAGTGCGGAGCACACTGTGAACACACAATTCCTATGCTTTCTTCAGTTTGTTTTCACTTGTACTGAGATTCTTCCATCATCCTTTCCTGTTATATTTTGGAGGAGCTTCCTCACAATATCTGAAGATGCTGGAAAGCTGAAAATACCCAGCAACAAAGTGATTTCTTAGTTAGCTTTCTGCATACTGTGAACAGTCAAGGGGTTTTGTAACTAGGTATTGAATGAGTGAAAAACTGGAGAGGGAGGGAAAACAACTGTAAAACTTTAATGAAGTTATGTTCTGTTGCTTAGTCTTTTTTAATCTAATCAGAAATATGTTAAATACCTAGTTGTTTTTTCTTGAAACTTTTTAGTGCTCTTTGTTGGACTTGGGTTTTATTTATGGAACTTTAAAACACAATTTATTTGAGGTGGCTTACTTTGTTTCCAAAGATCTACCCTCATTTGGTCGAGTCCGAGAATCCCTCCCTGTCAGATATCACCTGCAAAATAAGACGAATTTAGTCCAAGATGTGGAGGTGTCAGTGGAACCAAGTGATGCCTTCATGTTCTCCGGCCTTAAACAGGTACTTAAATGTCACATTTTCTAATCCTGGCTTCTCTGGTAGGGAAGAATGTGTTGATTAGACTTGCAGTGATGACAAGCTCACTGCTTGCAAATGTGTGGTAAATTCTGTCTGGAAGGACACGTACATGCAGATTCCTTTTAAAGAAGGGTCAGATGAAAGCCTGCCTAGGAGCTGTGTGTCATGTTGTTTGTAGGTAACACGATCTTTCAGTATAAATTAATAGTTTTAACCAGTAGAGAAAATGTAGTTGCATTATTTCCAACTTCTGAAAGTAGGAAGAATATAAATAGAAAGTAAATAGGAATCTGCAGTTGGTCACAGAACTTGTCTGTGACTGTGGCTTTTTTTTTTTTACTTTCCTTTCTAAGATCCGATTAAGAATCCTTCCAGGCACACAGCAGGAGGTGTTATACAACTTCTATCCTCTGATGGCTGGGTATCAACAGTTACCATCTCTTCATGTTAACCTGCTGCGATTCCCAAACTTCACTAATCAGCTGCTCAGAAGATTCATACCTACACACATTTTTGTAAAGGTAAGACTGAGAAGTGTCTTGTGTTTAACGGCTGAAGTCATAGGGGTTGAGTAACATCTCTTGAGTTTAGGTTCAGAAACACTGTAATATCCCACAACTCCCTAAATAACTTCTAAAAACATGTTCTCTGCAAATCACTCTGTCTAGATTTTTTTAAGGAGTGTGGATCTGAAGACAGTTCAATCATATCACAATAAATAGATCTTGTGCCTTTTTAATTTTTTTATAATAATTTAAATCCAGTTGCCCAAAACAGTGCTTTATTGTTCTACTGCTTCTGTCTCCAGAATATTGTATTCGCCTCTTAGTCAGACTCTGAGCAAGCAAGGAAGCTGAAGAGTTTGTTTATATGACTTGAATTGGACTTGTTCAGACGTATGTGATCCTGCTTCCAGGACACAGGCCTGGCATTCTTCCAGTTTTGTTTCAGCCCGAAGAGATGGGCAGAACTTAGTTTTTATGTCTGCTGTCAATCAGTGGCTCTTCTAGTTTGGTTGTCAAGATGTCCTCATAAGTCAATACAAAAGGCTTTTTTCCTCAAAAGCATAGTGTTCTCAGTGCTTCTGTTGAACCTCTCAGGATTCAGAATACTTTGCTTTTTTGCCTTAAAATTTTCAGGACCTCAAAGAACCTTTCTGTAAGGAGGATGTTTTTTCTTTAAAACTTCTTCCTTGCTCTCTCCCATCTCTAGCGATTCTGTTCAAAATTCTTAGAAGCAGCTTTCAGTCCCATTCCTGTTTTGTGCATTGTTTAACAACTTTTTTATACTGCAATAACACTCAGAACTCTGATCAGCCAGGCCTTGTGCTGAGTTGCTCAAATGTGTATGGAGATGCTGTTGATATTTAACAGGACATCTATAAGGAGCTGAGCCCTTTACTAGGTACTCACTAGGCCAAACTCATTTCAGTTGGGTATCCTTCCAGTTTGTACCACTACTACTGGAAACCATTAGAAGTAAAGATTGGAGTCCCTTGATGTATTGAAAAGTGAGTTTCATGACAGCCTTAGTCTTTTGCATAGTGTAAAAGTCTCTATCTTTATTTTCTTAAAGCCTCAGGGTCGTCAAGCAGATGACAACTCAATTGCAGCTGCGTAACTTCGAGACTCGTACCTCTGCACTTAAAGGAAAGGAGAAGCTGCACAGAATATGTAAAACTTGCTTTGGAAACATGGCTTTGATCAAACCATAAGAATTTTATTTTTAAATTACACCTCTTAACAGAACTAATGTTTAAAAAAACCTAGTCTTTCATAGACTGTCTTTAAGGAAGAAACATAGAGAAAACTTGGTGCTTTATTTAACAGTAACGTTCTTTTGAAGTTAACTGTACGTCAAACTCTTAAAGGTATTATTTTATAAGCATATTAAATGTCTTGAATGTTTAAGTGGAGAAATGCAGATTTACTTGACCAAAACCAAAATACATTTTCTTAATTAACAGTAAGCTAAGTGCTAAGTTTGCACTTTTTACTGAGATTTACAACACTGAAAATGATTATTCTTTACAGAAATGTGTTCTGTGCCACTTCTGTTGAGGATAGAACACAGGTTATGCAGTAGCATAGCAAACTTCAAATGATTAACTCGTACTGTTGGAATCAAGTGGCTTACTGGTCATTTAAAACCATAAATCTAAAAGGCGCTGTTTCTTCTGGGCAAGCCATACATCTGAATTTGAACTCAGCAACAGCTAGTCTAATGAACAGAGATTCGTTCATAACAGGTGGACTATCCAACCTCGACTTGATGTGGCTTTGGATTATTTTTACCCACACAGCTTCCAGATTAAAGACGTGTTTTGATAGTCTCCTGGTGCGTGAATTTAAAAAAAAATAAAAATAAAAATCCTACTGTTGTACAGCTGCAGATGAACTGGTGTTTAAAATAGAGTAAATCATGTATATATTTAAAAATAAACAGAAAACTTCAGTTGTTTAACTTTCAGAATAATTACATTTTGATTGCTTGGAAAATACCTTATTTATTGTCAAAGTGAAGTTCTAATAAACAGCTTGTTACAGAGTACTTCTGAAACAGTGTCCTTTGTTTTCACAGCTGTTGTCATAACTTTGAACTGTCTTGTGCGCCGACATACCTTTATGGCACTGAAGTCTAAAATAACAGCTCTGATACTCAGACAAAAGCATTGGAGAAGCGTGGACACAGGGCACACAGTGAAAGGACTGCAGGCTCACGGGCAGTCCTGAGAAAATATGCATGAGCATAAATAGCTTTTCTGTAGAGTACAGGCGGAGCTGTATTATGAGGTGGTTAAGCATTAGTGTAGAGAAGGAAAAGAAGACGACTGACAAACTATGGTAGGAAGAACATGCAAAACCTTCCTTAGTCTTTGCTGAGGTGGCAGTCTTGGAATAAGTATCTTATCTCTATTTAAAATACAAGAATGGAAAAAGTATTTCATTTCCAGAAGTGTTTTTTTGGTTTCAGGTAACCAATTAGGTGCTAGAGTTGCTGCAATCTTTGCTGCTGCTTCACAGAAGACATGTTGATGCAAGTGATGGAAGTGCACAGTGGAGAACTTAGTGGAGAACTAGGGTGCCTTCTTTCCCCCCTCCTGAAACAGCCTACCAGCAAAATGGTAATGTGCATTCCTTCGAGAAAGGGGAGGGCTTAAATGCTTTCATGGTTACAGTGATACTGAAGTCTTGAGTGAATGGCATAAATAGATTTTTATTTTAAATCATGAGTAGTAAAAATAGGAGCTGTATAAAAATAACGCAGAAATGCAAACTTATCTTACCCCATGGAGGAAAAACTAATACTCTGCTATAATTGTAATTCCTATTCTTTTTCCATCTGCGAAGATAATCTTCTTGGTTTTTGTTGTGATCTTACTGTGGCTGTGAACACTACAAAGCAAAGACTTTTCTTAGTTGTCTGTAAAGTACTAGGCACGCCTTTTATGCTATGTAAATGACTGATGTGAATGAAAACATGCAGTAAGCAGGAACCACCTTGCTAAAAATGCTTGAGAAGTGATTAATGATGACTATCTTACTGACTCATAGGACTAATGCTGAGGGGGAATGTTTGCGATTCGTAACACAAATCCCTTTGGAAGTCTTGAGGAGATGAAAAGGGTGCATTTACTTAAGTATAAGTGCAGTTTTTCATTGCTTACTGTATTTTGATGAGCACTATTTAAACTTAAAGGTATACTACTTAAATGTAGTCTATTTTAATTGGAACTAATTAAGCATCAAAGAAAAGAGAAGCTACTTATAGAACGGTTTAAAAATAACTTACAGGGGAAAAAAAAGAAACTGAGATCAACATGTTCAGACTGCTTCTGAACTGGAAACTTAGCACTAGCAACATTATTTCCTCCCCTGGTATGCTACCAAGTGCAGGAGAGGGGAAGAAAATGTCCCATCACCTCAGATCCGGCCTACAGTGAAGTCTGGAGCCAAGAAAGGAGCTCTGGCCTTTCTTCATTGACTAGCTAAGCTCTAGTTACGTGAACTTCAGGAAAAGTAAAGAATTAAAAGGCTCTAATCCCCTATAAACTTTTATGACCTTGCACTGTGTCTTCTCAGATCTTCGATTTATGGAGAGGTTTTGGAGATCTACCAGCTTCGTTGTTGTATGTCATAATGAACAAAATGTCTTCATGCTTTCTTGGCCTTTTTCTGAGAGATTGGGATTTTCTAGGTAAAAATACTGCTATGACTCCTTCAGGTTTGAGGTTGCCACATGTACAGTAGGAAGAAAAAACCTGTCAAAAGACAAAGCATGGATTTTTTTTCAGGTACCTGAACTACAGGTACTACACTGGTTTATAAAAGACTTCATTTATAACGCTGCTTACCACACAAAGAACATGGTTAGAGTAGAAAAGTTGAGTTGGAAGGGACCTACAACAATCATCATGTCAAATGCCCGGCCACTTCAGGGCTAACCCAAGGGTAAAGCATTTTACTCAGGTTGTTTGATAGCTGTGCAGTGCTGCTGAAAATGAGTTTTGTGGTCAATAAAAATTAAGATGTATCCTAACTAGCCACTATGATTAAAGAAGGTTCAAAAAGAAGTTTACAAAATAACTTTAGAAAATTGGTTTGTTGGAGCTCTCCCTGGTGATGGGGAGAAGTGGAAGCATAGTTTTGACTACTTTGAGGCTTCTGCTAAAGTAAACAGTAAGAATTTTAGTTGTTTTTTAAGTGGGGGATAAGGAACAAACCTGGTGGAAGTAACAAATCCAATTCATTTTAAATTAAGAGTTAGTATGGTAGGCTACATTTATGTGCACTTACAAAAAGCACAGAGGTGACTTCAGCTAATACAGATGTGGACTGGTCCTGAGATACACAAAGTGGTTAAACCTCATCCCCACTGTTCTGCTCTGCTTCTCAGACGTCTCAGACAGGAGGTCTCTCTGCACCAGCAACCATGCTATTCATGTGGAATTTGATGACCCTTCTCTTTGCTCGTAAGCAGGAGCAAGGTTCCTGAGTTCCCGGGAAGGTTGCATTTTGCTGAGGCTGTGAGCTCTCAAGCTCTGCATTCCTGCTGTTCCTCACAATCTGCTTTACTGGGTTGTTTGCAGGAAATGCAGCCTGTTTGTCTGAGCAAAAAGAGGAACTACACAAGGTCCTCTAACTTCTGTGGGAGCTACTTCCTCCTTATAGCTGATGAATCTCTAGTTATCTCTACCTGTGTCCTGGAAGTACTCAACACACTGTTTTTTATTGCTTTAAACTCTTAAAGGGTCAGAAGACAAAGCAGTTTTAGTTCTTGGCTCAGAAGACTGGGAGCTTTTGTTCTCTTCAAACCTCATTTTTTGTAGCATCTCCATAGCTCTTCCCAAACCTTAATTTTGTGCACTTCAGCCTGGATGCTGAATGGCTGTTATTTGGCTTAGTGTACTTCTGGGGAGCAGCTCGCAGGAAGAGGATGGTTACCTTTAACATTTAACCACAGCTTCTTCAAGGTGTGGTATTTATGTGCATGTTCACATGGACGCTTAATAGATACTTGTACTTTCTCCTACATTTCAAGGTTCCCCTGGGAAAAAAACAAGGAATTCTGACTCTGCCATGGATAGGTGGAAAGTAGACAAATTGTCTAAGAGCTCTGCTCATTTATTATCTGGTTTCTGAATCCCCTCATCCTTTGCACCCCAAAGTGTGTGCTGTAGAGCTTAGAAAGCCTCCCATGTTAGTGTGTGTGTCTTTGGTCATATATCTGGAAGTTCCTCAGGTGAGGAGTAAGGAGCCTTCCTCACCTTTCACTGCAGAGGGCTTTGTCTTTTAGTCAGTGAAAATTCACTAAATGCAAGATCACACTGCAGGATGTGAAATAGGTAGACTTGAGCATGATAAGCTGGATGAGAAGAATGGGCTAGATTGTTGCCCTTTTTCTTTGCAAGCCTTAAGGAAGCGTACTGTCCTGAAGCAGTTTTAATTTTGGAGGAGAGGAGAAAAGATCTGCAAATACAAATGGGGATGGATCGGGATATAGGAAAGCAGAACGGTTTTCCAGTGTTGCCGTTTCTTCTTATTTCCAAAGAGATAGCAAGTGTCGGATAATTAAAACCAGACATTCATGTATTTAAATACAATTTTAAAATGCCCAAAGGATTTGTTCAAGACAGTATGAATTCCCTCACCTGAACAGAATGTAAATGTTATTCTAATTTTTTAAAGAAAATTATGTCAGGTTTCCATGCCAAATCTCCAGATTTGCTAGAGAACATGATACTGTGCGAAGGCGATCAAGTTTATATAGCAATGCTCATAGGATGTGTTGTATCAATGCAAAACTATGTTAACTATGCGAGCTGCTTACCATAGTCTGAACTTGCCAGTGGGATGAGGAAATATGGGAGTCAAAAAATTTCTCCCTAGAAAGTAAGTGAAAACACGTAGCTGGCATTCTTTTTCCCGTGTTTAGGAGTTGCTGAAAAGTATCTGATTCCATCGGGACGTTCAAACCTGACCTTCGAGCTGAGATTTCAATTATTCTTTCCAGAAGTTCAGCTGTTCATCACCCAACAGTCTTCCTGTTCCAGAGTATGCACATGCTTTCTGTCTGTAAACCATTTTGCACGTAAATGTTTGGCATTTCTATGTTATCTGCACTCTTTAGCAATTACTGTGTGTTTTTCAAACATCTTAAAGTAGCTAAAGGAAAAACTTGAGCTTCTTTTACAAGAATATTTGTTCTTCCCTATGCAAATAAAATTTTGGCCACCTCCTTTTTAAATTATTCATTTCCCAAACTATTTTAATAAGTTATTGTATGTAATGCATTGAACCCAGATGGTTCTCTTTATGCAGCTTTTATTTGTGTGTGTGTGTGTACACACACCTATGTACATCAGTGAAATAAATACCCAAATGAGGACTGACACACACACACACACACACACCGTATTTGAATTTCCTGACCTGCACAGGAAATGTGCCATTAATGTGCAGCACTCAATGAACTTAGCTGGATTTCTCTTCACCGTTTAGATTTCGTGATGCCGTCTTAGAAATCTCGCCATCGGTTTCGGAGTTGTCCAAGCAGTGGTAGCTGTATTGCAGTGCGATAAAAGGGGGCTTAAATTCTCTCTGTAGCCTACAGAACTAGGCACAATAAGGGAGGAGAGGAAAGGCAAAGCCCTGCGGTTGGTATGCACTGCAGGGATGCTCCTGAAGCATAAAGCACTCTGGTGTCCTGGTTGCTCTTGTTTGCTGCTGACAGCCCTACCCCAAGGGCGCAGTGAGGTAAACGTGCTGGCAGCTGCTGCGGGCAGCTCCTTGCGAAGCATCAACCAGAGGGTATTAAAAATGTCTGCTTCACCCCTAAAAGCAAAGGAAAGGCCTGGAGCTGCATGCATGCACGTGTGTACATGCGTGTATATTACATACCTCCTCTGTTCTGTGATCGGTGTCGGGTGATCGCGGTGTGCCTCAGCCTGTCCTGGAAGCCCGTCTGGTACCCAAACCTGATCTGTAACGGGCTGTGAGGGCTGTGCTCCTCGGGGTACTGCACGGGTGACAGGACAGGCAGCTGCAGCGAATATCAAAGCCTGTGTGATCATCACAGGGGGAAGGAAATCGGAAATAAGCTTAATAATACTGTAAAGCTCTGTGTGAGTTTGTCTGTGGAGCAACATTAGGAAGCCAAAAAGCAACATAAAGGTATTTAAATGCAGCTTTCAACTACCAGGCTTGTTATAACAGAGAAAATTAATTTATTCTCTCTCTACTACGAAGAATCCTGTTTGCAGGCCCTTTGTCTGGCCTGGAGGTTGCAGGGAGGGCAGAGGACTGTCATCTTTCAGAGGCCTCTCTCAGGGCCACTGCTCCATGAGGACGATCACACGAGGAGCGCAGCAGTCGCCTGTTAGTTTATGACCTTGGAGATGCCAATTGCTCGGAGTGGATTTGGACTTGAGAAGCTTTTAGTTCAAACATGCATACCTGAGACCAAAGGGATGCCGATAAGGATGGCGAATGTGCTCAGTGAAGGAGTTTTTGGCACACCTGGGATTTCACTGCTAGGGGTAAATGGGCTCTGGCTATCAGTGACGAGCTATCCACCGTGGGGAGAGGGCATGGCATCTTCCACAAAGAGATGTATGGCTGTGATCAACCTGCACGTTTGCTACTGTAATGCTAATCACAGCGGTAAGCTTTGGCTTGCGACTGCTGTCCAATTTCTAGGCAAATTAAGCTGATGTTTTATTAATTATCTCTGTGAGGAGCTCAACAAGCCATCTGAACGGTGCTGTATGGCTTTGCTGCAAGTAGCTGCCTTCTTTGGCCACAAAGCTTCCTGCAGCCCAGGATCGTGACCTGCTGGAGCTCCCCTCCGTGAGCACGCGCTGTGGCTCAGGAACAAGCTGTGGGGTGCTCCCCTGGCTCGTCTTCCTGGGGCAGCTGCCGGTCATGCTGCAGCTCCTCACGTTGCTTTCACTGTTAAATAAGGGACAGATTTTTCCACTTGGGTTCCACAAGGCTTGCTGTACCCAAGGTAGAGGGACTCTGCCCAACTCCACTTGCAAATTTTCTCCAGTTCTCCCTCAAAAGAAGAAGAAAGGTTTGGCATCCCTCCAAGGTTTTGCTTTCATAGGCCTGGGGCTGCCTCAGGGTTGGGATGGATGCTAGAGGGACAGGATTGTGTCTGCCTGTGCCTCTCCCTGCTGCCAGCAGCTAGACCTCAATGAATGGACCTCAACCAAATCTACCTACAGGACCGCAAAGCAGACCCAGGAAGGAATTACACAAGGCAAAATGAGAGTAGAATAAAATGTAAGTGTCTTAAATCCAGAACTGAGATCTTAAAAAATCTTCTGGGCAACTTCTAATTCTTGTAATTTAAATTCTTGTAAAGTCAGGGGGTAGATACCTGACTCCAGGAGGAGGTTTCAGGTGTACATCTCTGAGCGAAACAATTAAGCCTCAGAGAAACAGTTTTCTGAGAAGCTCTCGGTTCTATTTGCATTACTGACGCTTGGTAAATACTTAGCTAAAACTTCCTTTTCTTGCTTTTAGAAAGTCTTTTTCTCTGTAGCACCAGCACGCTTGATCTGCGCTCTGGGTTTGTATTTGATGTCGTGCCAACCTGCAGCCCGTGGAGCTGAGGCTTGCCCCGCACGCCTCTCCCACTGCGTGCTACTGTATGGGCGTTGCACTGACCCCACAAAATAACTCACAAAATAATGAAATCACTTTTTGGTGACCACATTGGGCTTCAAAATCAGCTTGGTATTTTCCTTGGAAAAGCCAATTAGTGTCACAACATGATTGCACACCCAAAAGCACACAGTGCATGGCGAAAAGCCCTCATACTTACATAAATCTCAAACTGCAATTTTTCTTCTTTCCCATTGTATTTAGTTTCCTGTGTGCTCTGAGCCCGTTATGAGTGTTACAGCATGGCCCGGCCAGCACAGGGACGAGAGCCAGGGGCAGCCCTGCAGGGATCACCCACCTGGGCTCTGCCCTGCACCCAAGCGGTCCCCAGATGGAGCTTGGTGTCCCAAAAAGAGGGGTGACCCAGCCTTCCCACCTCTGCCCTGGCCTTGGTGCCACCTCCTTCCTCCCCTTCTCCTGGTGGGGCAGCAGCCTCTGGCCCTGGGAAGGGGGAGATGTAGGGCTGGAAGACCAACCCCAAGGGCAACTAAACCAGAGCTGGTGGAGCAGCGGCTCTGCCGCCGGCTTCCTTGGGGTTTCCCCTATTTTTTATTATTTTTTTCTTCTGGGAGGAGGTTTCCTCCTTCCTTCCCGTTTCAATAAGCTCACGCCTCCTTCCAGCCCGTGCCAGTATGAACAACCAGAAGCCATACCACCCTTTAAAAGCAACAGTGGATTGGCCTCAAAATGGACCAGCAACGTCAAGTACAGGTTTAGTAGTCGATAGCTGCGGTGTCTCTCAATATGCTCCTTCAGCTCCAGGAAGCAGAAGTGTGAAAGCTACCTGTTCGTTTCTTTAACTTGCAGGATTTCCAAGAGTAAGGAAAAGGAAAAGTCTAAATATTTTTTTCTACTTCTACCACATGCCCTGGCAAAGCTCCTCCTGTATATGCAGTCATGGTAAAAATTACTCATTCTTGTCTCTTCCTTGAAAGAAATTATCTTGTTCTTGGCTGTTATCACACACGTCTCTTCTGCACGAAGATGAAGCAGCAGTGTCTTCATTTTTATAAACAAAGAGACAAACACATTTACATTAAAATCAACAGAAATTTCATGTGCAGGAGTCATCTTTGCTGCCCCAGCAAAAAAAAAAAAAAGATATTTCCTCCTGCATTTCACATTTACCAGTGAAGTAGGCTCAGATTTAGCTGCTGAAATTTGCAAGAGAGCAGGAACTAACCCAGGAGGGCTCAGAAAATCCCTGGTATGGCTTACAGTGCAGAGAGCGAGGGGCTCTTGGCAACGTTTCCATTTAAGCCAGCCCTGTGCATCCCGATGGGGCTGGGCAGTGTGTATGAAGATGTGTCAGGGAGAGGAGAGGGCAGAGCAGAGAAGGGGAGCACAGCAGGGACAAAATGGGAGGCAGAAATTCAGCATCGGGGTGAACATCCATCAGCACACCAAGCCATATGAGGAGATGGTGTTATAAAGGATTGTTCGTGCTCTGCTCACCACTGATAGCCACTGCTCATGGTGCCTGAGATTCGTAAAACAATAAGCTGATAATGGCTATTGTCCCAGGAAGAACAAAAGCTGAACTTTCTGGTTTAGCCTGGTGCTGGGTCCATGGATAATCTTCAAAGAGAAGCTACAAAATTTAAAAGGCATTAAGCTCTGGGAAGCTTGAAATCTGGCACACCTGGTTTACAAAGATTTTCTTTTCTATTTTTTTCTTTTCTTTTAGCCCTGGATGCTGCTGTGTGTTCATTTTTCTGTCGGAGTGCCAAAGGCGATTTTCTCTGTCGAGTGCAGACTCTTGACCTTGGAGCGGGATGACAAGGGAGTTATCCCAGGGTGTGCCTATGCCTGTCAGGCGATACGAGGCACCAAATAGAGCTGTCTGTCTTCTTTAGCTGAAATGGTTTCACAAATACTTCATAAACAGCCGTCTCCACAGAGAGGAGAGCTGTCTGCATTATCTCGGCGCGTTCAGCATTGAGATTGATGACAAGTAGGGTCACCGGTTAAACTGTCTGATCCTGACAAGCCGAGGCAAAGGGGGGAGGCAAGATGGCTGCCAACAATGCCCATGAGAGATGGCAGGCCTCAGAGCTGGCCCTCCAGAGACCTGCGGGTCTTTGCATGGCCCTCAGAGCAAACCCTGCCTTTTGCAGGCTGTAGCGGGAGCAGTGAATTGGAGACCCAACTGGTCATGATAATCCCTTGGGGACTTCGTTGTGCAGGTGGCAGTGACCCCACCAACTTTATGATGGCACAGGGGACATCACGAGGCTTGTGCTAGGGGCACCTCAAAAACATTTGGGAATTTGCTTGTGGAGGTGTGGAGTAGGGCTCAGTGTTTGCCTGAGGTCTTCTCTTCCAGCCAGCCTTACTTGGGAGCCACAAAGGCAGTGATGTGAGAGCCATCGGGTGCCAGTCCCATGCCTCTGCTTGGCTGGGTCAGGGATCAGAAGAGCCCACCTGCTGCGGGCCACAGGCTGAGCAAGGAAATAGGGAAATGGGCAGAGAAATGGATTTTATTGCACTTTCTTCCAGAGCACTCATGAAAATTAATGGCTGTTTCATTCACAATTTCTTTGTATTACTGGTAGGGGAATCATAAAAAAAAAAAAAAAAAAAAAAAAAAAAAAAAACACCACAGTTCTTTCGGTATATCAGCGCATGAGCTGCCTGAAGGCATTTTTTTTTTTTTTTGCAAAGCGACAAGCGGATATTTTAGGCAAACTGGTGTGCCATTTTCATAATTAAAATTGCATGTTACCTGCAAGTATGAGTGTTTTATGACGGCGATATTGCTGAGCTGCATAGTTTGAAGCAGTAATCCTACCTCTGTCAAATACGTTGCCTAAGCCTCACCCTCAAGCCTGGCTGTAATCTGGCCAAAAGCCACCATCAGAATGGCCCCAAATATCCAGCAAGTAAGAGGCAATTAAAGTCGGAAGGCACATGCAAGTTTCTCTCCTGTAGATAACTACATTTAGAGGGTTAAGACAACAATGCCTTTCTCCTCCCCTCTTATCAATTCCCTAGCCTTGCCAGCCAGTAATTTCATATGCTTTCCTGACCGCATCCAGCCTCACTTCCCCAGTATGCATTGGGTTCTGTTAAGCAGACTGTAGCTGAGTGGACCCCACCTGCTCCCCTACCCAGATGGCAGCCACCTCATTGCCAAAACTCAATCACCAAGGATTTTCCTGAGGAGGAAGATGGGCACAGCTGCTACAGCCAGGAATCTCCGCTCCTTTCCCTCCTTGTGTCCCATGGCCTGGTTTGCCCTGGCATCCCTGATGCCAGCAGGGCTGAGTCAGGCAGAGGTGCAGGGCTTAAAAAGCCAGCAGTCAGCTGTTTCCTCGCTGCTGTTTAGGCTGGGGCTGGCCCATCACTCCTCGCAAGGAGGCTCCCACGGATTTCACTGGGTAAGTGCCTGAGTAAGGGCTTCTGTGCAGGGCTTTTTGGGAAGGGTGGCAGAACAGGGCCCAGGGCACAAACGCATTGCTCCTGGTAGAGTAGAGACCATCAAATAGCAACTCCTGTGGTAACTTTTAAGTGCAGGTCTCAAGGAACTTCACAAATGCAAGTAGTATTACTGTCCCCATGTCACAAAACAGGTTACCAAAACCAAAGGGTAAAGCTAAACAAAGTGCTGCCTTGTGGACTCTTGGTTGCAAACCAGTTTTCATATGATGTGAACTAAGTGAATGTGGATCTATATTTACCTACAAAGGCCATCACGAGTTTGGGAAAAGCTTTAAGAAACACCTACCAGAAGTTCTCTTCCATGATCATCCTTTTCTTAGGCAGAAGTTGCCATCAGTGCTCACATCTCCACTGTTTTAGGGCATTCACTTGAAAAAAACACCATGCTCCTGCCTTTTCTCAGAGCATGACGAGAAGAGTACCAGGCCTTCATGTTGTGGGCACATCTCCTCCTGGCCCTTCTCTTCTCCACAAGTCCACTGCTTCAAAGCCAGCAGCCTGAGCCAGCTTACCTTGACTCCACGTGTGCTTCAGGGCCATGCTGGCTGCCCACATGTAGCTCTCCGCTGAGGCAAGAGGAGAAGACAACTCTGAATTGCCCCAAATCATCACACATATCCCTTGCTGACACACTTTGTATGCTGCAAAACTGCAAACAAGTGAAAGATGTACAACCACTGTTAAAATATACATATTTTACCTCAGCATTTATTTTCCATTCTGTGGCCCTGCTGATTTCTAGGGGAATACTATTTTCCCTGAGGTTGGTTTGTCTGTCTGCTCTTTAACACCATAAATAGTGCTGTTTGCTGGGGACCTCCTGCCACTGCAGATAAATTTCAAAGAGACCAGTCTAGATCTTCAGAGGTTTCTCACCAGCAGCAAGGTAAACTTCTACCTTTCCAAACACTTCAGGGGTACTTAGAAGTGCCACTTCACCCACTTTCAGCAGTCAATTATAAAAACATTGTAGTCTGTCTTTTTGCCTATATCCCTACTGGGAAATACCAGGTCAGCTTTCATTGCTTGCTTGGAAGGAAGAAATCCCTAGAATTGAGAGTGCCAGGAAAGGAAGGAGATACTTTTCTACCCAAAACAGGAAGCTACAAAATGTACATAAACCAAAGTTAAACCGACCCCCACCAAAATTCTGAGGAAAAAAATATTGAATTGGTAATGAGAGGTGAAAGAAGGGGGAATGGGGAATAAGGAATGATGAAGTTCACTCAGTATATACTTGTGGGACCAGCTCCAGCATCGTCCCACCTGTCCTGGCTGCCACTCTTGCTTTCGGGCGCTGTGGACCAGCAGAGTGGGTGCCACCAGCACCCACAAAATGCCAGCATCCTCCTGATATCAGTTCAGGGCATGATGAGCCCAGGTGTTTATCACCTAGGATAACTGGGCGATGTGCAGGGAAAGGTGGTGTGCCCCATGGAGAGAACAGCTCTGCAAACAAGGTGAGGGAAGAGGTGATGAAAGCAGGGTGGGAGTGGGCCAGCAGGCTGAGGAGTAGCCTTTAGGGGAGAACCAGCCAGGGGCAGGGAAGGTGTTGAGAGTGGGCAAAGTGTTGCTACAAGTGCAAGGGAAACAACTGTGTGGCATATTTCACCACACTGGTTGCTTCAGAAAGCGGTGGTGGTGGGAGAAGAAACTCAGGTAATGGAGAGAGCAAGGCCAATGTGGTGGCTGAGGCGCTGTGCATGCGCTGCTGCCAGAGAGGAGAGGAGGGTGGTAGATGTGGCTGGCACTTGGGCCTTGGGGGCGCAGACAAAATGGCGGCCCTGATGTTAGCACTCAGCACCTATCGGAGCAGAAACCTAAAAGAAGTCCAGAGGTGTAATTTGGCTCCTTTGTTCTTGCAGGTAGGAATAAAGAAACAGAAGAGTCCAACCAAGCCCTGAAGTTACCTATTGACTCCGATCAGCGGCCGAGATGTCAGCGTGAAGTGCTCCGCACAAAGGCGACACAAAGGTAAGCCCTGCCCAGCAGAGCTGAAATGGAAGCGTGATGGGAGAGATAAAAGGCTGGCATAATGGGAGAGGAGGAAGGCACCAGGTAATAACAACACTAGCATGACAGGATCATGACAGTAGTTTCAACACACTAAGACTAGTTATTTTAACAGGCAATCAATGGCTCAGGTGAATGCTGTGAAGCAGCCTGGAGGACAATAAGGATGCTGGGGGGTCCTTTTTCAACACTTAGGGCTGAATGAGCACCTGAAAGTGCTCCTGGGACATGCTGACAGCAGCACAACCAGAACTGGTGGGTGCTGAGGCGAGGGGGTCCCAAGGCCTTGCTGTGCTGGCTGCTTAAGCAGGGGCTGCAGAATTGCGAGCTGTTATGCTCTGCTCCTGACTCTGAAGGACCTGCCGTGGTTCTGGGCAATTTATTTGACCTCTCATTTCCCCTTTGGTAACGATGGGTTCACACAGCTTGTCTCCTTGTAAAACTCTTTGGGATGCTGGTAAATTTGGCCTTACAAATTTACAAATTTTCTAGACAGTACTGGCCAGAGAACAAAAAGCAAGGAGTGGGAATATCAGAGGAGCCTGGGCAGTGCCCCGGGGAAGGCAATGAATGAGAACAGACAGAGTGCCACAGGATCTGAATGAAGTCAGAACCGAGTGGGGGATAGCTCGAGGGGGCAAAAAGTGCTAAGGGATGTTGCTGTGAGTGAATTTGGGAGAAACAGGTAAAATACCACAGTTTATGCAGAGTGTGGTGGTTGCAGCCTCCTCAGCTGGGTGCTGTCCCCTCTCTCCTTGCGTCCCCCTTTCCTCTGCCTTCCCTTTCGCCCCTTCTGCCCCCTCCTCTAAAACATGAGGTTTTGCTGTGGTCTTGGGTGTTTCAGATGGTGGGGTGAGCTTCTTAAATCTGCTTTCTGAGAAGCGTGACAGGCACCTTGCTGTCAGTGCCTGCAGCCGAGCAGCATTTTGGACCTGGGTCCCTCCATTTCTGCTCACACCTGGTCCATTTTGCTTGGCGTGGGTGATGTGGAGCATGGAGGAGGCAAAATATTAAACCGATGGAAAAAAAGGACTTTGTACTTTCCCCATCACTACCGGATTTCAGTACCCCCGAGACACCAACGGGTTATTACGGGTGATGAGGGCGGTGATGGATGGGCTCGGCAGGGCTGGTGGGGTCCGGATGGAGCTCAAAGACCACGCAGAGGAGACTCGCTGGGATCCACCCCCAACCCATCGGGCACCACCCGGGGCTGAGCAGCGGGGCTGGCTGCGCTTTTTGGCGGACCCCTTCTGCGCCGGGACAGGGCAGCACTCCTTGAGGGATGGGAGGGATGCGCCGCGCTGCTTCTGGCCGGGAGGAGGCAGGATAACGCTGGCAGGGGCGGAGCAGCCGAGCCCAGCCGAGCCGAGCCGTGCCGGAGGTGTGCCGAGGGCGGAGCGGCTGTACCGAGCCGTGCCGAGCCGAGCCGTGCCGAGCCGTGCCGGGGCTGCAATAGGGGCAGCCCGGTGCGGTGCCCGGTGCGGAGGGCATGCCCCAGGGCCATGCCGCGCAGGGCCGAGCGGTGCCTGCAGATCGCCCCGCACTCCCTGGCCATCGTCCTGGGCGCCGGGGGGCGGCCGGGGGGCGGCGGAGAGGGGCCGGGAGCGGCTCCGGGAGCGGGACCGGGTCCGGGAGCGGCTCCGGGTCCGGGTGCCGGGGGAGCATCGTCGGAGCTGGGTCGCCACCGCATCGGCTACGAGATCTTCGCGGACTTCAAGCGGGAGAACATGCAGCACTTCTGGGACCGGCGGGCCACGGCGGCGGTGGCCGAGACCTTCTTCCTGGGCTGGATCGACGAGCAGGTGCTGCTGGTGCAGGGCAAGGAGGAGCACCTCGAGGTGCTGCGCCAGGGCTGGGCGCGCCGGTCCCTCAAGCCCCCCAGCGGCTTCCACATCAAGTGCCTGGGTGGGTGCCACCGCGACGGGACGGGACGGGGCGGGAGGAGACAGCAGGGGACAGCAGGCGGCCCCAGGACACGGCCCGGCCACCCCCGGGATGCTGGCAGGTTGTGGGGCATCTTGTGGGGTGCTGGTGCCAGCCCTCGTCCCTTGGTCCCCAGCAGGAGTCTTGCGTGTTTCGGGGCAGGCTGTGTCTTGGCAGAAATGTGGGATGCTGGGGGGGCTCGGTCTTGTGTCCTGGTGTCGCTGCGGGGTGGTTGGAAGCACGAGAGGATGGAGGGGTAGAAACCTGGGGAGGTGTAAGGCAGGTGGCTTTGGAGCGGTGAATGGAGAGGTCGGTCATGCCACGGTAGGTTGAAGGCTTGAGTTATGGTGCTGTGCCCCAAGGGGAGTCCTTCACAATCCTACATGCCTGTGGTATATATAGCCTGGGAAGTGGCACAGCTCTCCCTGAAACTCCTTCGGGGAAAAAATTAAATCCCAGCATGGACAGCAAAAATGTTTGCAGCACTGTGAGTGGAACCTGCATATTCCGTGCTTCTCGGTTTAATTTTTTAATCTTGGCTTTGAGTATTTTTAGCTGTCACTGGCCTTCTGGAGTGGGCAGCACAGAGGGATATGCACAGTGGTGTCCCTTGCGCACCTCCCAGCCACCTCTCTGCCACCCGCTGCCTTCCCCTCGGGTCTGCTCAAACATGACCATTTGTCCTGTGCAGAGGGGGAAGCTAGAGACAAGCTGCCCACTTAAAAATGAGTGGGTAGACCCTATTTGCTCATTATGCAGAAATTCTCTCTGAACCTAAGCAACCAAACAGCACTGGAGAATGGGTGGCAGATCCACCACGGGGATACAAAAGTTTTTCTGCATTCCACTGATGTGTATAAGAGCATGAAAACTGCATGGCAGGTAGCGGGCTTGTGTTGTGCGTGGGGTTTGGACAGAGCTGCCGTTTGCAGCCAGCAAGCCAGGGGGGAGAGCCTGCACGTGCTTTCCTCCAAAGGCTGCTAGATGCTCGTGCCTTCCTTTGGGGAACAACAGAGTGTGGTGGTAGGCATGGGGACAAGGCTGTGGGAAAGGCTGGCTGCTGAGGTACCTCCCTGGGCCTTCTGGCTCCAGAGGAGCTCTGGAATGGGCAGTGTTACCTGGCCGTGAGCAAGGGTCGGTGTGTGATCCTGGGGGTGTTGTGGACCCTGCACAAGGGGTGACATTCCTCAGCCTGTGGTGCACGAGGGGCCGTGGAGCGCCGGGCTCAGACCTTGGCATTGCTGGTGGCAGAAAGGAATGTAAACAGCTCTCTGCAGCCCGCTTTAAAGTACAGAAGCACAGCTTTTGCTAGGGGTTTGTGTTAATAAGTAAGCTGCCTTGTGTGTAAATAATGTGCTTTCCTGGCGGGTTATCTTCAGTGTGAATTTGCAGGAGGCTTGAACCCAAAGCTTTCATTTGACTTTAAAAATAGAAAGTGCCTCTCGGTCTTTGATTAAAGCTACGGAAGAAGAGCAGGGACCTGCTTCTTGCACCAGAGTCTTGCCTGTAGTGCGGTGTCCTCAGCTGCACTAAAGGAGATGGGAACAACTGATCTATGCTTTCTTTCACTGCCTTTTTTTCCACGGCCAGACTGATCATGCCAGTCATCTGTCTAAGCAGATTCAACGTGCACTTACTGCAAAGAGACCGGGGCAGTTTCTCAGTTAAAGAGGAGGCAAAGTAACGGGCCTGGCCTGTGGGCATGAGCAGCTGCTTAAACCCATGTATTTGTGTTTTCAGCGCAATTAGGTGTAAGTGGCTGTGCCTTACTTAGGAGGCACTTACTTAGTGCTTGGCATGTAACGTGAACACTCACTTCTGGGGCGCTGTCCTCCAGCCGAAGGGCTGCATTGGAGCAGCTTGCTTGGCCTCCGTTTTTGCCATGATCGGAGTTGCTCGCGTGTTAGGAAACTGGTGAGTGTGTCTGGGCTTTGAGCTGGCTGAGGGGGCCGCTTTGGGAAGCCCACATGGATTTTGAGTAAACAAAGCCACAAAGCCAGCGTGTGCTAAGCTTGCTGATTTGGAGGGTCGAGGAACCCGCCTGTAAATCCCGTAGGTCCCGTGATGAAACTCGGCGTCTTTGCTAAGAGTGACTTGAAGCTTTCTTGTAACTTTGTGAGGCTTTTGTAACTTAAGTCTTTAATGAGCGTTATTATTTTAATAGGATCTCTTTGACACACCTTCCATTTGCTCCCACTAGTGTTTGTCATCCTGGAAGCTGATTTTCCCCCCTCCCCCTGTTTTCAGCTCTTCAGTGCCTCCCCAAGCAAGGCACTGCTGGTGTAGCAGGCTTGAGGGTGCTCCACCTCATTTCCCTGTCTCCATCGCCTTTTGTGTTCGCAGATGGGACTTCCTGCTGTATTTCTTGCACTTGAGCTCTGTGTCTTGGACAATGGGCATCTTTGAGAGGTTTTCACACACTCTGTGGAAGGGCCATGCCCTTTTGCAAGGGCTGCTCTAGCAGTGAGCTCCACTGAAGTCACCAAACCTTGCAGTATTCCCGCGGTCGCGCCCAGAGCAATTTCTGCAATTACAAGCTGAGGTTTCAATCGGCGTTTTCAAAAAATGTATGGGCAATAATTAAACTAACTAGCACGAGTTATAATTCAGCGAGGTCGGTGGGGCTGGGCTGCTGCTCATTGTTTGTGCTCAGCCAGGCGCAGGGGGGGACGAGGTTTTTTTGCCACGCTGGGAGCTGGAGCTAAGTGTTCCCTTTCTTCCCTCTCCCTGCCCCATTCCCTCTTGGCACCAAAAATTAAATTAACACTCCACCAATTTAGGTGCACTAATTTTCACAGAGTTTTCCCCAGTCATTAGTGGATGATTATGGTGCTACGTAGCCTATTGGATATTAAATGTTATTCATTTATAGCCAGTCATAAAACATGAAGTGTCTATTTTTCCCCTCCCAATTATCTCCTTTAAATGAAGAAAATTTCTTTTCAGCGAGGGAGTTTTAGGTTTCATAGTAATAAAACCTCTGAGGAGGAGCTGACCGCACACTCATCTACACCTTTTGTATGCCTCATAGTATTGCCATGGGAACTTGAGGGGATTCAAACTACACATTTTTTTCTTCTTCTCTCCCACCCCAACTTAGAGCTGCTTTTATTTCTGTGAGGTGGCTACTGCAACTTAAAACAAAAGGTAGATTTGGGTATATTTAAACTAGTAGCTTGACTGAGGTGCTTATGAGTTTGCTCCCAAGTTTGAGCAAAGAGCTCAGAAGTGTTGGGTTGGGCCTTCAATGCACTTTGTTAGAGCAGCCTTTAGAGGCTGGGAAGAGGGGGGCAAGAGCTAAGTGAGCACGGACTGCATAAAATGTGCCTGATTTCTGTGTCTGGGGTTTGTGCTCACGTTTTGGTGATGAAGTCTTGGAGCTGGAAATGCTTTTTGCTCTTTAACGGAAGCTGCAGAAGGTCTTGCAAGACTCAGGCAGGTTACTGCCTTTATTTAAAATGCACTGTGAAAATGAGAAACGCGCAGGAAGGAAAGACACGACTTCATTTAATTTCTTTTTCTCCCCCCCCCCCCTTCCCACTCCTCATGAAGAAGCAAAGTCAAACACACTGATGCATTGTATTCATGGTGCAACTCAAGTCAAGGATTTATAAGTTAATGGACAGCTCGCGCTGTCTCTCTGCCTTCTCCACCTCCTTTCCCCCACAAAGAGTGCCATTGTGTGGAAGAGAGCCCTTGGTGGTGGCTGTGACTTTAGCAGCAAACTCTATTCGAGTGGGCTCTTGGGCTGCCTTCGTTGTGCGCCGAATGAGCCCCATCTTGCTCTTCACCTGACCTTTTTTTTTTTTTTTAAGAGGAAAACAAGCTTTTTTTTTGCTCTTTTTTATTCATTTTCAACTTCCAGTGCAGGAACTCGGCAGGAAGGAGGCGAGTACTTTCTCCTAACCTGTCGAAGGCAGGCTGAAGCCTTCAGCAAGCCCTGACTGCAAGTCTTGCCGGTGATTTCCTTTTGTGTCACGGTTAGGTCCTCTTTGCAATTTGCTTGTGGAGGCATATTGCCTAATTTTATATTTATCAGATTGTAAGGATTACAGTGGGCTGAGTTTGGACCTTGTATGCATGTTGCCATAGTTTAAAATCTGGCTTTGAATGGGTTGGTTTGGATTTGTGAAGTATGCTTTCAGTGCAGAGGTGTTACAGGAAGAGTCAGCTGTGTATGAAAATGCTGCTGTCCCAGGGCTTGGCTGGTGATTTTTTCATTCAGCGAGTTTCTGAAGTGGAAGGCCGGGACGGGGGCCCTCTCTCCAAGCTGTTCTCGTGCTGTTGCCTTGGGCCACTCATCCAGATCACGAACCCGTCCTCCTGGCCAGCAGCATTGCAGCTTGTCCCTGAGGTAGGGCATGCCAGAGCTTTACCACATTGCTGTTTGCATTCGAGACATCTAGTTAGGGAGAGTAACAGGAAAGTTGCAGCCCGGGAGTATCAGGTGTCCTCCAGGGCTCTTGGCATTCAAGCCTGCCCTGGGAGCGCACCACGCCTGCCTTGGGCTTCAGCAAACACGCGATGGCTGGGCTTCTCCCTCCCTGGTAGGCAAGGAAAGGCAGAAGCGTTTGGAGGAAATAAACCAAAAGCTGCACCCAGCTGGTGGTTTCCGTCGCAGAAACCGTGGCTGTGAGATGTGGGGATGGAAGGAACATCTTAGTAATCAATTCCTGCAGCAGCAGAAATCTAATGGGGTTCTGAAATTTCAAGCCCTCGAACTTGTTTCTGCTTTAAATATAGAGCATAAATGTTTTGATGGTTTTCTAATGATGTTGACTGCTGGAAATGTTACTGCAATATCCAGTTTCCACTATTGCAATGACTCCCTGGGTGGGCCAGATCTGGAAAGGTTTTTAAGGATATTAATTTCTTCTCGGAATAAAATCCCTTCACCTAATATATAAACATGCTTTCTTCTGTCCGGTGTATTTGATCCCTCGGTTTGACCTGGAGCTTCACCTGAGCCCTGTGTGAGACGTGTATGAATGCTAAGAGCGTACAGGCGTGTATGTTTGGATGAACCAAGGTGCTTTCCTGTTGACATCTGAGCGCATCTTCCCAGCTCTTCTTTTAATCAGGCTCCTGCTCTGAGTCACGGCAGCAGCAGAGCATGCAGTCAAAGGGTTCTTCTTCTTCATTAAGTCTGTTCTGATTTTTTCTTATGAAAGGAAGTCACTATGCAGTGCACTTAAACACGTACCACATAGTGACTTCTGTAGTATGTTTTCTGGAGCTGGACATGCTTCTAAACCACGCAACATGAGACTTTGTTGTTCTTGTGCCTTGGGCTGGGGAGGCCAAAGCAGAAGTCTGGAAGCAGTCAAACACAGTGCTGTATTAGCTTAACCTTGGGTTCCACTGTCTGCTGATTAATGGAGCCATTAACGAGGGTGTATCAGTGAGAAAGGCAAACCACCTGAACTCTATGAAACAACTCCATACTTTGTTTGCAAAATTTATACACCATGACAGTGAAAAATGTCTCTATCTGAAGAGCTCGGTTTGGGTAGCTTCATGAAGGTGTATTTTTGTAGCAGTTTTTGCTAGCTGTTAGTGCTTCAGAAGGTCCACAGGCTACCTGTCTCGGGAGGAGAGCAGATACCAAAGGCCGCAGTGCTTGGCCCAGTATGGGGAATCCCACCAAGAGAGGAGAAGGAAGGCGACAAGACCCGGTGGCTTTCCCACTAGCCCAGCAGGTGTGTTTTGGGGGAAAGACCTGGGTCTGGCCCGTGGCAGAGCAGCGTTTCAGCCCCTGCGCTGGTAGCAGGGCAGAGCATCGCTGTGTCCATCCTTACCTGAAACCACAGCTGTGGTAGCTCCTGCTCATCTGCTCCCTTCCAGCTGCACATGCTGCAACGTGCATTTTCACTGGGTGCTCAGAGGGAACAAAGGAGTAAGACTGCAAGGACGGTGTTTAACACCGGGTCTGTAAAACTCACCGTGTATTATTAGCATTAGGGGAAGCTGGCTGCTGACGGTGTGTTTCAGGCATGGCAGCGGAGTCTTATGAGGTATTGTGGGGCTATAAAATGAGGGTTTTTTTGAGGGAACTTTTTTGGTCCTTTAAAAACAAACAAAAATAAAGCCTGTATAAAATCTAGAGAAACTCTCAGCTTAAGAAAAACAGGCAAATTATTAGTCACTCTTTCAGACTCAAGTTGTGTTTTCTACTTTGGTAATAATATCCGCGAATGTTTCTGTCTATGGGCAATGGATATGAAAGAAACAGGTTTTTGGATGCATAAGTCTTTCTCCACGTTGTTGTGAGTAAGGCTTGGAAGCCTAATGAATACCTCAGCTGCCCCTGAGCCCGTGTGGGAGCAGACATTGGCCTTGCCTCTTGCTCCAGCAGGCCGGCGTTGAACGTTTGCTCCTGTGCTCATCGTGTACAGCGGGGTTGGTGCCCAGACACGTTCCCCTCTCACTGACAGATGAAATAACAATAGCTGGCGTTCAGAGCAAGCCCGGTGTTTTCTTTGGGCTTCCCTAAAGGGCCTCCTTTGTCTTCACCGTCTCCACTCAGGGAAACCCGTACACCTTGCTTAATCCCAGGGTGCTGTCAGGGTGCTCTGGCTTCTGAAGCCAGAAGTAAGCCAGCACCCGTACAGAAAGAAGATTTCCAGAGCTGATTGGCAGGAGGTTGTGCCGAGGTACTCCCTGAGCCCAGCGAGGTGCCTGCATCCTGCTCAGCTCACCTACCAGCTGAGTGATGGTGGCTCAGTGAGCCTGGACGGGGCTTCTCAGGTGCTTGCTGTCATGTTACGTGTGGCTGTGGTCTGCTGGTGGGGAGGTCAACGACTTGCATCTGCTGTTCACTAGGTAGGTCTTTAACCAGTTGCAAATCAGGATTTTAAGGGCTGTTTTCAAGCAAAGATTGTATCTAACACACTAGGCATTATTAACATAGCATGTCAGGTTATTATTATTTTTTCTTTAAGAGGGTGTGTATTTTGCCCCTAGATTCTTTCAAGAAAAGGGAATATAAGGAGCACACTAACCCACTGTTTTCAAAGTGGAGCTGAAGAAAGCTTTGAGGACACTGAGCTTTCCTTACAGCACTAGTAGTTTGTCATAGTTTTCCTTTTTGTTGAAAATAAATACTTCCTTTTTTTTTTTTTTTTTTTTTTCTCCTACTGGCTGAGAAAACCTATGCAGTTAAAGAGGAAAACCCTAGTTTTGTGGGAATCCAAAACTGGCAAAGAATAGTCGTGAAGAGGTAATGTAAACAGTTGCTGTAAAGGGAGCGTGAAAATTAAAACTTCCAGTCTGTAATCTGAGATGCTCTAAAAACAAGTGTAGTATTTTTCAAACAAGCATCTTCAGGACAGGTGTCACCCTTGTAGAGAAGCCTCCGTTATGAATACGAACATCTGGAAGGAGTGGGAGACTCGGAGAGGAGGGAGGCCAGCCAGGGTTGTAGTGGTATGGACAGGTAATCTCGAACGCAGTGCTTCTTCTGGTAGGGAAGCAAGTCTGATAGTGTTAGGTCTGCTCTGTTTTTATCAAAAGCGGAGGCTTTGATAGTACTTCAAGCATTTTCTTAGGAGGTCTAGCTACGTGCTATCATATCCTGTCTTTCAGCTGACCAGGAGATGCCTGCAAGGTGTAGAAGGATGAGCGTAGGTCTCGTAGGGCTGTGAAGCTTTGCAGCTTTTCTCAGAGAAATTTTGTGTCCGAAAGCATCCCCCAGTAGAGGCTTAAAGTGATTTTCAGCTGCAGTTCTTGTTACCTTCTTACAGATGTGTATGTGCAGGTGTATATATCTGTGGGTTTTAAAAGCTGTATGAACAGAGGTTTCCCATTGCTTTTTCCTGAGTAGTCCAAATTCAGCAAGACACCGATGCCTGCATGAGAACATAGCTGCCCAAGCCTGACTACAGTGAGAGGATTCACACTCCTATATGTAGGCATGCTGTATGTTCTTGTACTTGCCTGACTGTTGTTAGGAGTTGGTCTGTCTGGTTATTTCCAGAGTGGGTTGTCTGTGTCTAAGCCAGGAGCCCTTTAATTGTGATTTACACTTGCAAAATCAGAACTAGTATTCTTTCCATTTTTATTTTTGATGTGTTTAATGCTCTGAAGAATAAACAGCAGAAGAATTAATCCAGGTGCCTTCAGGTAAAGCATCAAGCAGAAGTCTTAATTAATAGTTTATCAATAAAAGTATCAAGCAAAAATCTTAATTAATACTTTGTCAATAAAGACAAAGTAACAAAAAGCAGGCAGCTTGACCTACAATCCTTCCAGTTTCTTTCATTGGGCAGGAGTTAGTAGCTCTCACCTTGTCATTTTCATTTATGGTGATAGCTTGTAGCCTTTAGTCTATAGATTTCTTATTAATTCAAGTCCTTTGCTTTTATTTCCAAGGTATTTCTCTTGGTTGTTAGTTTTTGTTAGAGTTGTACAGCCAGAGCTCCTTGGTGAGGCTGATGCCAAAGAGCTGTTGGAAGGTCTGTAGGGACACGCTTCTTGGCTACATTTCAAGCACAGCATGGCTGTGAAATGTTTTAGTGTCAGAATCACTACATCTATCATTGTTCTGCTTTTTGTGTCAATAGCTAGCCTCATTCAGTGACATATTTGATCTTAAAGAGGAAAAGCAGATTTATCTGTAGCCCGTTGCCTTAGTCGCTTTCATTTTCCTGCTCAAACGATTTTTAGACTTCTGGTTTCAGTGATTACTTAAATCAGCTCTAGTGCCTCCTTTGCAGTGTCTCCAATGTTTGTATTGAGACAGAGGACAAAATATATCCTATCTTTTGGGAGTTGCTAGACACCAATCATCTTGTGAGCTGGAAGAAAAGTGAACTATAAAATTCATAAGGTTGATTTTTGTGACAAATGATGAAGGTAAAAAGGAAATAAATTTGACTTCTTTTTTTTTTCCCACTAGCTAGGAAGTTGTTGAACAACTGAGACACACTATTTCAATTTTTTCTTGTTTCCATGCTGATGAACACATTTGCTCAGTGGCTTGTGCATCCATTTCCAATTCCTGAGGATTTTCCATGGCTTTGAATCCTTTACATTGCCTCCTGTCTCAGTGAGTAATGACCAGATGGTGTAATGGTCCTCAGCTTTTATTTCTATTTCCAGCAGAAATACAGCAAATATAAGCCTTGCTTTTCACTGTTACCTCTCCGTAGGCTCTTTGAAAGGAATTTACAGGTCACTTGGGGTTGTGCAGACACCAAGTTGAAAACCGATGACCTTGCCAAGTCCTGTGTTTAACACCCAAGTGTGCAGGTACCTGTGCTACCTGCTTGTGCTCCACTCCCAGCATGCTGCAGATTTCATCCAAACTTGTTTTCTCGTAGTTCACAGCTCCTGATTTGTTCCCACCTGTTTTGGTGTGTCCAAACATTGTTTCTTGCCCGTGTTTGACAACACACGTGCTTTGGGGGCCAAGGTCTTTGGTGGTAGCTCTGTCAGGTCGATGTTGTGTGGGCACGGACTCAAGGCCGAAGTCCGTAGGTGCTCCTGCAGTGCAAACAATTAGGTGATTGTACTCACACATGAGGTTACTTGTGAATGAGAGGTAGTCTGTAAATAGGCAACTGGGCAAAGAGTTCTTGCTCAAAACCTGCCTGGATTTGCTTTACCTGTTTCTCACCGCTTAGGCTGTAGTAATTACGTGTTGTGGCACCTCTCAGCCTCCTTCATGAATGAGTTGCATGCATAAGGTTTTTGAAAGCTTTAGTAGAGAGCAGTAGTGAGTTTGCAATCACATGCTTAGAGGTACGTTTGGCATGAATATGGAGCCATAAACACACAATGCTTCATAAATGGCTATTTGTATTTTATTTGCTATGGTTGTTCACTTAAGAAATGAGTACGGAGCCCATTGGGTCAGTAGGCATGGATGTAGGCATGTCATACTGTCCTAGTCTGTGGTATTGTGCTCTCAGTATATCCCGTAGAAACGCCAGGAGTAATTGCATAGTGTGTTGCAGAAGGGAACTGGAGCCTGTTATATGGTGTTTCTTTAAGTGAATGGCAAGGTAATGGTCGTTGCATGATGTTAGGTACGTTTTAGATACATGGCTTCTCTTGCAAGCTCATTCTTTCCTAATTATTGTTTAAAAAAAAAGAAAAAAGAAAAAAGTGAGATTTGCACCTCAAGTCAAGGTCTCAGTGCTTTTGCAAGGTGACCAAACTTTTCTGCCTCATTAGGCTGCTTGATTTTTTCCTGGTCATGTTTCAGCTGAACATAAATGCATGTGAACTAGTTTCGAAGTGGCCAGCTCAGGTTTGGTTTGCATTCCTCAGCTCCATCAATAATTATGGACTTCATCAGTGGCTAACTCATCCTGCTGCTCTGGCAGCCTGTGACGAGCTGCTGCAGTAAGTGGCTTCAGTCCCTGGATGGAAGTAGCTCAGGTTTTGTAGACTACACTGCAGTGCTGGGATACTGCAACCCTCCTTTACAAACTGAGCTGCTGCACCAAATTCCATGTGGCTTTCTGCTTCCTGCCTTTTGAATTTCTTTTTCTGTCAGCTTAGGAAGCGTGGCTTTTACCTTTATCCGTAACTGACCTCTTCTTAACGCTGTCTCGCCGACTAAAAGCCGGTGCTGTCATTCAGGTTCTCATCTTCCTCTCCAAGGGTGGCTTTGTGCCAGGATCTCGCCAGCCTGATGAAGTGTGGGTAACAGCCTGTCCCTCCCCAGCTCCTCTAGCTGCTTCTGCAACCACCGTCTTCCTCTGGTCGCTCCTAGTGGTTTCCAGAAGTGTCTTAGGCTGGAGGGGGTGCTCGCTGGGGCGAAGCTGCCAAAAGCTGGCTCTCGGAGTGGATATGGTGGTGTTTCGCTGTGAAGTCAGACCACGCGTTTTGTAAACAGGGTGGTTTTGACCCTTAAAACCATGAGATGGTTAAGGCAAGGCATGGTGCCAAACAGCCGTGGGAACAACCGGGCTGAGAAACAGCCTGCTGGGGCCCAGAGAATGGGGACGTCTTTGGTGCTCATAGGGTAGCTACGGAAAGCACTTGGGTCAAATGTTTGTCTACGGGAGTACAGTCCCTCCTTCACATTTTTAGAAGGAGCAAATCTCCCTCTTGGTCTGCACCGCCACCATGGTTTCAGCTGGCGTGGGTCAGTGCTGTGAAGGTCTCCTCGCCTGTTCCCTCCCCTTCACATGGCGCCCATAGTAAGCCGGGTCCTAACGTAGGATAGAGATCTGCATAAATCCGTATGGACATGCAATCCTATCTTCTCTGCATTACAGTCTGCAAACGGATATTTGTGGGATTGTAAATTAGTTCGTAAGGCTCATAAGGAGCCTTCAGAGGTCTCTGGCCCAACCTCCTGCTTGCAGCAGGGCCAGCCATGAAAGTAGGCCAGGCCATCTAGATGTAACGCCCCATTGAATGTGGTGGCGGCACCTAACAGCAGATTTGGTGGATGATTTCCACATTTCCTATGTGTTTTGCTGTGGACGGGTCCTTTTGTAACTGGCTCCTGTATAACAGGTTCCCCTGGGTCCTCCAGCCTCAGGTTTCTCTGTGTAATGGGAGACCCGGGAGCACCAAGTGCCGTCTGGCGTGTTCCACCCACGCTGTTTGGACACACTTTTTTTGAGGCAAATGGGATAACCTTTTGAATCAGAGATGTGAGCAAGATTAGTTAGCTACTGCCCTCAGATGCAATGGGCTCATTCTTTAAAGAAAAACAAAACACAGCAAAAAACACCACAAAATGTTGGCCTGCCTCAGCCGCACTTGTCTGTTTTGACAGACCTTAAGGTGATTGACAGAGCCATAGTTGCCAGCGGCTTATTAGAGGAGGATCACTTATTACCACATTGCTTGTTCTTGGGAAAGACTGTTTTTTGTGCCAGCCACTTCCATGGTTTACAATTTTTTTGCCAGAAACCCAGCAATAGCTGCTGTAAGTGACTGTAGGAGACCTTTTGAAATGGCCAGGAAGCCTGACCTTTCTTTACTTTTAAATGCTGAGAAATGGGGGTTGTAATGACTTGGTGAATGGAAGTGCCAGAAAACAAATTAACCAAGTTTTTTTTTTTTTTTTTTTTTTTTTTTTAAGTCTTATAACCTCATTTTATACTTCTTGTGTGACTTTTCTTTCTGCAGTTGACCAGCTCCTTGTGCAGCCCCAGTCTTTGCTCAGCTCATTAAATCGAGCTTTCAGTCTGGCTTTAGACTTACTAACTACTCTTGTTACTGAGCATTTCCTTCTTATCTCCTGCCTTTCATTCTTATCTCAGCCTTTGGGCGGAAAACACTTTACAGAGGCTACAGGCCTTGAAGTTGGTCTCCTTGAAGGCAGGTTGGAGGAGACATTGACCATTCATGCTTTAATTTCAGTGTTTATGCAGCCTGGCTGATACCCTCTGGGCTATGAAAATGCTTCATCTTCTGAATAAATGAATTTAAAAAAAGACTACCTCAAACCCTAGTTACATATTTTTGCATGGACCACGATGTCACTAAAATACAGAAACCGCATAAAGTTTGTAAGCTTTCTGGCCCATCTGCTGCTATTGCTAATATGACAAATCTGTTTATCTGCTCCTCATGCAGGGTTAGGCTAGCAGATACGGTTGACTACACCACAGTTTCTGGACAGGGACTAGTTAAAGGAAGAAGCCATCTAGGTGTTTGACCAATGTGCTTTTAGCAGCAGTTACCTAAACCCTTCTGGGTTGCTGGAGGAGGAAGCAAGCTTGGTAACTTTAGAGCTTCTCACTCCTTCTTGAATGAAAGACAAACAACTTTTATTTGTATCAAAACAGCAAGAGTTTGATTGTGTTTCCAGAGAAATGAGATATAGAGATGCCTCAAGCTAAGAGGAAAACAGGAGAGAGAATATATGAAAACCTAGGCTACGTGATTTCTTTTGTCTTTTTCTTCTTACTAACAATATCCATTCTCTCCCCTTCTTGCTCAAGAAAATACATTTTTCTGTTGATTTATTAACAGATCAGCTTCTAAGAGTCCAGACAGGAAATACTTTCTTGGTCTCCAGAAATGAGAGTGTGCTTTCAGAAACAATTTACAGCTCTCCTCATGGTTGTGAAGATAACATCAATAACATCAGCTGGGTAAAACTATTCTGTAAGAGCTGGAGCCAAACTCACCCTGGACTCAGTAGAGAGGAGAGGTCACATTTTTTAGTTATTCCAGGCTAACACTGAAGGCTGCTGATGAAATTGAATATTCATGTTATTTAGTTGCTAGAAAGAGTAAACACAGTTTTTCTCTTGTCTTCTGGACAAACTGTGTCTTTCTTTCTAGTGCTGTAAGTGTCTGGTTTCAGGTGGATTATAAAAGATACAGTGGAATAAAATCAAACTGTACCCTCGTGTATTCCAGTTATTCTGGAACACTTTTGCATTTAAACATTACAGCAGTGTCTCTGTGTAAGCAAAGTTTGCTGCCAGTTGAGTGAGAATATATACCTTTCCTGACGGTAGAGCTCATACAAAATATGCTGCTCAAAGCACTGCTAGAAATACATATAGTGTCATTTGCAAGCCCAGGCAATTATACACACAATTTTATAAATGTAGAAGGCAGAGGTGCCTCTCTGACTAATATATTGGTAAGGGCACGCCTCACTTTATTAGAGTGATAACTTATTTATTAGTCTATTCTTTGACCAAGTCACTAAAGCTATTTTTTTCTCTCCTTTCTGATTAGCTAGCAGTGTCTGGGCAAGTTATCTCACACTCTTAGCTCCTGACTCCTTGAAAGTAAAACATTGTCCTGTTGCTTTGGAAGCTTCAACCCTGACCAGGCTGTGGTGTTGCTCCTTTTTGAAATTTATTGCTGTGCATCGTAAACAGCATGTGAGGGGAAAATACAGATGTTATGTCAAAAGGCTTGCTGTTGGTGCAGCTTCTATTTCCTTCTCTCTGTGTGTTTGCCACATATTTAAATGAAATCTCTTTTCCTTTGCCATCCCATGTTTGTGTTGGGTGTCAGTGTGTGTTAGAGTTGATGGTGGTGGCGCTGGGCATGCTGTGCTCGTAACGCTCATGACTGATGATGAGTGGACAGTGCTGAGAAGGCAGATGCACTACAAACACAATTCAAATTGTCTTTGTTCTTTTTCATCAGAACGTGTTTGTCATGGGAGTTTAACTGCAGGGGGGTGGACTACCTTGTTAACTGGAGTTGGTTTATTTATTTGTTGAAAGTCACAGCTTTTCCACTGGAGGAGTTTTTGCGTTCTTATTCTGGCTAAGAAGACAACTGGACTAAGTTTTTGCTCAGTCTTCTTTGGGCAGCGGCCCAAGTACTCAGGCACTTCAACCAAAAGGATAAAAAAATATTCAAGAAACATACAGCTGACAGCAGTAAGGTAGATGGAGAATTGGGGAAACCAAGACAGAAAGTTAGGCTTCTTCTCTGATTTTTTATATTTATACTGTTTTACCAGTTTGTTTCAAACCTAGTAATGTGTGATCCTCAACCATTGTGTGATTCTGTCTGTAAAGCTATAGTATAAGAAATAGAAAATGAAACTGAAGTTGATATTAAACCAGTGCGTAGCTACTGTGGTGCATAGGAATGTCGAATATGTTGTGAAGTTTGTTTCCCCAACTTGGAGAAAAACGCCAAAACAACAACAATAACAACAACAAGAATGCAAAACACACACAAAGAAGTAGAACTGGAAAAGATGTAAGGGAAGGTAACAAGGGTGCTGCAACACACAGAGTAGCTTCAGTACAAGGAAAGGCTGAATAGGTCATGACTCGACAGCATGGACAAGAGGTGTCTGAGGGAGGGATATTGTGGGAGCTTGTTGAGTTATGAGTCCTATGGAGAAAATTAATAGGGAGATGATGTTCTTATGTCCTTTCTGATGTAAGAATTTGGGAGCATGCAAGTGAAGTTATTAGGAGGTAAGTTTGAAACAAACAAAAGAGCTACTTTTTCACAACATGTAATTAAATAATGAGAAAGCCATGTTTTAAAGGTTTAGCCTACTCCATGTTTCTTTATGAAACATTTCTCTTAATAATAATGAAAAACCCTGAAGGTTTTTTCTGTTCAAAAGCAAATAGATACATTCATAGAACAAAAAATCTAGCATACACAAGAACCTCTTTGTGCACGGCCAGTTCTTGCCTTGTTCCGCCTGGGCCAAATGTGAAGCTATTTTTTGTAGCCACTGAGGGCTCCTGGGTTACAGGAGATGACACGCATGGAGATGTTTCCTTTCTGCTCCAGGTAACACAGGTGGTCTCCGACTCCAAGGGGCCAAAGGGAAGTGTCTTGGCTGTGGTCTCGGAGCAATTACGGCTTGCCATCCGTGGTTTGACTTCACTGAGAAGCTGGGCAGTAGGAATTGGAGACAGGGAGCCCTTCGAGCTGAAAGCCTGAGCGTGGGTGTATTGAGTGAAAGATCCCAGCTTGGAAGTGCTGGGCTTCAATTCCCCATTGTGGGGCTGAATGGGGTCAGTGCACTGGTATGCCGCTGATTGTACAATCTTCCTTGTACAGACACATCATTTTCTTCATCTGATAATTTGTTTCAAGGACCAGAAGAGTGAGTCTGTGGTATTTGCCCCTGACACTGAAAGAAAAATATGGGGACCTCCCAAGAGCTTACAGGATTGCGGGGGCCTACATGAAGCCGGGGGTTCTTGGTGTCTGGCGCTCATTACAAAAGGAGATTTTTACTGTGGCATTCATTTAGAAATCAGCTGTGTAACTTACAGATGCTGTGCGTTGCACAAAATGAGTTCAGCACGTTCATGTCTTTCAGGTCCTGATCTCAGCAAATGCGTAAACAGATTAAATGCTTCTTCGCAGGGGTAGTTATAGTGACTTCAGTGTGATTACTCATGTGAGTATTTTCCATAGCGTGACCATAACGTGCAAACATTTGGGGTAACATGTAATCTAGGGGGGGGAGGAGAATTCTTTCTGCCACCTCTTCTGAGTAGCATGAGCAGAACAGAGGTAATACAGTTTGTTAATTCCTCCAATAAACAAATTAAAAAAAAAATAAAAAAGAGCATTACCTGTGTGCTGTGAAACTATTTGGCAAGTAAAAACATACCCGGTGAACTCTTTTGGAACACGGGGTCTCGTTTAGGGTTTTTGACGATTTCTGGTTGTCGCATAGGTTTGTGTGTTGTTGTTTTGCTTAATGTTCCTGGTGGAATACTTGTTTGGGGCAAATTACGTGGCATTAAAGAGTCAGGGTGGGCTTTCTCTCTGTTGGTGTCATTCCTTCAGCTTGGGCCAGGCGATGAGAATGATCTGCCAATTTTTTCTTGTATGGCTGTATGTAAGGGGTGAAAAGTAGAAATAGTAAAAGTGAACAGAACAGTTGGGATATGCATTTGTGTGAAGAGCAAACCCACTGGAAAGTCAGAGCATGTCATGCTCAAGGCCTTGTACGTGTCTGTGTGTATGCTGTGCTGTGGCTGCGTGCCTGACGTGCCTGGGGTTGTGTTGCTGTGGACTTCTGAGCAGTGTCCAAAGGACCCTTTCCCTTGAAAATCGAGAAATAGTTTACAAATTTAATGTAAGATCGAATAGAGATTGAACATGGGGTTCTCAGCATACCAGTGAGCTCTTTTCCCTCCAAACCTTTCATTCCCATTAAAAAGTTCAGATCAGATACGTGTTGGCATGGAATCCAGTGGCTTCTCTTGTTGTCCCATAGGGTTGCTCTGCCAAGTACTCATGCACATTTTGAGGACTTATCCCTGCTTGGCTCCATTGACTTTATAGGTACTCACCCTGAGCTTCTAAACTAGTGGCAGAGCTTTATAAAACAAGGCTTTTATGTTTACTTCTGGTGAGCTTCTTTTTACTACAGGGCAGCATTCTAGCAAAGGGCATCTTGCACCAGGCTGTGTAAGCAAACTGCTTTTACTTTTTCTTGTTTCTGTCCGTCCAGCTTATTAGCTGCGCTGTGGAAGCTAAGATATGTGCATTTTGCTAGCTGATGGGTAAAGCGTAGTTCATTTTGCTCTAAGCCATTTCTTGAGTTTATATTACAAAGGGTAAAACGCTTTGACGCAGCACAGAGCAGAGGTTCAGCTATTATGGGTGTAATTATCTCGATAAAGAATGTAGGATGGTTAAGTGCTGCTGTCAAGCAGTGCTGCATTTTAGACATTTCTGACAGGTAAAGAAGTCTAAGAAATAGCCACAATGCTTCAAATACCAGAGCACTATCCAGCAATCACACCGTCTTTTTTTATTTTTTTCATCTTCATTGCTTGCCAAGCTACTTCTGGTCTACAGAAGTGTGGTGCTTTCCTGGGCAGGCATTCGAGAGGGTGTAACAGATCCACTGAATACTCTCCCACAGACTGAAGACCTGGCTACCCTTATTTTGCTCCAGTGACCTCTCCTAAAGGTGACACAGGACCTTCTTCCTGCTTTTTCTCCTAAAACATCCGCAAGTTTTGGTGAAGAGGTGAGCTCACATTCCTCTTCCCCCCACAGTTATGTGAGCAGTTTCAGCTCAGCTAGGAATGCTTGATGTAATCTCCCGAAATTATGCATGTAGGTGTGTTGTCATTATTAGCCTGCTAGTGGCCATTTAGCTGTTTTATCTGGGTTGTAATTAAATGTGTGTTACCTGGGAACGAGTGAGAGGAGGTGGGTCAGGAAGCTGGAGCTTGAGACTGATCTGAGGCAGAATGTGTTTGGGCCTGCGGACAGGAAGCATCTTGCAAAGAAAGTATGTGCAAGTGTCTTCTAGCCATCACCGTGTCTTTCTTACTGAAAAAAAAAAAGATTTCTACTCCCTCAGTGTCCAATTTGTGCTGTTATTTGAAGAGATTTTTTTGCCATGTGATGTAGATTTTGTCTGCAATGCTCTCCTCACATCACCCTGTCCATGCATGGGGCGTTGCTGCCTAATTGAGATAAAGCATTTTCCTCTAATAAGAATCCTTATTGTCTTCTGCAGAGGGGTGACTAGGTGCGTGGGGTTTAAAGATGACTTGCACGGGGTGTGTGTTTGTTTGGAAGCATTTTAGGACCCTGCACAATGGCGACAGACTCTTTAGGTTATTTCTGGTAGAGGCCTGAAAGCTGTTTCTGTAGGGAGGGGAAGGGGAGCCGGGATATTAGGAGAGAGCCAGAAACACATGGGGGCTGTGCGGGTCTCTGAGGAAGGAAGCTGGCTGCGGCTGTTGTCAAGGAAGGGGTGCTGCTTCTCATAACCCAGAGGAAAGGGTGTGAAATGTGGTAATAATTGTAGGAAATAATTGTTGCTAGCGTTCCGGCTGGGCTGCACTGCACATTACAAGTGGAAATAAACACAGATCCCTTTGAATCTTGTCACCACGCTGCTTCAGACTTCGTGGTGCAAGGAGGAATGAAACCATGAACTAAAAGGGATCCAGCCAGCCTTTTATCCTCCTCTGTGGAGAGGGGAGGAGGTGAGCAGGCTTTAAATATGCCCTGCAAAGTGCACATCTTCAGTTTGAAGTCCTGCATGGGCTGCATGAGGCACAACACCTGTATAAGCTCCTGAGTCCTTTCACCTCTGGGCTACCTCACTTTGGGGATCTGGTTTTAACGCTATATACAAAGGGTTTTTTTGCCTTTCTTTTTTTTTCCCCTCCCCTCACTCTCCCTGTGTTCTGCCTCCAGGCCATGACTCCCTCCCAAACACCCTCTTTTAATCCCTGCACAGCCTTTGCCAGTCCCATCCCATTTGGGCATGCAGGGAGCAGTTCTTCTCTCGTTCACCCCTTGCGTCCAGGCTGCGTGTACAAATCCTCAGCTGCGAACTTTCGAGGAAATCTGCTTCCGTCTTTACGAGCTCAGACCTTCGCAGGCTGTAATTATCTTTCGCTGTCATCGCCGAGACCTCCTTCCTTCTGGTTTACCTCACGCAGGCACACATCCGAACACGTACACCTATATAGCATCCCCGCTTCCCCCGCGCCTCTTTAGCCTGGGCAACTTTGGGTCATCCTCACTGGATCTGCTCTGTCGCTGCCTCTCCATACCCCTTGCTGAGCTGCTCTGGGCTCTGCCTAATTTTCCTGCCGTCTGCTGAGCCAGGTATCACCTGTGGATGATCACATGTGGATGGTGAGGGGGGTTGTGTCTGTTTGGGTGGCCAGGCCTTGCTTGTGCCCTATGGAAATACCCTCGGTGCTTGTCTCCTTTGAATGCCTTCTTAATCTTTGTGGGGAGATCCCTTTGTTTCAGCATCTCCCGCCCCCTTCCAACACGCAGCTTCATGTTAACTGCTTCGATTTTGTTGTTGTTAGTTCCCCTCTTGTCTGAGGCAGGCGGGCACCCATCTAGATAAGGGTGCTTCTAGATTTCAGCCTCTCCTGGACAGTGCACAGCATCCTGTTCGGTACCAAAATACTTATTAACAACTCATTCCTGGGGTGATGTTCTCTCTTGGTGAGGTTAAATTCTTATACTGATCCTTGTATGCTAAAAAAAAAAGAAGAAAAAAGCACTTTGGCACTTTGGCAATTAATTAGTTCCAAGGGTGTCTGTACATTTATGGAGGGCATAAAAGGAAGGTAGGATTTCTTAGAGAAGTGGCTTGGTGACATCCTACTATGGGGAAAGAGGAATAGAAGAGGTGTTAAGAGCTTATAAAGCTCAGAGTTGAAGATGGATGTAAGTATTGAATCAGGAATGCCCCCCTTCCTCCCCGCAGCACAGGAACCCGCGCGGTGCTGGGGGGCTGCCTGGCCCCGTGCTGTGTGAGCAGGCTGCCTCTGGTTCTTGGGTTAATGCTCGAGCCCATACAATGCAGAGGAGAAGAGCCTCTGAACGTGGGAGCAGAGTAGCGTTGCTGCATTCACTACAGCTTGGATGTGCTCGTCTGATTTTGGTGTGATGGGAGTAACAGAGGTGTCACCCTGGGTCTTCTCCATGCTTTTCCGTGGAAACCCTCTGGCAGCAGAGAAGGTGCAATCCAGAATGGGTTGATCCTACATCTGAGAGCAGAAACCCAGGAAAGCATTATTTTAAACCAAAGCAAGCCTTTTCATGTGGAAGCTCTCTGCATGCCCATCCTGTCTGCGCAGGGCACCCAGGTTTTGGACTTTCCTGCCCTGTCCTTTGTGCCCTGCCTCCTTTTCCCCAGCTCACACGAGTTTGGAGTAGGAGAGGTCAGATGCTTGAAGCAGCAGCGCCGCAGGACAAAGGAATTTTTCCAAGAAAAGCCAAAGAGTTTATACCCAGTTTTCATTTGCTTTTTCTTCTGTTTGGGAAGCTGCATGCTGCTGAATAATGAAAGGCTTGCTAGTTCTTGTATCACGAGCACTGAATTATTAAATCTCAGAATCTCTGATTTTGCTAAAGAATAATTAATGCGTATCTGTTTGATACGCGCTACAGATGTAATCAGGAACCAAGGTGCTCTTAGCAAGAGCTTTGTTAAAATTTACTTCCAGATACTGTCTTGCCAGAAAAGGAAAGAGCCTGTAGTCATGTTAAAAAAAAATAAATAAAATCCTTCAGGAAGCTGCGATGTTTGAGCAGACAGGATCAGGTACACGTCGCGTTAAAGGCTGTTCTCATCTGCGAGGTTTATCCTTCGTTAAATTTTCAACATGGATCCTCATACTTCAGTGTCAGCAGAAAGGTGGGGAAAGCTGCAAGGAGTGCTCTGATTAATAGGAGGATGCAAGTTTTGGGCTTTGTTTGTCTCATTAGAGCCGAAGGAGCCGTTTGGGTGCTTAGCTTGGCCTCGTGCCCACCTGTAACCATATGGTACGGCACTCGATGGAATGCAGATAATAACTTCATTTTCTTTGCTATTTAGGTTCAAACTTGTGCTAACAGGTCCCCTCCCAAGCTTTGTTGCAACCCACTAGGTGAGTGCAGCAGGGAGATTCACCGCTCCGTGCCTCAGTTTCCCTGCATGGCACCCAGCAATAGTGACACTCCTCTCATAACACACTCGGGGCGGATGGATGAAAAGCCCCAAATACGAGCCCAACATGTAATTATTGGGCCGCCTGCTCGTACTTCAATTAGCCCGGCCATGGACGGGGAACACCCGTGAGGGTGAGCGCTGCGTTTCCCACGTCACCGCACCACGGCTGAGCTGGGCCCTGGCCTTCAGCACCGGCAAAGGTAAACTCATCTCGGGGAGAATCTGCTTTCGAAGGGGACTTTCAGATTGTGGAGGCAGGCTGATAGCAGCGTGCGTGCCTTCCAGATGTGTTGGGGTCTGATGGTATATGTGAGGTATATGTGAGCTGAGGCTGTCTGTATGTCTTACATCTTTCCATTTATGAGTAAATGTTTAAACCCTGCAAATAAACCAGTGGCTTTGAAAAAAAATGTATGAAGCAATGACACAAAGCATTGTGTTGCACTGTAGTGTTACACCAGTTGTGCAAAGCCTATGTGCAAAGGCTGAAGCCTTGGATTCAGTGCACATAGGCTGTGTCCCCATCTCACTGTTGAAGCTGCATGTGGGAATCAACAGTTTTGAGAAGCGAGACCTGTTGTTAGCAGTTCCTCCGTCTCCTCAGTAGGAGGAACTTTTCAAGGAGCCTTGAGACCAGAGGACAGTCCATGAGGCCATTTCATGTGGCTGGGAACTGATCTTCAATATCGCATCATTTTTTATGTCGTCAAGGAGTGATCTGATTAGAGTCGTGTGTTCCTCCATGAAAAGTTTGAGGAGTTGATACTGACCCGAGAGGTTTGTGTGGACATCAATATATGAGACCAAATCCGTGTCACCTGCTTTGATTTGTTAACTCAGCCTTGGATCTGCGTGTTGCTGTGTCTGCCACTAGTAAGACTGCATCTGATGAGAACAAAATGTAACCTAGCCAGATGCTGTTAGGTAAAATGAGTAGTAAGCATAAAACTAGATCAAAGTGCCCCTAGGTTTTAGAAGCCCTAAGGTGCTTTGCTGTCTAGCAGCTGATGAAATCCTCCCTGTTTTTCATGGGTTTGTCTTGCTGCATCTCTTGTTTGATTTCAGTGTGCTTGCCCAGTTCATGCAAGTGGTATCTTTCAGTAAAAAAGTCGGGTCCTTCAGGTGGAGCGGAGAGCCTTGACTTCCCTTCTGGGTATGTGAAATGTAACTTAATGGACACAGCCTGAAAATCCCAGTCTCAGGGTATTCCTGATGTCGGCGAGCTTGCTCCAGTCCGGCCACTTGCTGCATCACATGCGCTGCCTGACATAGTGCCTGCCTTTCTTCACCACTTCTCTCCTCTTCCCCTTCCATTGCTAAGTTCTCTCCTTTTATGTGGAGGTGAGGATTATATTTTCCCTTCTGCACGTGCAAGCCTTCTCCATCCCCCCTCCCTCCCTGCATCGCTGCTGTTGTCTCTTCCAGCTGCCTGCCCTCCACAGCTCCTTCCTCTCTGAATTTACCTTTCACGTCTGCTCTTACTCTCTCACCTGCAAACCCATTTTATCTCCACTGCTGCATGTGCCAAACTTTTTTTTTCCCTAAAATGGCTCTGAAAGCCTTTTTTTTCTTCTCGATGAGCCCTGTCATAAGCTTTCACAGAAGTGCAAGCCAGTGGCAGGGAGTCCCGGCCCCCCTTTGGGACAAATCAAAGCACAGAAATGCCTGAATTTCTGCTGTGTCAATTTGTGCCAGTTCACCAGGGGTAAAACGTGGTTAAAATTGCCTGGGATTTCTGTGGGTATACCACCAGTAGCTGAAACAATGGGAAATGGAAGTTGCTAAATGTAAATGGCATCTCAACAGCGCTTAAAAGATAAAAAAAAAAAAAATAAATGTACCTATAATGAAATTATTTTACCTGTAAAAGAACAAGGGGAAAGTGGCTGGGCTTGATTTCGACATGATCAGCAATTGCTTGTTTATCTGAACGTTCTGCATAACTTCCACCTAGGTTCTGCTGATGTGTGTGGTCTGTGGGTATCTGGCTTTGGAGCAATTCGTGGTAACCAAGGTTTCATAGGAACGGTGTTAGAATATCTTGCAGTGCTTTTTTCAAGCACCTTGCCTACGCGGAGTGTTTTAACTTCTCTCTTTTGGTTATGCTTAGCATGCAAACCCAGAACTCATTCGTAAATATTAGCGAAATATTTTCTTGGTATGCAAGCTGTCTTACTAATTCAGGCTGCAGCCGCGGTAGCACAAAATCACAGTGCAGAAAGCCAGAGGTATGCAGGATCCAGGCCACTGGCTGTGCCTGGCGCAGGAGAAAAACCCTGCAGCATCCCTCACCAAAACTCCCCTTCAGCAAACCCTCCCTTGGTGTCCTCAGTTGTGCTGTCTGGGGCGCAGCTCACACGCCAAGAAAGCAGACCAACTTGCTGCCGCCTACTCTTCTGACATTGGGAGGAAAAAGAAAACAAGATCTGGTTCCTGCGCGTCCATTTCTTCCAGATGAAGTGAGGTGTCGCAGTGCGGTGTGGCAAGCGCTGGTGGCTGTGTTCCCCGGCCGGCAGGCAGCTCCCTGCCTTGCTGCGGGCTGCACCAGGTTTTTCTTGGCAGATGCTTCCCGCTGGTGTTTGCAGGGGTGGCAGCGGGCTGTAAGCGAGGCTTACGGCTCGTGGCTCCCACCGGTCACGTCACTTAGGTTGTCACCACCAGCCTCGGGGACCCTCCTTGCTCAGCCCTGCAGCCACCTCCAGCTCATGGCATCGAGGGCTCGGCTGTGAAATGGTGGGGTATAGCCAGTCTGGGGCTGATTTCTTTGTTATATTTTTAATGTTTATTTTCCCCCCTGCTCAACACCTTTTCCACTACCTTCTGAAGGTCAGGAGCTGCAGAGTAGGTGCTGTCAAGCTTGTGCTTATTCAGCTGCTTGGGAAATCGGAGCCCAGGTTGCCTTCTTCCAGGCTTCCTGAGTGACTGCGGGTCCTCCAGGTTCGGTGCTTCAGGTCGCTGAGTCACATACTGCTGCTGGTGGTGCATCGTCCTGGCTTCTGGGCACGGCTCTGCAGCCTTGTCTCACTGTGTGCTCCATTTCTGCGTGGTCTGGAGGCAACTTTGGTCCTTCTCTTGTAGGAAGCATCTCCCACAGCTCTCGGCAGGGGCTTGCAGAGCAGCTCTGGTGTGTCCAGCCCCGTGCTCTGCTACGGGGAGTGCGAGCGAGGTGGTGAGGATTTGCCTTTCAGCACCAGCTAGCACTTGGAGCTGTTGGGAGACGTCCTGAGCTCACCACACATTCAGGCCCTGGGATCCCGGGAACGCTGCGGTGGCTGCATGCTGGGAATCCCACGGTGTCGTGGCAAACAGGCTCTGCTGATCACGTCCCAAAACATTTGCAGCTACTCCGTGGTCGGATGGACACAGCACCTTCACAGCTCTGGCCCAGCCCTTGAAGCTGCCAGCTGGTAGTGCCACAGCCTGGTGCTGGAGGTGTCTGCAAGCCCACCAAGGTGCTGGCCACAGGAGCGTCCTACAGCACCCGCTCACCTACCTGAGCTCAATGCAGCTCCCTTATGGGCCTGAGAGGAGAAACGGGAGGATTTGCGTTTCACCCCCTCCAGAAAACCATACAGGGGGTGCAATGGGGCGACAGCGTCCCCAAGGGAATAGAGCTGATGTATGGATTTTGCACCCATTTGTGTGGCCGCTGACAGCACCTTGACCCCGACACGCTGCTGTTTCCCCGCTGGCTGTCATTACCTTCCAGGAAACAGGTGGAAAAAGTGTCCAGGAAAAACATGCCGGGTTTGTGCAATACGCACGTGTGGTTTGGCAGCTGGGGCTGACAGGCGTGTCTCCATCCAGCACTGTGGTTGTTGGTGCAAAACGGCAGGAAACGGGACCGACAGATCATTTGGACACCTGTCTGTGCGTTAACTCAAACCCCCCAAATATTTCACGGACAGAAGCATCGGTAACACAAGAACGTTTAATTTAAATACTGCAAAAATCCAAAGCAACATTTTTTGTCTGTTTCTCACACCAAGGCTGACCATTGCCAAGCCTTTGTTGCTGCCTTCTGCTCCCCCCGTTTGGTGCATTTCCCCAGAACAAATCTTTCCGGTTAATCATGGCAGTGATGCAAGGGCAGCGGCAATCCCGTCCAACTCCCTTCCCCTCCTTTCCCCCGAATTTGCGCCTGCTTAAATGCACTTTGCGCAACCGCAGATGGATGAGCCTGTGGATTCCTGCAGAGGCAGGAAGAAGAAGACCATCAGGAAACTCCTGGATTATGAAGCCTGGTGTGACTTCTCAGGCTCCGCTGTCTGCTTTGAGATCAGGACAATGGCAGAGCCCTAACATTTTTGTGTCTGAAGACTTGTTGATCAAGATGAAGGCTAGGGCTAAGCCCCGTGCTGTGTGAGGTATGGAGGAGAGCAGCAGACCCTGAGGATGGGAAGGAGAAGGCTGCTCACAGGCTGCTGCTGTACCAGCAGAAGTGCTTCATCACGTCTTTTACCCACTGCCACCCGGGAAGGGCCCTGTGCCATGAGCAGGGAGGTGGCAGGGGGCATGCGACCCACCTCTGCCCCCCATAAAGCAGCGCCAGCTCCCCTCTGCCTGCACAGCCTCCCGCATGAAAGCCCTGAGCCGAGCAAACCCTTCACCAACCACATCTATCTGTTCTTCCTTCTTAAACAGGCATGAAGTCCTGCTTACAAACTTTTTTCATATTTATTTCTGGGGAGGTCAGAGCCCTGCTGCATTTATCAGCAGGGATATACCTTTAAGTCACTTAAAAGTGAGCAAATGGTTCTCTCTAATGCCTCGCTAAACATTACATTAAAGCGGATTGCAAACATTCAGCTGCTATTGTAAACTGCAGATACCCCCCTCTTTTTTCCTTTTACATGTCTGAGCTGCCCTGAAGCGGAGATGGAAACTACTGAAATTACAGCATGACAGCAATACTGCACAAGTGAGCAATCTAGGATTTCTTTTGTGTCTCCTTGACTGACTAATCTGTAAAAACAGCTGGAATGAGAGGCATCCGGCTTCATCCTCGGAGAAAATAAGTCTTCAGGTATTTTGCCGAGTAATCGCAGGGGCAGAGAGCCGGGGCTGCTTGTGGGGCCCCTCGCCCGTGCTGGCTCTCCCCTCTGTCGGTGCGGGTGGCCCTGGGGATGGCACCAGGCCCCTCGGAGATCCCCCTCTTGCAGCACCTGCCTCTGGTGCTCCGGCCACCCTTGTGGGTGCAGTCATTTTCCTCTTGTATATGGAAATCGTTGCTGCTTTTTGTCTTGCCTTCCACCAGAATATTAGTTTCCACCGAGTGCATATTGTAGGCTGTTTGAAAAACATGTACTTGTGCTGATATCCAGCACCGAGTGATAAAGGAGCTCCCACCCATCTGATTTTTAAATTATCTTCCAATTTAAAGATAATATCAATATAGAGAAGATAGGGATGGAGATGAACATACTGTGTGTCTTTATGTTGCATTCATCCAGCCTGGTTTTCAGTGCACCTACCACTGAAGCTGTCACGTTTTTCCTTGGCGGGGCTGTTGTGCAGACCTTGGCCCTCCGACCCAGGGTCCCACCGTGATGGTGGAGATATTCCACTCAGTCTGGATTGACCCCAATTTTTACTGCAGGTGAGAGTGTCACGGGTTGAAAGAAGGAGCTGAAAGGCCAAACCCTCTTCGTGCAGGGGCTGCAGGTGCTCTCTAAGTTCTCCCTGTCCTTCTTCTCCAGGTGGCCACCACGCGTGGTGGCTGGGCAGGCTGGTGGCTCGTCCACCAGGGATGTGTTGATCTGCGCGGCTTGCGAACGAGCAGCCACTCCTCCCCAAAGAATGTGCTCAGGAACACTGGCCCTATTAACTTATTTTATTTGGCGGTATTGAGGGGAAAAAAAAACACCCTCTGTTGTCAGTATTTTCCTTAAATAGCTGGTTCTGGAAACAGGAAATTCCTTTAACTCTGGAAACAGGAAGCAGATATGACTATTACATATTTGTTTTAAATGTTTCAATTATCCATTGCTGCCCCTCACCTCTGACTTGCTTTCCGCTCCTCGGTGAAATTCTGTATATTCAGTAAGCCATGATCTGTGGGTGTTGTGCAAGACCCGGGGTTACGCTGCCATGCAGTCATAAAGCTCCCCTTGTGACATCGTTTTGTCATAACGCCGCCAGAGCTGGTGGCTTTTGCATCCACTGTGTTTATGGCATGTGTGAGCAGCAGAGGTTCTTCTGTTCAACAAGGTGTGACCCAGAGGTACGGGCTGATGACTCAATAAAATCAAAGCAAGGGGGAAGATGAGAATCATCTTCACAGAACTAAATTAAGGGCAATTTATTTATTTATTTATTTTTATTTAAGGCTTGTTATAAGAGCCTACTGACAAGAAAGTGTATAACAGTGCAAGTAGAATACTTCTAGAAATTTAGGGCCAGAAGGGACTTCAAGGTATCTCCTAGTCCATCTCCTTGCCCCCAAGAAGGATAGATATTTATCTTCAAAACCTCTGATGAGGGTGATTTCACAACCTGTTAAAAAAAATAAAAAAAAATGCCAGGCTTTCGTTCTCCGTGCAGTCAAAAAGAATTTTCTTACTACCCTCTACTTAAAACTTGCAAGCTGTAGAGGAAGGTGTTTTTCTGCTTGCAGAACTGATAACTGCCCTTTCCATGCAGTTACCTGGTCTCAATACATCTTGGGATGTATTTGGCACCTCTGTTGCCTTCTCTCCACTAAGTCTTCTGAGCTTTTATCTATAGATCATTTTTCTAAACATGTTGCTTGCTTCTTGGACGCTATCCCAAATGTGCCCACCTCTTTTTGCAAGGGTTATTTCCCAGGCTGGGCAAAGTCTTCCATCTGAAGTCTCACCGCGGCTGAGCAGAGAGAAGTAGCTGCTACCTCTCAAGATGTGTCTGTGGTTTCCTCTAAGCCTGTGCCTTGGTGGTCTTTGCAAAAGCTGTGTGCTATTGACCCTTGGTTGGTTTGCAGCCCTTTGTACTTTCGGTGTCTCGGGGGTACCGCTGCCTCTCCATTTTATTCCACTTTTGTTTTTGTGGATTTTCTCCCTGCTAAGCAGAGCACTATGCTATTAACTATCCTGGGAATTTGCTGGCTTTGAAATAATCACAAGCAGGGTCACAGTGCCAAGTTTTGGGTTGGAGTAACTGTTTTTTCTGCTTCCAGACCTTGATGTAGCTCCAGAAAAATAAAAGTGTTTACGGATACATTATGAATTAGCACCTTAGTTGCCAGCCCTTTGTAGCTGAGCCCCAGCTCTGGTGGGATGCTCTTGTGCCGTGAATGTCCTCAAGCCGGGACAAGTGTGTGGACCCTCTCCCCACTGCAGTGGCAGGGAAGCCGGTCTTGTTCAGAGACCCCATAGGTGTGTTAAGGTTTTGATTCACTTCTGGGGAGTTCACAATCCACAGCATCCCATCCGTACTTTAAGCAGCACATCAGTGCCCTCGTACCACCATGTAGCCTCCGCCTGATCCCCAGCATCAGGTCTAGCCCAGGACACGGCTGCTTTTGAAGTTAACTTCATTAGCTCTCAGCAAAGGGTAGTTGCTGTCGGCAAGGGATCCTGAAGCAGTTGACACACCAGCGAAGAAATAAAACAAACCAGAAATAACTCTTTGTTTTAATTCCAGCGTAACGTGTCGGAGCAGTTCAAGTATGCTTTGGCATGCCGAACGTTCATGGTGTTTTTTTCTGCATTGGTTAGTTTGAAAAAATAGCGATCGATGGCAGCTGAAAGAAGAAATATGTGTGTCTGTGTCTCTGAGATCAATGGCTCTGCAGCTCACGGGCAGACCGCACTGACCGTTCTGATACTCTCTTGTGCTGGGCATGTTCAATGCTTTTCCCTTAGAAACATAGACAAATGAGTGATTAGCTGCTAGGCAGAGACAAGCTTGTAAATGGAAGAAATGGAAGGAAAAAGAAAGGATAAGAAGTACTTTTTTTTTTTCTTTTCTTTTTTTTTTTCGTTTTTTTTTTTTTTCCATTTTTTTTTCCGTTTCCATTTTTTTTTCCCATTTTTATTTTTCCCGCATTCAGAATAGCAGGTTTGTTTTTTTTTCTGGGTCAAGTTTCTTTGGAGCCCATTGGGGTCCCTGGGTGAGTTTACCTGTGTTGGTGGCAGTCTTGCCACAGTTCTGTAATGGTGACAACTTATTTTTCCAGCTCCCTTGGGGAGCAAGTTGGAAATCCTGATTCCAGTGCAGGGGAGCGGAGTGGCCAGCTAACCAGTCTGACTGGGCGGTTTTGATGCTGTCTTCACAGGCTGCAGAAGCTGAATCTGTGACTTTTGTTCAGTGTCCCTGAGCCAGGAGTTCGTGCCTACTTCTGTGCAGCAGCTCTTGACCGTGTCAGCTTACTGGGTGTACCGAGGTCATTTTGCACGGGGGTTGAATTTGCTGTGTACGCATCAGTAACTTGCCAGGACACCTGAATGGGTGCGAGGGACCAGCTTGGGTGCAGCACTGCTCTGCCTCTGCCCAGGGATGTGGCTCCTGGCCACATCAGAGGAGAGCTGCTCCCAGAGAACCACCCAGGGTGCCCAGATCCACCTCCTGTCTTTCCTTCGACTGTGAGGTTTATTCAGGCCTCCTTTCTCTGCTAGAGGTGGGTTTTGATGGTGTACAAAGGGAAGGAGTCTCCTGCAGTCTGTCAGAGCTCCACATTTTCTCAAAGTGTTTTGTCATCAGATGCTAAGTGCCTGTGGTCATGTAGGCTTCAAGTTTGAGCCAAAATTCCTGGAAGAGGTATGTTTCCCCCACTAATGCTCTTCTAATTATTGCTGCCCCCAGCAATGTATACGAAGGTGCCAATCATTCCTCTAGTTTTCCCCAAGTGTGAGGCACTGAGCACGGTCTCTTGGACTGCAGCTCGTATTTGTCTAGTGTGACGTCTGTCTTGCTACAAATAATTTACCTGCATCGAATTCTCATTATGCTCCTCCTCGGTATGTGAATCAGAGGGCTCTCTTGGTATAAAACACACTGGCATTTTGGAGCATGACTCATACCGAAAGCATTAAGTTTTAAAGGCATTTAGCATATTCATGTGCATTTCATAGCGAGTCATGCCTTGTGAAAAATGGTAGCTAGGTTCCCTCTGCTGCCCTGACAGGGGCTTGCCCTTGTATTAAACCATACAAGATCTCTGCTGCCAGCCTTTCGTTTCAGTGAATGCATGGTTGTTTAGTTTGTTGCTGTTGTGCCGGACAACTATCTAATCTTCCAGCTGTGGCTTCACATCTATGCATTTTAGCATTTATACCAGTTTATATGGCAGTAGCTAATCACGTAACCAGTCAGAGTGCTGGGTTTGCTGATGGTTGGGGCCTGGAGAGCATGCGCTGTGGGAGAGGCTGAGAGACAGGGGCTGGAGAAGAGGCAGCTTTGGGGTGACCTTACTGCAGCCTGCCCGTACCTATGGGGATGTTAAAAAGATGGAGCCAGCCTCCAAGGGACAATTGTTGCAAACTGAAATGGGATTTCCTGAGCAACTATTAGAAAAAAAGTAAATCTCTGTGAGGATAATTAAACACTGACAGGTTGCCCAGAGGGGCTGCGGGTGCTCTGTCCTTGGAGGTTCTCGGTGCCCAGCTGGACCAGGCCCTACACAACCTCGTGTGGAGTCAGGGTGGCCCTGCTGGAGCAGGAGGCTGGGCTGGAGACCTCCCGAGGTCCATCACCACCTCATCAACCTTATGTAGTGACCTCCCAAACACATTGCCTCTGGAGGGGAGCCAAATGCACATGGCCTGAGCTGGCGGCCTTTGGTACCCCACTTCTGTGGGACCTGTAGAGGCTCCGTGCTGTCTGCATGAAACTTGGTGTTAGTAGGCGATTCTGTTTCTGGTTGACTTCTGCCTGCCTAATCGCATCCCCCCTGCCATCACGGGCAGGGGAGGCTGGCTGTGTGTCTGCGCCCCCTTGCATTTGTGCTTGTGCTCTCACGGGGCCCCAGGGCGAAGCAAAGCTCGCAAACATGTCTGGAGTACAGAGGAACACCTGCGATGTATACACAGCTTTAGGAAGGCAGCAGGGAGAGGCCTCCACGCCTGGGGATGGGCCAGTGCCGCTAGGGGCCCCTCCAGGCGCGGGGATGGCGGCCGGCCTGGATGCGACATGGCGACATGGCGACATGGCGGGGCCTGCGGGCCTCACGCCTGGGGCCTGGGTTAGCCCGGCTTAGCGGGGTTAGCCCGAAGGCAAGCGGGCTCCTTCCCTCTTGTGAGCCCTCTGGGATTTTTAGTGTGTAATTTTTAACTGAATGCACAAAGGGTGCAGATGTTTTTATTTTTTTTTTTAAATTAATGTGAGGGAAAATACATCCTTCCGCTTTTAGCAGCCCCTGGGGACGATGGGTCTGAACAAGCACCAGGGAGCAGGCTAGCTGCTGCTCTGGCAGGACCAGCTGAACTGGGCGATGCTGCACATCTGACTGTGTCAGAGGCTCGGAAACCATCCTGCCAGCCTCCTGCCCCCAGGCTCCGCTCACTGTGCTGCCAGGGGCAAGAAGGTCAAGCGCAGTCAGATCCTTTATCCTCCCCCCCTTCATTTATTTTAGGTTAAAATTACTTCAGCAGAAAGGAAGGCAGAGGAGATGCTTTCTAATCTCTCTGCTTCTGTGTCCACCACATCACCACGGCGGTGCCACAGGCAAAGTTGAGCTGAGCTGAAGTGGCTGAAAATGGTGTGAGTCCGGCCCCAGCAGCGGACAGGGGCAGCTCTGTTTCCAAATCGGACTCGGTGTATCTGTGAACACTGGTCTTTCTGCTGGCATACAGTGTGACAGTGCACGAAAGCTAAGTGGTGAATGTTATCTCTGCCTTTTAGCTATAGATTATTTTATTCTGCCTCTACTTTGCACATTATCCAGGAAATCTGCCCCCTTGGGTCACTGATACTTTTCTTCCTTTATTATCTATTTCCTTCCTTTCCCCCCCCTCTTCTCTCTCTTTTCTCCTTCTCTGTGAGTCTCCTACTTTTTTTTTTTTCCCTCTTTCTTACAGTTCACACCTTTGACATCCTACAGCATCTTGGGGTCAGGCTGCTTGTGGATTCAGGTAGACAACAAAGTACTGGTGTAGCTTTGCTCCTCATCCAATTTTTTTGTTTTCAGTCATGAGGGAAGAAGTAACTGGTGCTCAGAAAATTCCAGCTGTGTAAGTTCATCGTATGGATTGTGTTTGGCCATTGCAAAGTATATTTGACAGCACCCAGCTAAGTGGCTAAATGCCTTGATGATTTATAGACCACTTAGGGAGGAAACATAGTTATTCATTTACCTCATCAAAACACAGAAGTTCACTGTTAATGAGGATAGTTCATCACAGCCCGGTCGCCTTGACATGGTTTGAGATGCAGGGAGGGCAGCTCAGAGACCCAAGCCAGAGCTGCTTGGGTGCTCAGGGTATTTGGGGAAATGTTACTGGTGTTACTGGGTTCTGTCCTGTAACTATAGTATAGAAAGTGTATGTCATGTGTATATAATAGTAAGCATTATGCACTTTAAAAATGTCCAAAACTATTTTTTCAAATACAGGGTAACCCAGCAGCACTGAAGTACTCCTTCACATTCAAAACCTCTATTGAAGTTTGGGCGAGCACTTTTGTGAAAGCGATACCTATATAATCACTTTAAAACAAACATACGTAATCAACTGATGAAAAGCAGCTTTCATGCTGTTCATCCCTTTCTTTACCTTTCCAAAATCATTACAAAGTAAGCTTTATTTTTTTCTTTTTTCTTTTTTTTTTTTTAGTTCTGAGACACACCAAATCAGGTTTTTCAATATGCGTGCAATTCTTTCATAATCTTAAGTAATGGCAGCACGAGGAATGTACTTTTTAGCTGAAACTTGAGCTCCCAACTTTCAGCCTTACAGTGAGACTTTGTATTTGCATTTTTAAGCTTGTAAAAGTAGGGAGTTAGAAGTTCTGGCAAGCCATGCTTTAGCATGTTGCAATAACACTGCGTCTGCACTGCTTGTCTGCACAGCTCACCGTCTGCCCGTCTCTAACCCTTCACTTCTTTTCTCTTCATATTGCTCAGATCTGAGTGACTGTCTTAAAAATTCACAGGCTTCGCATGCATAGTATCTTCTGCTATTTAAGAGTAAGAGTTTCCAAAGTAAAAAACAGCTGCAAAAATGTTTAGGAACCTAGAATAATGGTGAAAGGGAAGCAAAGCCTTTAGGATCGATAACTTAAAAGATAAAGATAAATTCCTACTAGCTCACTTTCCTACAAAATACATCTCTCTATGGCTGAACTAGGATGCCCTGAATAGCAGTGTAAAATATTTATTTTATCCTGGGCTCCTTTTTGAATTCTACAGAGGAATTTGTTTTCCTCTATGCAGTTGCATTAATTTTGGTATAAAGTTTACATTTACACGTCCTTTACAGTGTAAAAGGTATATTTGGGTGAGGTGGTAGCAGGTAAGAATTGAAATGGGGGCCTGAGCCCTGCTTCTGTGTGGGTCACAGGAGTGAAAGAGGAGGGCCGCGGGCTGTCTGGAAGGAGTAACGCTGCTTTTGGAGTTCCTACACCTCCCAGGAATCATTTTAAAACGTGTGACCTTTGGGGAGGGGAATCGCAGCACAGACTTCTGTCAAGCACCCTGGGGAGATCAATAGGAAAAAATTTGGTCAGGTGCTGCGCTTTCCATTCCTCCCACATTTTCCTTCCCAGGTCTTTCTGGCTGTTCAGCCCTCATCATTTTTTCCTTTTTTCTCCCTCCTCCTGCGATTGTAGTCATGTTTCTTCCACCTCCCTCCACTTGCTCTATTCCCTGTTATCCCTGGTCCTTCTCTCTCTCCATCTTCATTGCCCATCACTCCCCCATTCCTACCCCACAGTCTCAGTGCTTTCTCCTGCCCAAGGGCTTGCCTCTCCTTCTCCTTATCTCATCTCCCAGTACTGCTGGGGGTATTTCCTCTTTTGGTCCTCCTCCCTGTGCTTGATTATGGCTCTGTCTAGTTCCTGAGGGCTTTTATTTACCCTTTTCTCTGTTCTTTTTAAGATGGTAGAGTATTTTTCCCATCTTCTGGGGAAGAAATTGAACTTTCATCCATCAGCAGTAGCCTGGTTGCTTCTTACCCTGTCCTAACTGGTAGGCCTTCAGCAACTTGGTTGCTCTTACACAGCCTTTTTCATTCTTTTTTCCTTTTTTTTTTTGGCACCAACTTCCATTTCTACCACGTCTTCCTTCAAAGCTTCCCATCCCCATTCTCCGTTCTGTCCTCCTTAGCTCCCATGGACACACACCTCCGCGTTGCTGGCCTAAGGACTTCTCCATACCATTCTCCCATGGTTGTGCACCTCGTTCCTGGGGTGGCAGACTGATGCCCGGCATCCAGCGAGCAGCCTGGAGTAGTCACACCGACACGAGGCGTGTCACCAACCAGCACACCAGAGTGCAGTGTCACTTCACCACTGTGGGCTGAGAAATAAATGCCCTGCCCCACAAAAATTAATGACTTTTGGTAGTATTTCTTATTTATTATTCCACCTGAAGTCAGAGCAGACTTAGCTCAGCTCTGGCCTCCCAGTGATGTTTACTTTCCAAAGCACTTTGATAACAAACACAGCAAAAGGGGCATGAGAGGGAGAATGGGAAAAAAAATACTCTCGCTTTCCGTCTCTGTGTCTAGTTGTGCTTTATTTGGGTTCAGAGGATGGTCCTCTTCTACTGAAGGGAGTATAAATGATCGGATTTCACTTCTGAGCAGCCCGTGGAATAGCGCAGGGTAAGTTACTCCTAGAAGACGCTTTCCCCTTGTTAAATGGGCCATTAAAATTTGGAGCTAAATACCGCAGCAGGAAGATGAGAGAAACAAACGGGGGGAATAGTTTCCTGAAAGTAGGCAGAAAGAGCTGTTACTCGTATTCACTCATCTGCTGAGGCTATTATTAGGCCTGCGTGGGAACATCCTAACAAAAGGAGGAAGCTGGCAAGAGGCAAGCCAGGTGACAGGGATGTCCTAAGGAGCTGAAGGCATGTCATCCTTGCGCGGAGACGTGGTGGTTCCTCCTGAGGAGGTTTCTTCCCCACTTCTTACCTCTGCCCCCTGCCCCCAGTACAGAGCATCAGAGGGAGGGGAAGGCTTTAGAAAGAAACCCATTGCACGTGTCAGTGGTGCTGTTGGTGCTGCTCTGTGCAAGGCGCTGAGGGGAGGAGCTGTGGGGCGAAGATTGCTCTCCTGGAGATCTCGGGGTGCTCACCTGGCGGATGTGCTCCTCCGGGGCTGTGGGGTTGAGCCAACGGGAGCAGGTGCTGCTCTTGTCAGGGAGAAGAGGGAGCTCTGGTGGGTTCTGGTTTGAGCCTCGAGGCTGCTTCAGAGAATAGCAGAGGATTAGAGCTTGCCCGCTTTCTCTGTCCCCTGCTGGCAGATCACTTTTGACCCCAGTCAGGTTTAATCAGCTCCGATAGGTAATTAAAAGACTCCTTCGCAGGAAGTTTGGTGGTCATCTCTCCCAGCTTTCATAAACCACTAGGTCTGGGATATAGCGGCTGCTTCGGGATTTAAGCACCCTGTCTGTCCTGTTGTAGCTAGGAGGAGACAAAGTGTATTAATGGGTAGCGAGGTTTTGCATCCGCTTAACCAAATTATCCTTCTTTGCCATATTTCACTCTCGCAGATGCTTCTAATAGGTGCTGATGGGTGTGCTGTGGCAGAAGAAAATGACATTTGCGTTGCCTGCTAAATTAGTTTCTCTGATAAAGCGAGGCTACCAGGATGACCCACCTGACTCCTGCGATATTTTTATAAAGAACGAAATTGAGTACTGCTGTTATGATTAGTGTATTAAAAGTATTAGGTTTGTTGTCTTAGCTGTACTGTGTTTTCTCATGCTCTCTCTTATGCTGATTGCTAATGACAGGCTTTGGCAGGAGCTAGAATAGGCAGTCTTTCCTGTGATGGGAACCAGATGGATGGTTGTGCTCGGGCTGCCCCTCCCACCCATCAGAAAGAAAGGGAAGGGGGGAGCCCTTTAGGGGAAGGACTGGTAGAAAAGTCAATGAGTGGTGGAGGACCCGTTTTCCTTTCTCCCCTGCTCCTCTTGCCTTGAGGCTCCTGGTTTTGCAACTCTCAGTCGCGCCCTTGGCAGAGGCTCCTTGGCTTTCAAGGGATTGTGCTGTATGTTACATTTTCATTACCGGCACAATTGATGGAAAATCACATTTTATTATGTGAAAAATGCAGTGTTCTCGACTGTCAAAGCTCCATTCAGCTGGAAAAAATCTATGTGAGGCACTCTTTTATATTTCATGTATTTTGTGCATTGCTTGGAATGAAAAAATAATGAAAGGCTATATTTTGTCAACTTTTGCATCTGTCTGACTGGCAGCACTGACTGATTTGTTTTTTAAATGTATTTATTTCTTGCACTAAGCACTATTATTCTCCACCCATTCACGATAGATGCAAATAATATGTGGAATGGTGGGAGAAGATAGATGCAAATTGTTCAGTCCCTCCAGGTAGGTCTGCAAAGGAACTGGAAATGTGATTGCAGCGTGGAAAAGCATAGAAAAATACTAGCTTTAAATGAACTGCAGCAGTGATAGCAGGGCCGCTGTCTGTCTGCATTTCAGGGTTCTGTGGACACATCTTTTTCACTTTTTTTTTCTTGAATAAAGAAAACAGACACATCTTATTTATTAGATGTGTCTGTATCTGATGTGTCTGATTAAGACACATCTTTTTCACTTTTTTTTTCTTGAATACGACCATCAGCCCAGCCGTTTTCTGGGAGTGGCATTGCAGGAGACCACCGGTGCTCCCGTAAGTGACTGGAGACAAAATCGAGTTGCTCTGTGCTGCTGACTGGTGGGACGTGGTCCCAAGCACCTTGGCCGTGCTCTTCAGCACAGCACAAGCCCGGAACTTGGAGATGACCCTGCCCAACCCTCCCTGCATGATCTGCTGGGGCCTCAGCAGCCAGTGGGTTGTACTCCATCGTAAAGCCATGCCTGTGATTCAGGGTCTCCTCTCTAGCCAAAAACAGCATTTTCTTTTGTTACAACGTCACTTTTTTAATGTCAGATTTGTCTTCCTACTTACTGTAATTGCAATTTCAAGCAAAGAGTCTGTGAAAAGAGGTGTCAGGGTGCTACTTCTCAGCATTGTTTCATTATTGCCGCCTATAAAATTCACTCCTGATTCCAGCTAAGATTTTAATGTGACACAAATTTTCAGTTATTCTAGTGATGTCTTTATTCTTGCTAGATTCATGCAGATTTCTTTCAATGAAAAAAAAAAAGTGAGTAGTGTAAGCTCACAGAGAAATCTAGAAAATCCTTCCTTGGAGCCGAGACGTTATTTATCTCTGCATTTCTTGGCTCCTACCCCCCTGCGTGTTGTGTATTGGGGTGTGTGCTAAAAGTAGTTCCAAATACCTGATATTACAGAGATTAACTTGGTTTCCTTTTCTGACGAACTGACTGTTTTCGAAGAGCTGTCTACTAAGAAAATGAGCTGAGAAAGACAAACTATCGGTTGCATTGCTCAGGCCAAGGGTTACGGGGGCAAACCCATTGCCTGGACTGCATTTGCTCCATGACTGCCTGACACCATTTCAGTTAAGTAGTGTACGGCTACATCTCCCCAGGTGTTCTGCACAGCTATGGGAATGGCTTCACAGAGATTTTGTAAGGCCTTCTGGCATTTTAGAAAAATTTTGAGGACTTGACCTCCAATGTAATTCCCAGAACCATCCTTTTCTCAAAATGGGAGCTCAACTCTTGCTCGTTTCCCAGCAAAAGCTGCTGTGGACCTGCTGGAAACCATTCCTGAGGGACTGGAGGTTGCGATGGTTTGTCAGGCTAGCTGGACAGCCAGCTTGTGGTCCTCGTGGGGACCGGGTTAACCAACAGCTCTTCAGTGAGGGCCATGAGGGAAATCTTGGGCCTGAGACTTTTGTGGCTGGAGGAGGGAGCCTTGCTAGACCTTTGTATTGAATGGGCCTTGAAATTCTTCTGAGGGTGTTGGGCTCGTGAGAGCTTGCTGGCCTGGGTAGTGCGTGGCCAGCAGTGCATTGATCTGCAATGGTGAAACGCTAGGTGACCTGACAGAATGAGGCCAGGAGTGAGTGAGGACATCGGACACAAGAAGACCAGAAGAAAACTCAGGTGGGAAGGGACCTGAGGAGGTCTCTAGGCCAGCCTCCTGCTTTGGACAAGGCCAGCTTTGAGATCAGACCACCTTGCTCAGGGCTCGATCCAGCCAGGTTCTGAGAGCCTCCAAGGTCTCAGCACAGCCTCGCTGGGAAACATGCTCCAGGACATTCCTTACGATGTGCTGTTCATTCCTCACTTTACAGATGTTCCTGAGAATCTTTTTGTTAATGACTCTGCTCCCTCAGTGCCTGTGTGGAGCCCACACAGCCCCGTGGCTCTCCTGGGTCTGCACTGGTGGGTGCCTGAACCTGGTGGCGTGTCCCTGGTGTAAGCCTTCAGAGAGTTGTGCACCTCCCAATGCCTTGGCTGCTGATGGAAAGCCAAGCCTCACTGTATGGGACACGGTGCTGGGCTCCGTGAGCATTTATATTTTCTAATCTGCTGCCTAAAGCGTTGTCTTGCTTGCTCAGACAAGTCCTTTGCTGCATCAGGAGTGTGTGGGAAAATAACCGAGTCAGTATAACCAGAGGAAAATACATGACTGTCTGGTTGGACATTTGGAGCTGAACGAGCTTGTAATTTTTTTTTATTTTTTTTTATTTTTTTCTAAGCAACACCCTTAAAAAAATGCAGTGTGAATGGGTGTGAAATATGGAGAGAGTTTGCTTCCTTCTCACTTAGGCTTACATCCAAGGGGAAAAAAAAAAAAAAAAGAAAAAAAATTCAAAAGTAAATATACAGACAGCTATTCCTAAGAGCTTTGGTATGGCTTTAGAGAAACCCAAGGCTCGGTGTATGTGACTGGCAGGACATCAGGTCTTTTCTGCTCAGATTACCTGTGAGGGTGTGCCACTGAGGAGAGGAGAAGCCGCAGGGATCACCTGGGCTGCTTCTCTTGTGCCTGCTTCTCCTCTTGAGCCAGCGCCTGCGTCTGAAGGAAGGACCCCGGCACCATGTGAGTATGGGAGGGCAAACCACGTCCCGTGCCAGCAGGAGGAATATGGGGCTGTGGTCGGTCAGGCGTGGAAAGGGGCTGGGAAGGAAGAGGAAGTGTGTCCAGGCTGAGGCAGTTCTGAATTCCTGCCTATTAAAAATGCTGAGTTATTTCGCTTCTGCAAGATGTAATCTGTAGCTCACAGCTCCTGTTTGCTGTTGCTATTTAAGAGATGCCAATGAGACAGAACAGGATAATGGGCTTCTGCTGCAATAGAAATGCCAGTGTAAATAATTTATTTGCTAATTAGTAGACATTGCTCTAATGACAGAGAGCTTTTACACCAGATTATTTGTATCGCACCGAGCCCTGTGTTCTAGAGGTGGCTGTGCATCTCGGGCTTTTTTCCCTCGCTGGGTGCTGATGCAGTTGCGTGCATTAATCACGCTGCAATAGAGCAGAACAGCTCTGTTCCACGGGACTCGGGAACAGAGGCTTTGGACTGAGAAAAAAAATCACATCCAAGTTTTGCAAAGTGTATTTCGGAAATAAAGGCTGAAGTTTAATTAAAAAAAAAACACATCCAAATAAACAAAAAACCACTTTTTTTTTTCCTTTTTTTTTTTTTTCAGTAAATGAGGTCATGCAGCCTGTGTGCCCAGCCCATCTGTTGCCGTTCATAAGTATGTTATTTTTTTTAAAGGGCGATACTAAATGGTATTATGTAGTTATCTACTTTCATCTGCCTCTTGGCTTGTCAAGCACTGTCATTATATCGACCAGTGTTCTTAAAACAGGATTTTGGTTAAAATAGTATATACCTGCCATCTGGTTGAAAAATGTAAGCTTCCTACACAACTAAGTGGAGTTGTACTGCGGTATTAGGAATAGCTCGTGTTCTCTTGAAAATAGCAGCTGATGGCAGCTTGCAGAAATCAGCCAGTTATCAGTTGTCATTAAGCTATTTGATATCTGACACACGTGGAAAACATGCTATTTATAAGTAAGTATGCAATTATGTTGTAGAACTATTCCTCTCTTATTTTTTTGCTCTTCACTTATTTAAATGTATCTGTTTGGCTGGACAAGAAGGCAAAGCCCTCCTTACTGTCCACAGGAGGGCTGTGCTGCAGATGGAAGGTGTGCCAGGCTGCGTGTGACACTTCTGCCATCAGAAAATGGTTGGGGACGGGTGTTAGAAACCTCTTCAGTGTGTTTGTGCTACAACTGTAGGTGTCTGAAGGTAAATTTCAGTTACAAAGAGCCCGTGAAGCAGAACTATGTGGAACCACCAGTAGGAGATTGCATAAGTAGAAATTATAATGCCAAGGATGCGTTTTTCTCTAACGTGTATTTGCATTTCTGCTAGTTGAAAGGAACTTGACTCTTAGGATCAACCAAAGCTGCATCAAATAGCCAGAAACACTACAGGCATAATTATTTGCTAGACCTGCACAAAACGCTGAAGACTATCAGTGCTAGAGGCTGGCCATTAACATGAAAGCTTGACACTAACCACCACACAACAATTTTGCCTCTGTGTACAATGCAGGGCCGAGCATGCCGCTGGAGAAAAGGCAGTGAGGTGTGGTGATGCTATGACCCGCTCCCTTGTAATGCCTTTTGACGCAAATTATGTTTACGGAAAACTAGGCAGAAAGTCTGTTGAAAAAGGTGATTAATTACCACTTCTAGGAGTGGAAACATGAACAAAAGGAGAGTCAAAATAGGATGTGGTGCTGTAAAGGCTCTTTTTTACTAAAAGATAATATATTTTCATGTGGGCTGGAGGTAAGACCATGTTTTACATGCTTCAGTGACATTGAAATCTTGTGAATGCATCCTGCAAAGTCTTTGGTCAAAAATGCTGTAAATAAGAGCTGATTATTCTCACAAGAATTTGATTGTTTTAAACCAGAAATGTTTTGAGAGCAATGTGGAGGTTGTTATCCCCAGTGGCAACCCCCAGGATCTCCTCTCCTGTATGAGGGTTTTGTTGCATCCTGGCTGGAAAATTAAGGTCTTTGCTATTTTGGCTCCAGCTCGATCTCATTGAGGTTTGAGTCTGTGGGCTTGGACCTGAATCCTCTTGGGTTTTCGAATGACGTCTGCTCTGAGACTGTGGTTGTGAAAGATCTTTAGTCATTTGGCTTCCAAAAGCTACTTCACCCACAACAATCCATCCATGATGAAAACGCATTCAGCTTTGTAATTACGAGCGTTACAATCATCAGAGGTATATTCTAACAGAAAATTGGGTAGCAATGCTGTAGGTCAGAGGTTGTGGTTTTTTTTTGTTGTTGTTGTTTGCTTGCTGTTTCTCACTAAAGTAATATCTGGAAATTTTATTAAATGTCTGCCTTGCTTTGGGCTTTTGGAGACCTTCTGAGGCCATCAGTGCAGCTGTGGCAATCTCAGCATTTTGGCAACTTCTCGGCTACCTTGGCAATAAAAAGCCGTGAGGCTGGTGTGGAGGACAGCTTGCAGGAGCAGGTCGTGCCCAAAAATGATAGCAGCTCTCAAATGCATGTGCTTGTTCCCTGCTGACTGCCCGTCATTCCCAGCAAGGGAGCTGCGGGGAAGCCTGCTGGTGGTGTAGGGGCTAGGGTTAGGGTTAGGGTTAGGGTTAGGGTTAGGGTTAGGGTTAGGGTTAGGGTTAGGGTTAGGGTTAGGGTTAGGGTTAGGGTTAGCCCCACGTGGAGCGAGGAGAGCATCCACTTGACAGCTCAGGGCAGTTTGGCAGTGAACATCTACTCCTTCCGCGCCGCTTCCCAGGCAGCTGACAGTTACTTGCAATTCCTGGCTGCTTGCTCCCCAGCCTAGCTGCTAACCACTTGTCTGCCCGGGTACGCTCCTCCTCCCCGCCCAGCCACCAGCTCTCCCTGCCTGCTCACTTGCTCGTCCGCCGTCGGGAGCGACTTTGCTGCCCGGGTTGGGCCCCCGTGGATCCAGCCTGCCCAGCTCCCCCACCCTGGCGAAAGGTTAGTGGGAGCCCGTTTGTATGCCTCTCTTCCTTCTGGTTGTGATTTTTCCATGCGGTCCTGTTTATCTGCTCTGATAGAGGTCCAGCAGGCGGCTAATCATAAAACTCAAGTAATGTAAGTTTGCCTGATGTGTGTGGGCTTGCGGAGAAAAATGGGAGGGAGGGAAAGCGTTCTTGGGTCAGAAGAAGCTGTGTGGGCAGTTTCATAGAGGGACAGAGCACAGTATGGTGTTTTACTTCTCACATTTAAGGGAAAAAGTGTTAAACTGCTTATAGTTGCAAAAAGCATGTTTAAGTGCATCAGAACTTGGAAAGATGATCAGGAGGGGTGTGTGGCCAGTGGGTACCCGCGTGAGAAGCAAAAGGGGATGTTTCTCAAAGGAGCCCGATGGCTTTGCAGGCACGTAACCAAGTTTTCCTTTCTCTGCACTGGGGGCAGCCGCCACTGAGGCTGGATGTGGCGGCGTGTTACTCGCAGCGTCTGAATGAGGAGGTTGGGAAATGACATCAGGACGTCGCGGCAGAAGGGCGTTGTTTTTTCAGATGGGCTCCGGGGGTGTTTCATGTCCAAAGGAATTAATGCTGTCAGGTGTAAATGTGAGAACTGACCCTCGGCCGTCCTGAACTGCCTGACTTCTCCCAGCAGAAGCACGCCTCAGGAACGAGTGCTTTGGAGCCTCGTCCCGCTGCCGCTCTCAGGTTAATTGTGCCAGGTCGACTTTCCTGACGGAAACTGAGTCATTTTCTCGCGTTCTCAAATTCTGACCCCCTTGCGTCAGCGGGGCATCTGGTAGCACCTATATTTAGGCCACCAAATGCACAGTGTTATGAAAGACTGCTTTTCCCCCGTTTTAGGAGGAGCAGGGAGTGGGGGAGAGGAGCTCTAAAACTGGTTTTGTTTGTGGCAGGCTTGTAAATTCCCCTGAGGAGGTGCCTTTGGCTCAGGGGAGCATCTTTTCTTCAATTCATGAAGTTCAGCTTTTACCAGGGGGAGGCGAGAAACTGAAAATTTTCTTACTGTGGTCTCTATCCCCTGAGAAAACTTGAGGTGTGCCAGCAAAATATGTATTATGTCTCACCACACAGCCTTCAAAGCAGCATCCAGAACAGCTCTGGGATTGCCTAGGAAATTGCAAGGCTGAGGATAGCTTCCCATCGCCCAGCTCCTACCCTCAGCACCTTGCCGGAGGGCACCAGCTGATAAACGAGCCTCTCATCTTCCAGCTGGGAGTTGGACGGAGCACCCCCGGGCCCTGCGCTTGGTGCTGGCGCTGCATGGCTTTCTCCTTCCTGCTTCCTCCCCAAGCAGCCACCATCCTTCCCTATCATCCGATGTAGCTCAAGTGGAGAACACGCGTGCGAAAGCTCAGGAGCGAGTCCAGCAGGCAGCGTCCAATGCAACCTGCCTCACGTGGAGCTTTTTGGGCTAGTTTAAATTCATGACGAGCATAAGGCAGTAGCTGGTGGTGCCAGTAAGTATTCTCCATACGTATTACTGGGTATATCACACAGAAAATTAATGTTTTGGCTGCAGATAAAGCAGAAGGAAGAAAAACTGTTAAAGTTTTATACAAGCTTGTATTCTTGGCACTAAGTACTCCTGGTGGCAGGAGTGGTAGCGGCAACACGAGATTAGCCTTCAGTAATGAGGCCCACCAGGGCAGTACTTTCTGGCAGAATGGCTTTCCCAATGTGAGAAAGCAGATAATCCAGGGGTGTACACGTGCAATGTGTGTGTTGTGTGTGCGCATGCGTAATGAGCAGCCTTTCTATTTTCCTTAAGGTACCTCAGGAATTTATGTGCTAAAACCTAAAGTTAAAAGCTCACAAGGCAAGTGCTCACGGCTTAAGAAACGGCAAGTCTGTGATTTCTGGTACAAACTTAACTTTTGATACTCTTTTGCCTCTGGATTATGATGGAGTGAGGTTCCATTGGGGTAGGTATGTGGGCCTCACTGTTTCCATAGCAGAGCATGGATGATGGATTTTCCATTCCTGTGATGACAGAAACTCCTTGAGGGGAGGATGTATCGCTGTTGCCATTTTACAGCTGAGAGCAGGAGAGAATATGTGATCATCTACTGTGGCTTTCCACAGGACTTCTGCTTCATACTAGCTGCACAGTAGGTAGATGAGGAAAATACAGCAATGGGCACTTGAATTTAGGCTGCTGTACTAGAAAAAGTGTCCCATGTCAGTGGACTTGTCTGACCTGTGACATTATTGCTTTGCCTCAGGCGTTCATACATCTCGCTAACTAGGTACCTCTGGAAGAAGATGCAGGGAAATTAAAATGCTCGGCCTGAAATTATGCAAGGATCCTTGGTGTACACTTTTGAGGGGAGACTCATTTTGTGACTGCAGCTATTGTGTGCAAAAGAAAGAACAAAGAGGTATTCGCTGTGCCCTGCTGAAGAGCAGGCCTCAGCCATGTGGGCTTCCAGCAGGATAGGAAGGAAGCGATTTGTCTCTGTGATCCTGTGCTGTTTTCTTTGAAAAAGAAGTATTTCTGCTCTAGATAGTAAAAATAATTAATATAGAGCCTAAGAATGGTAATGCATTTCGTACTTCATCATGAAACTGTATTTTTTTATTGACTACAGTGAACATGCAAACATTCGCATGTCCATGTGCCATTCGTTACATTGCCTCCAAGTCTGCAAGCAGAAGCCCACACAACATGGTACTTGAGGACTCATTTGTGGTGCCCTTGGGTCAAGGCAAGATGAAAGGCTCAGCTCCAGTTAGGTGAGGTGCTGCAACTGTGTGTTGCTCATGACAAGCGCAAGGCTATTTGACTTGCTTTACATCTCAGGTAAAAGCCCCAGGGCTAATAGCACAGAGATAATGCTTGGCTGTGGCCTGGTGGCTCAACTAAGAATTGGCTATTGAGGGAAAAAGCAGGAGTGTCAGTACGTGTGCTGCTGGGCTGGCCTCATCGTGCTGACCGATCCCACCTGAACCCCTACCTAGGTCAGCTCCTCTTGGGCAGGAGGAGGCTGAATTCGAGCAGGGTTGTGGAGCCTCCCACCTCCTCCTTCATGGCATCCACCATGCTTTTCTTGCTTCAGACCAACCATACTGGGGACCTCAGATTTCTAGCAAATACATACCACAAGCTTTTGACTTGCCTATCTGGCCCTGTGCCAGCTGAGCTTATGGGCAGAAATGGGAGAAACGAGAAGGGTTGCTCAAGGGGAGCAAGTTTTCTGCGGCATGGCTGTTCCTCCCATCCCTTTCCACTTGGGGGAAGAGAAGTGTCAAGGACAAGCCTAAAACCTGGCTAGTTATTTGGATTCATAGGCCAGAGCCTAGCAGTGCACAGCCATGATGTTAGCAGTCTGCCTTGTACTCAGTCTGTGTATGGCAGAAAAAAGGGTGTGTGTACGGATTCCCCCCCTGAATATAGCTTCTTCTCTTAAATATCTCCCTTCATTCTAGGCTAGTGCAGATATTATCAGTCTGGGACTTTTTAAACTTTTTTTTTTTTTTTTTTAGAAAGAACTTTCCTGCTGTAACATCTTCATGCCTGATTTTTTTTTATTATTTTTTGCTGCTGTTCACAAGAACAGAGATCTTGAACAACTTCCTTATGATTTCATCTCTGTGTATGGATGCAACATGTCTGCATCATGCAATATGCATGCATGCAAATAACATTGGTGTGATGTAATTTCCTTGAACTGATTCGAACTTTGGCCACCTCTGTTGAATGTGATTTTGAGTAGAATGCTAATAAAATGGTTAAAATGCTCGAGTCTTGCTTCTTGATAAATATTTCTAGTTCATGCAATAGATCAGAAATTCATAGTCTGCTGAAAGAGAATTTATGTTAATCTTCTTAAGGGCAGCAGATAAGATTTCGGAATCAGATTAAATATTTGTATTCCACATTAGGAGACCTCCCTGGCTCTGTCTGACAATCGATAAATCCTCTTCAGCCTCACGGTTCCTCAGTCTGCATTTACCTCTTTCATGTTGCGTGTGAGGGACCTTTTATAGGCTGTTAATGCACGTTTATTTGGAAGTTGGAAACTACATCAAACGTTTGACCTTCCCTTATGTTTGTTTCTCTTTGTTTTGTTTCTTCTAGCTCAGAGGACAGGGAGATGGGCGCTTCCCCTGGCTTCATCACTTCCCCGATATATTTCTTACTCTAGGTATTTAGGACAAGGGCAGTGTATAGACCATGCTGCGCGGTGCTGTTTAGCCCCGATGAGTGTCCTGTGATTAAATCTGATGATAACAGCACCGGGTGCTCCCCCTGCCCGGCCGCCCAGCGCCTCGGCTCCCTCTCAGCACGAATTTCCCACTGCTGGGTGGTGGGAGGAAAGGTGACAGCTTGCTCGCAGACACAACGCAGAAGGCTGGATGGGAAGAGGGAGCGTGCAAAACATCTGCTCCGAGCCAGTACTGAAGATGCTTGTATAATTTATTAGTATTTTTAGAAAACAAGAGTAATGAAGGAAATAAATAGTAGTCAAGCATGCAGCGTATCTTATTTGGTATCAGGTAATGTCCTTGTTCGGTGGTGTTTCGCCTGTTGCCTTGTGTATGCAGCAGGGGGCACTGTGTGGTGCTCAGGTTAGAGCACAGCGAAATTCTGCGTTTGTCTTCATTTCCCAGAGAGCTGCTTTGAAAATACTTCTTGTGCGCCTCGGTCACCGTCTAGTGCTTGTTCGGTGTGTGCTTTGCCAGATCCCTTCCTTTATGCCTACATAAAATCTAGGGAGATGGCCCATGCAAAGGCAGTCTGATGGTGGTTTGCATTTTGAAAAAAATTGAAAATTATGGTTTTTTTTGGTTAATCCTCAGTCATCCTCGTCACTATGACTCCTCCTAAGTATCCAAGCACAATAATGATGAAACTGGGGAAGACCCAGGCAGATCCCTGTGGTGAGGTGCCTGATCCTGCAACGATGGTGTAGGTGAATTCCTTGAAAAACAAGGTTGGAGTTTAAATAATTTGCCAGCCTAGGGCTGACTGAAAGATTGGGGACCTAAGTGTTTGATGATTTCTACGGGTAGGCTGTTTTTCACAATGCCATAACCACTTTTCAACAGAAAAATAATCTAAAATAACTTTTCTGGAAGCCGTCTGATATAAAAAGTGTGTGGGATGGTTCATTACAAGTTTCATCACCCTACACTAAAATATAGTTTATATCACTACCGTCTCTTTAGTACATTCAGCTCGCCTGGTTCAAAAATAAATTAAAATAAGGGAAGAGTTCATTGTATTTAAATGGAATACATCGGGGATGAAAACTTCCTTCTCTGTAAGACACGAGGAGGTGAACTGCTTCTTCTGTAAAGAAAGAGCAAACTGTGGTCAGGCTTTTGTCATGCACGCATGTTTGTGCATGCAGCCTGGAGTACATATCCCAGTGTTCAGTAATGCCTGTACTGAATTATTTCTATATTGAGAGTGGTGCTATCCTCAGAAAAATAAAACTGTTTCAGGTGCCCAGTAGCTGCTATCCTACCAAATCAGGCAAGGCCAATGACGTTGTACAAATCTGTGCTCATGTATGGAGGCAACTCAACAGGGGGATCCTGGTGGGAACGAGTCCCTTGCGCTGCAAGTGGTGGGAGACAGCAGGGTGCTGCGGGCAGGTACAGTTGCCTCCTTGTTCTTCCCTGGCTCCGCACTGTTGGTCACTTTAGGAAACCGAATATTAGGCTAGATGCCTATTTGGGTTGGCTGTGGCCTTTCCTATAATGTGATAGTCTTACAATACAAATTAAAAAAAATGAAGCTGTTGAAAGCATTTCTTGTGCAAATGAATCATAAATGTAAAGCTGTCTCAGGTGCCTGACAAACTGCATTCATTGCCTGGCTATCAGGACATAAATCATAGTTATAAACCCACGCCCGTGGAAGACTTCTGCCGAGTTTATTCAGATGGCTTTCGATCCTCACTTAAGAATTTGTTTTGCTAAATGTTTTCAAATGCCGCTTTCTCATTTATTTTTTTTTTTGTTGAATAACTTACTAAACTGGTATTAACTGCATAATTGTGCTATTAACATTTCCTCCCCCCACCTCCCATGTTCCATCAGTTCCACAAATAGATCTCTAATTTGCAAGATGCTGGAACACTAAGTTGAATTAGTTGCTTTATTTAATGTCTTCGCGTAGTCTTGAGAGCCGATGCATTTGAGCAGGTTACAAATGCCATCTGCTATTCAAGTGATGAAAAACGTAGACGACTGGATTAAGTTAATGTGTGTTTGCTGCAGGAGTCCCACGGCCGCAGCAGTAAGCCCAGGCTTGTCTTCTGGTAGTAAGCAGGCCACTGCGGGTGCGCTCACTGCGCTCGCCGCATCTCCGTCCAGCCGAGCATCGCTGGCATCAAAGGCATCTCTCCACACCTAGCCACAATCTCTGAGCAATGCCTCACCCTCCTCGCCCTGTGCTGAGGGGTTTTGTGGAGCGGGGGAGCCCGGCTGCTTGTGGCACAGCCACTCAGAGTGGCGAGGGATGTTCCCCTCCCCAGGAGGTGCTCACGCTCCCTGAGCGAGGTGTGGAAATGCCGGGGCTACTGCAGATGCCTGGCTCCTGGCAGGTGGTGCGTGCCGAATTTTCGCCAGCCTCTGAAGGAATGGGTTTTCCCTTGGTTGGGCTTTGCTGCAGCCTGCCCAGGCTTGGCCGCCTGGGAGAGTGTTCAGGAGCGTGCGCTCCTAGGTTTGATCTACTTTGCTTTAATCATCCCCAACAAGCCAGTCCTGTCCACATGCAAATGCTTTGCAAGTGTCAAACTGTGCCACCCTTTTGCGTTTGGTTCAATAGTTTCATATTTGGTGGCTGCTGTGTCTTGCAGGAGTCAGAAACAACCCCCTTGCTTGGAGTCGGCCTTCTGCTTATTTGCGGATACGCTTTCAGATAAGCATCAGCACTTCAAATCCTCTTGCCTCCCCTTTTTTTTCTAGCTCTGAGCAGAGACTGCTGGTTGTGGAAATGGTGGGATCGGCTAGAGGCGCGCGGATGCATGCCCACTGGGAACTGGGCTGAGGAGGAGCAGAACTAGTTTTTGGATGTAAGCTGATCACAGCAGGAGCCTGGGGCTGGTGGGGCTCACTCTTACAGGTGAAAGGTTTTGGTGTGTTAATGAGCCCTGTGAACAGTCTCCTCTCTTCTTCCTGCCCTAAATCACTGTGCCATTAAAAACATTTTTTTTTCTTCTGCCATTCTTCCCCAAGACAAACAAAACAACTCTTTTTTAATGAAGTTGAGAAAAGAAATAAAATCCTTTTCTATTATTTTTAGGGGACATTGCACAGATGATTTAGCATTAAAGATAGAGGAAAGTTTGGGATCATTTGTATCTGCATGTCTGATGTCCTTCTATCTGCTCATCAGTCTAGGGGAAGCTGATGTGCAGCCCATAGGTAACACATGCCTGAGGAACATCTCTTTGTTCTCTTGTTAGGATGCAGGGCTGGTGCTCAGGAGATGGCAGTGCTGTTTCTACCTCTGCTCCCTACGTGGTGCAGGGCGAGCTCCCTGTGATGCTCCTGAGAGTCAGCTGGGGTCTTCCTCTTTGGGGACACTCAGTTGCAGCCCGCTGGGAACTGATTTTCTCCCTTTTTTAAACTTAATTTTAATTTTAATTTATTTATTTATTCCCTGGGAAACCTCACGAGAGGCAAGTGGCTGCATGTGCAGTTGAGGACTTCTCTGGGCAAAACAAAATAAAATAATAAAAAAATTAGAAACATCAGCTTTTTCACGAGGAAAGGTGAAGCAAGAAAAATCACACTGGGCAGCTTTTAAAAATGGGGAGTCCTGGGCTGTGTGCCTCTAACCAGCTGCCATATCTTCCGGAGAGCTGGGAGGCCCTTTGGGTTATTGGTATTCCAAGCCACAGAAATGCTGCAAGTAACACACGCTGTAATTAACAGACCACACTCTTGTGTGGGGCTAATCAGCCCCACTGATCTGATAGCCCAAATACTTGGATAGTTTGGGAAAAAAAAAAAAAAAAAGATTGCTTACTGGTGGATGTGAAGAATAGGAAAAAGATGTGCAGAGTTTTCACGTGTTTCAAAGGGAGTGTTTTTTTTTTTCCATGTCTGCACTGAAGTTTTCATTGTATTTGCATTAATGTGTGAAATGTAGTGTTCTTTCTTCATAGTAGAGTGAATAAAGGCACCGCTGAAAAGGTTGTTTCCTCTGTAGACGTGATGTTCCTGTGCAGGTGTCAGCACTGTGCATATTTACGCCTCTTACTTCTTATTGGAATAAGAGTTGCTTCTAGTTAAACTTCAAGCACCCACTGATTTTTTTCTTGTTTTAAAGAAACAGTACAAGCAAATTCATTTAGAAAACTAAGAGCAATATTGTGGGAGACGGAAAGTACATTTGAACTTTGTTTTTTCTTCTCTGCATACAGAAATGGAAGATGTAAGATTGTATTAGTCTACTTTATACTGTCACTGACTGTTATACACCAAGGGGAAAAAAAAGTCCGACTCCCCAGCTGAGCAGATGGCGTTCATGAGTCTCGCTGTGTAACACTTCCCACACCGCTGGGTGGGCGGGGAGCTGGGGCAGACTTCTCTGCACTGGCACTGGGGCTCGGATGCTGCACGAGACGCAGCGAGGGCGTGTGAAGAGGATCTGACCCGTAACTGGCTGGCCCATGCGGCCATCCCGCGTGTTTCGGAGCGTACAGGTCTGCGAGGGCACTGATGAGCACCTCCAGCATCACATCCACCTCCTGGTCATTCAGAGGACCCACTGAACCCTCAAGGATGGCTTGATCTACTTCCAGTACTCTTGGCAGTACGTAAAGCACGCTGACTGCTCTTAAGCCTTTAGTCACTTCAGGTGCAGGACAGGAACATGGTGAAACTTGGGCTAGGGGGGAAATAACATAGAAGCTCCTTGTCCAGAAAACCCAAGACATTAGGGTTTTAGGTCTTAGGTCTGTGACCTTTACAACAGTAAGGCTGGTTGCTAGCTGCAGCTGAGGGCAGTGGCGTTATTGTAACTGCAGACAGACGATTCTCTCCGATGATTTTCAGTGGGTTAAATGGTCACACAATGACATTTTTTTCCCCTTGTTTTCAGCAGCTAATTTATCGGCAAAAATATCTGAGTTATTTTCTTAATACTGTATTTATACATAATTGGTTGTTATGTGCTGAGAAAGGCTGCTTTATTTTTATATACCCAGAAGGTAATGAGAACAATCAAAGAGAAGATAATGAGAACAATTCTGAAGAGGGGGTGAGATGATCTAAGAAGAATGTGTATTCTCCGGGATGGTTCATGTGACAGGGCTCGCTGACACACAAATCGTGCTTTTTGCTTCACACCCATATGACGGCAGCTTCAGCATGCCTCATACCGGGTGAGCACAGGGCTTGCATCAACAGTTTAGGCAAGGACAGCCTAAAAACGTTCCTTGCAAAGCTGTTGTGGCCGGGGAACAACGTCACGGCACATGCCTGCACACTGAATGACGGTGGCTTTAGCATGGCAAGAAATTGCTCAACTTCACATCCCAGTTGCTCATCTCCTGGCATGAAGATGCTGGGAGAAGAGGAAGAGGAAAAGTGTGGTAGTGTTAAAATAGCATTATTTCCGTTCGTCAGAAATACCAGAGGAGAAGATGGGCGAAGAGCTGAAGAAGCTGGTGGTCTCTTTCAAAGAAATGTTTCTTCCATGTAAATATTCTTTCCAAAGCACGCTCCCCGCGGATGGGAAGCCCAGGCGGGGTGGGCAGGGGCTGCTGCTGCTGCCTTCATCCGGGGGCTGTGGCTTTGTTCCTCCAAACGGGCTCCACTGTTAGAAATACTTGCTGCTTAACTCCCTGGCCCGGGGAAGGGTCAACTTTTATCATTGTAGGAAAACGAGAGGTGGTTTGAAGGTATGTGCTTAATCCCTTGGTGCTGCGTGTAGGTAGCACTATGTGTGGTGTAGCTGTGGCCACCTCAGGACCACATAGCAGAGCTGCTGCCAACACAAGGAACGCTTCATTTTGGCAAATATGTGAGTAAATAAACAAGTTCAGCCCACATAAGTCATCAGACCGAGAGTGATAACTCATTGGCCATCTGCTTCTCTCTGCGACATTGTTTTCATTGCCTGCTTTTCGAATACAAAAATATATCACAGAGCTTCTGCCCGCCGTCTTCAGACGGTCAGGTGTTGTGGTCATTCTGGGGAACGGGGTGTGATACGGTTTGCTTCTGGCCACGAAAGTCATGATATCCAAAAAAAGCTGACTTCTAAGAAAGCCAAGCAAACCGAGAACTCATGCATGAATTACGAACGTGACTTAATCAGTTTGTCACAATAACTATTTTGCTGCTGGAGTTGTTTGTTTTTAATCTAAAGATTTCTGCAGATACGGAGCCCAGGCTTGTGCAAGGATTGGTTCAAAGATGGGGAAGCAGAATTAAGTTTCTCAAGGAGGATTTAGTACCCAATAAGTGGCTTCCATCAGCTGGAAGATGTCCCTGCTCTTAGTACATGTAATACTTTGTGTTCGTGTTGCTGTCTCCATAACTGGCACTAAAACTTGCATCCTGTTTTGGTAAGGACTTTTGCAGTTCCTTCCATTAAAGGTGTTCAATGTCCCCCTTTTGAATTTGCGACGGCAAAGAAAGTCTCCGAATTTCTGCATTTGTTCTGGTTTTGGAACCCTGGAATTTCTCACAGCTGGTAAACACAGGTTTCTTCTCTTGAACACTTTGTTATGACTTAGGAGGTTTGACATACTTCCCTGACCATTCCAAGGGTGGTGGAATATAGCTATGGGAAGGCAGATCCGGTGAGGTTTGTGTTTCTAGCTGTGTCTTCTCTCGGTCTGTTCTCAAATCCCCAAGTTTCACACTAACTTTCAAGACTTAGCAGTCAGGGAGAATGTAGTTTTCTGAAGTGGCACAGATAAATAGGAATCTGTTCAGACACCCTGTGAATCAAGGTCTTATCACGTTTGAAGTGGCCTGCTCAACATCTCAACTTGCTGAAAGAGGATTCGGCATTATTGCAGCCATGCGCTCAGAGGTCAGTGTTGCTCTTTGGATTTCTTTGTCCTTTGAATAGGAAAAAGTAAGATTTGTTGTAAACTTACCTAGTTGGTTGCACTGAAACAAGAAGCAATACAAAAACTTAAATAGGTTGTTGATGCAATACAGTTATGAAGAAAAACATAGTTTTATAATGTTATTGGCATTTATATCATTAACATTGTCAAGAAATCAAAAGGGCTGCTCATCCGAAATATGTGATTTGTTTAGAAATATTGGAACCATCCAAATTATTTTGAGGCCAATGGGTGGGTTTAGTGGGACAGAGAGTTTTTAGCTTCACACCTTGCTGTAGCCTAGGTGCAGGTTACAACTGCTTGGAGTTTGTTCTTGCTTGCTTTGCCGGGGGAAGGAGCCCAGCAGGCCACACAGCAGGCAGAGGTCACGGGGCACTTTGCCTTGCATCCTGCCAGGAGGAGCGAGGATTTTTGTCTGCCAGGGCTATGTCCAGCTCTGTAGAGCCTGCTCTACAGTGTGCTTCAGTCAAAAAAATCAAAATAAAAAAATCAAACCTATCGTCCTCCTCCCTCCCACCTTGCCCAAACCATGTGATGTCCCTGAGCTTGCCATCACCTTGTACTCTTTTCTGTAGCTCAAATATTTCCGTGAACAGACGTGTAAAGGTGCCCAAATACACACATTCTCAAAATGGATGTAAAGCTCATTTTTCAATTAGTTCAAGTTGAGTTTAAGGTACCCAAATGGGGAAGGAGAGACACTGAGTGTTTGGGGTGGGGCAGGGGCCATCCTGCTTACCTCCAGGGCAATGCAGGTGGGCAGGAAAACTTGACCACCTACCAGCAGTCCTGCACCATAAAGCTTCACTCTTTGCTTCCAGCTCGGCAGCAGGGCACCGTGTTGTTGTGCCTGCTCCCCTCCTAGCTTAAAGCTGACAGCATTTCTTGGCAAACCTGGCAAGCTAAACTGATTTTTCTTCTCCTACCTTGAAAGTCCCATCCTCCTACGTAATTACGTGCACTTATTGAGAAAAATTGCTTGAGAAAAGGCTTGTTAGTGTATGGGGTAAGAGGGGATAAAACAAGTCTCTCAATCCTCATTCCTTTTGTATGCATTGGAAAGCTTTGGGCAGAAAGATAGCTGGATTTCCAATGCAGCAGGGAGCCATGCTGGTTCGTATTGAAATAATTGGGTAGATGGTGCAGAAGATTATGTGATAAAACCTGGATGTTACTTTTAAGTGGCTGGGTTTTTGGTAATTGCTGTAGGACCGTTTATTAGGTAAATAATTAGTCTTTCCAGATAAGGACTAGGATACCATTTACGTTTGAGAGATTTATGAGTGCTAAAAGGTAACACATGCATATATTGGCAGCTGTGTTCAGCATTAATTTGTGTGTTTCATTTTGCTCCCGAATTTTATTTCAAAAGCTTCAGACAATGCAGAATTGAGAATATGGTGGCTGAAAGCACAGCAATTGAGGAATGTGTTTGAAAAGCCTGCATATGATATCTGCTCCTTTTATAAGGAATATTTCCTTTATGACCTCCTCCTGCTTTGTATTTAACATTTCAAAGAACTTTTGGGACTGTCTGGAGGCTGCATCTTCACGAAGCAAGTAGCCAAGGATTTAAAGTATTGTCATTGCTGGCCTGAAGCTGAAAACTGCAGGCGGTTTTAATCCCGGGGTGGTGGGGGTTTAAACCCAACCCTTTGTGTTCAGATTAGGAGTGCAGGAGGATAGACTTAGGAGGTGTTAGTGGGAGTTTTTTCATTGGCAGTTCAGTAATAGCATCAGGATTTGGAAATACTTTTTTTTTTTTTTTTCCTATTCTTTGTTATTTCGGTAATTACTGGATGGTGGGTAGAAATCGGTAGGGTTTGTGTGTTGTTGTATTTCTGGTTTTAAGTACTACAACAGGCTGTAGGCAATAAAAGGAAGTACTTGCTTTTTTAACTTTTTACTCTTTGGATAACGGAGGGCCCCTAAATGCCTTCTCAAGGCTGTCTGTCATTGTTTCAGTCCCTGATGTCTGTATTTATTTTGTCTTGGTTCCATCAGCTGGGCTAACAACAAGATCCATCTTTGGAGAGGAGGGAAAAAAAGGATTTGGCATTAGCAACTTGATCTGACAAATCTCCTGAAATCTGCCAGTCGGGAAGGAAGGTGCCCTGAGCTACCTTACCCTGTCTGGGAGATGGAAAGGTTGCCCAACATCTCCCCCGTCACAAAACAGCTCACAAGCAAGTTGCTGAGCACTTGCTTAAGGAGTTTTAATTTCTGTCCTAAGACAGACTAAGAGCTGTTTAGCATGGTTATTTCTTGATTCCTGGGACAGCTGGGGTGAAAAGCACGTGAAGTTTTTATGGATGGAAACCTGGTGGCTCCCTACGTGAGCTTCTGAGATGAGCACCATAGCTAATAAGATTTACCACAGTTGGTTGGTGAAGGTATTGAGTTCAGCTCAATAGTGATCAGTTTTAATGAAGACTAAAGACTTCCCAGCTCTTCATTTTGTGCATAATTCTTCCAAACAGAATTCTAGTGCTAAGACATTTATCACTTTCATGTAAATTATCTCACTTAAGATGTTTGCTTCTTTGGAGAAAAAAAGAGATCTTTTTAGATTTCCAGAAATATTAAGTATAAGTGGTTCTCCTTGCATCACAAACATCCATTATAATATGAAAAGCATTTTGAAAGAAACCTTATCCTGTGCCAGTGCTGTTCACGTTTTAAAAGATGTAAGTACTCCTCTGTGGTGGGAGTGAGGAGTATGCTTTTCAGAGCTAGAGTGGAGGCTTGTTTTTGTTGTTGTTTTCTGATTAGATTTTAGTTTATTTTTTCTTAATTTCACTACTTTAATTTGGCTATAACAATGATATTCCTTTGTAATAAGGTATGTTTTTCTTCATAACATCTACGTGTTTCACTTTACTCTGTCTTGATTCTGGTAGGAAAGTCGTAGGTTGAAAAATTCACACCAGAGACTTCTCTTACATCCAGTGCTACACTGAAGTGCTGCATTATAAGCATTTCTCCATGCCGAGACTTGGGGTGCTGCTCCCTTCTGCTTAGCGCCACGGAAGAGTTAAAGATCTTGCACTGACCTCCAGACAATCTGGGAGGTAACAGCGCTCCTTTGGAAGCCAGTCCCTCTTCATACCTAAAACCAAATGAATTAATAATAAAACAACCAGCAGCCACCCGGTAATGTAGAAGGGTATGCAGAAAAAGCAGTAAAGCTCCCTGTGGCTGGTACTTTGCTTTAACAGATTGTGCTGATATGTAGGGCGTCACTTAGTAAAACAGAAATTATTCAGTTGGAATAGTCCCCAGCTGAAGAAGTTAAGTTTCTTGCATGGTGATGATAGAAACTCGAGCCCCGATGCTGTAAAATGCCTCCTCTCGTTCCTCTACTTGCATACAAAAATCTGTGCTCTCAGGAAAAATGCTTGGAACAACTTTCATGGAGAGGCACGTGCAAGCGATGCCAGCATAAACCTTCATCTGGACAGAGGAATAGGAAATTGGGTGCCCAGGAGGGTAACGCCGTGCTTCAAAAGCTAAGCAGAGAGGGGCAGCAAGCTGTGGCAGCCAGCGCCAGGCAGGGCAGCAGTCCCAGGAGCAGAGCCCTCCCTGTGACGGGTGCTGATGCAGCATCAGGAGAGAATGGAGATGCTCCAGCATCCTGCTGAAACCCAGCGACGATGCAGGTCGGCGTGGAGAACATCCAGGCTGAGTGTTTTGTGTTGCCTTTTGGTCAGGCATGTGTTGAGTCACCTAATTTCTGCCTGTGTTTATGACTCCTCTCTAGAGGTGTGTTTTTTTGTTTTTCCTCTGCCCAAAGACTGGTACATGCCAATGAGGCAGCCTTTGAGTCTAAAACTGTAATAAAATATCCAAAAAGTAATTAAATTGCTTTTTGGTGGCGTGATGAATCAGTGCTTTTTCACTCTTGGGATTTTATCTTGCTTGCATTCTCTTCGAGCTGATGGGTGGAAAACATACGTTTTCAGTGCTAAGCCACTCTTTTGAAAGCCTGTTTTATGTAGGCAGAGCTTCACGCACATATGGAAGTAAATTCATGACAAGAGGTTGTTTACAAAGGGTGGAGTAGCGTATATTCAGGCTTCCCAACTTCTCTAAGGTTTTAAAGATCTCTGCCCGCTATACATGCTATATATATACATCTATAAAATATGCTTGCTATATTGCACAGCTGTATAAGCAAGAATTTTTAGAGGGAGCTTAGTACTGGGTTGTTCAGCAAATGCTCTGTGGAGCTATAGCAGCTGCTGGGATTTAGTTCCCTTGGTATGCTGCTTGGGTTTTGAAGGCTGCCCATCAAATGTGCTCATTGTCCCTTTTGCAAACATGGCTGCAGCTTGTGGGTCAGTTTTGAGTGTGGCGAGTAATTCTTACAGGCAAGGATTTGGAAGTCGAAGCTAATATAGGGACAAATAATAGCCATGCAATGTGCAAAGCCATGCCCACTCATTATAGCCAAGCTTTTTTTTTCTTTTCTTAGTGGACTTTCCCTTTACGGGTGCCGACCTGGCATGCAGAAGCTGCTTGTGGTTTGTGTTGCTGTGGCACCGAGGAGCTCACCCAGACTCGCTCGTGATGGTGCGATCGTGTGAGGTGTTACACGAGCACGCAGCAGAAACACGGGCTTACGAAGCAGCGGGAAGAGACGTGTGAATTAGTCTTTAAAAACACGGTCTATAATGGCTTCTACTGCTGGTGGGGTCTACGCCGCATGCTCTCTATTTTTTAACCTCCTAAACCAGAAGGATAGGCTGTCTTTCCAACGCAGAGTACAGCTGGCCCCCATATATCAGTAGGTTACTTAAATACCAGGGTACTAACGATATGTGACACCAGTGGAAAACAAGAAAAGTTGAGGTCAACATTTTTGGCACATCTTTTGCCACCGTATCCTTTGTAAGAGCAGCCAATGAATGAATTCTGGAGCTCCATTTTTCCAAGGTTTTGAATTCTGTTATATGTGAGGGGTCCAATAAACGCTTGACTGCTGGGAAGCCTGTGCTGTGCATTCACAACCTTCTTCCCTCTTGGGTTGGTTTTGTGTGCCGAGGAGTTGGAGCCCCATCTCCCATCCACTTCAGCTACCCCGCTCTGAGTCAGATAGCAGGAGGGGAGAAGCGTGCCTCAAGGCGAAGACCGGATCCTACGGGCTGTGTGCCTCTCCCTGCTGCCTTTTGAGTTAGTCTCGGGTCCCCAGATTAAAAAACCTTCTGCATCAATTGTCCTCAACGCAGAGGAAGCACAAATGCAATCAGAAAGGCCTGGACCGAAAAAAATACAGGGCAATCTTTCTTCTCATAACAGAGGCAGGTTTTTCCTAAAAGTCATGCAAGTTAAAATAAATACCGCAGTGTATAAGCTAGCACACAGAGAAATGAATCAGTGAACTACAGCATGTGTGCAGCAGCAGCACTGCATTCCTGTCATCACACATTCCCAAAACATAACAGTGGGAGAAATATGATCCGAAACTGGTTTAAGAGGTGCTGTAATTAAGCCAGGATTACTACCACGGTATAACATAACCTGATAGCATTCTGGAGTTGGACTGAAGACTTGCTTGTGATAAGCTCTGAAATATTTTCCTCTTTTTTTAATACTTGGAAGCTTTTTCACTCGCACCTTGGACTTGGGGATTTTTTCTTTCTGTGTTTGGTGGAGTTTCTCCAATGTTCTCTGCAAGGAGAGAGCAAGCCCAGAGCCACCAAACCCACCAAGAGAGGCTGCCTCATTCTGTGACCTGGGCCACAAGCAAGGACTACAAGTGCTTGGCTTCCTTCGCATATTTGAGTACCAACGAGTACCAGTGAGAGGTGACAAACTGCAAGTGTTACTGACGGAAGCCTGAGAGCTCCTGTGAAAGAGGATATGCTGCGCCACCAGCTTTCTGGCCTCTTTTTGCCAGTAGATCTGGTTACAAAGGCCTGGAAGGGACAGCAAGGACCTCCCAAAGCCAAGGACAGTTGCAACCAGTTGCCAGACCTCTGTAACCAAAAAGGGGTCTCACAAAAGCATTTTATTTAGAGGCTGGGTTCTGGCCTGCTCCCACCTTACCGGGTGGTGGTGGCACGTTTGATAATACAGATACATAGGAGTACATGTGTGAGAACTGAGCAGTTTGTGCACTGGATAATTTCTCCTCTTCCTGCATTTATTAATATTAAAAATGCGGGTTATGCCTCTTCTCAGGGATGTTATTATGCAGAGCCGTACCTCTGATAAAACCATATATTGCCAAGACTTGGGATGTTATGTCTTCATTCGGTGTTTTTCTCCAGTTCTTAATTACGTTTTTTTCTACCTCTTCCCTCACTAAACTTTTTTTCCCCTTACTCCTTTTTACTTATCAAATGCTTGCACTACAGGTTTTTTTTTCCTCTTTATTTTTTATTTATTTCTTTCTTCTCTCCCTTTTTCACTTTCTTAGGTCATGCATTTCCTTCCCAGCATCTTGCGGCATCCTATCTCCACCTTCAGAAAGGACGGAGATAAAAAAAAAGTTTAGTTTATATAAAAAATATAGTTTAAAAAATATATATAGTTTATATGAAGTTTATAAAGTTTTAGATGTTTACAGAGGTTTTCCTTAGTGATGTGCTGGGCCATTTCCTCCTTTTGCAGCATGCTTTTTTTTTTTTTTTTTTCTTTTCAGTGCACTATCCAAGGAAGAGTGGTCTAAAAACAGAGGGAGGGCGAAGGACCACAGGTACCCAAAGACCACCTTTGTGTTGCCCTCTGTGTTACCCTCCCTCTTCCAGCAAGGTATAAAAGACAGGGAGCAGAGCTAGCTCCCCTTGCAGAGGATTTTTGCCAAATAGCACTAGTCTACTGTCTGGTTGTAGACATTTTGGAAATAGCTAGTTTTAGAAAAAACAGCATAGGATGTCAGGGCAGTTACGTAGTTGAGGATTTTGTTTCCAAGGGTCATAAAATGCCCATGTGCTCCGCGTTTTACCTAGCTGCTGTCATTAGGGCAAGGTCTCCCCTGCATCCCAGCCATCCTCAGTCTTTGCTTGTGGAGCTGGGACCTGTGGGAGGAACCTCCTCCTCCATCCAACCTGCAGAGAGCGAAGCAAGGAGGCTTTGTGCTGTGTGCTCGGCATCTCAGCAGAGCTGGTTCTTCTGATTGTGTTGGGTGCCTGTGAGACACCACCTCGTCCAGCAGCAATAAAGCAAAGACGTTTCAATTTCCTCCTGGCGGGGCAGCCCATTGACTATGTGCAACAGGCAAGGTAGTGACAGGGTAAGGGAGAAACCTGGCTTTGAATGCATAGTTTGAGAGAGAATTTCACCGGGGAGGTGTGCAGCTTGTCGTAGCAAAGAGGAGCACTGCTTTCCTCCTTGTGGGTCCTATTATTTCACCTATTTCACCATTTTTATTTTATTGTTTGGCTTGAAGGCCTGTCTGGTTGAGAACCTCATGCAGTTGGTCCCCAAGCCAGTCCAGCTGCTGCAGTGACACCAGCCCACCCTGCTGAAGTCTGCCCCCCTCCTCTGTGAAAACTCGTTTGCCATGGGGAGGAGGAGCAACGTTGCCCCAGCTGAAACTTGAAATACCAGATTACATGAGAGAAACTGGAAATACCATAATCTGGTATTGCTCTCTCAGGAAAACAATTACCATGTATGCACACGTGGACAAGCATGCATGAACACACACATGCAAATCTCTCTCTATATATCTATATATCACCATACAGTACCCTGCCATATAATTACTATTTTTCAACCGAGGACTTCAGGCTAGGACCCTTGATTATATGGCTGTGTATTTGTCATGGATTTCCTATGCTGTTTTGGGCCACTTGTCTGCTTTTCTTTTTGCCTATTTCCATAAAGATAATAGGAATAGACCAGCTTAGCAACTAGTAAGTGTTTATGAAGATCAAAAGCAATAGATATCCTTGGTAATATTTGTTTTTTCACTTTTAAAGAGATAACACAGAAGGCTTTCAGAAGCTAACATTTTTAATTGCTTCTCCAAAAGCCTTCAGGCTCCCAATGAATTTTGGCTGAAGCAGGGTTGTGATGAAAAGCTTGAACCTGTAAGAATCCTTTGCAGTGTCTTAAATGTACCTAGGCCTCTTTATTTTTTAAAAATATATATTGTTAAACTATTGTCTTTGAAATGGCTACTGTTCTATTGCCAATTCCTGATATGTAACTGTTAGGCTAAGAGGGAGGCAGGATTTTTGTTTTAGTTCAGATTTTTTTTCCCCCCCTCAAGGTTTCTATGGTCTATTCAGCCTAGTCCCAGCTCTCCTTATACTAATTCAAGAAAGAGATGGTACCTGCTGAACATTAAGTACCAAATGGTTAAAAACAAACAAACAAACAAACAAACAAACAAACAAACAAACCAGTTTTGAAACTGTATCCTTTTTCTCTTCATCATTGATAGTTAGTGTCACTATCCCATCAGTTCATTTCCTGCTTAGAAGCATATTTCTGCTTTCCCATATTCCTACAGGAATTAGGCTATTTCACCACTTATAGACTATTGGGCAAAACTTTACCAATATATCATAAGTACGCAAAAATATTTGTATATTAAAGCAGAATTTCCCCATTGTTTCAGGCAAATACAATTAAAATTCCCCTCCCCATCTGTTGGGACTGTCTAATTAAACAGCAAATTTTTATTTATTTCATACTGTGCTTAAAGTGGTATTGTACCATTCATTGCTCACCAAGCAGGAGAGCCATTTGTAGCTGGAAACTCTTCTTTCCCTACCTCGCTTCAACATATCTGTATGAATCCAGACATTTACTTTCTTTTATTTAAAGAAAAATAATAAAATGCCTAAGATTTTTTTTTTCTTTTCAAAAGCCCTCAAATTTTAGTTTTCAGTTCATATGAAGGAAACGTTTATTTCAGTTTGGCCACCGAAGCAAAAAAAAATCAATTATACTCACAGTTCTAGCCCTTTTTCCAAAGAAGACAGCCAAAACTTAAATTTGGTCTTTAATTATATATTTGATTCATCCCCATAACAACACTTGACTTCAAACAATGCAAGAGCAGGAGGAAACTTGCTCTGAATTCCTCTCTTCAAAGGGAAGAACTCTTTCAGATACCATGTCAAGAACACTTTCAGCTGAAACCTAAAAAGATAACAGTGGGAAGATGGAATACAAGGAGCTTTAGCTGACCACGGTGGCAATGTCTCATTACTGAGGGAAAGCTTCTAAAATTGTTTTTAAGCAAGTCTGCCTACATTTGGGAAGGGAAAGTTGGCTTTGCTAGATAGATTGCTTATTTCTTCCTCCAATCCCCAACTTTAATATAAAATTATTAATTGCTCAAATTATCAAACAATGGAAACTCATCCTGTTATCTGCCCCTAAACCAGCCCAATTCCTACAATCGGTGAGAAGGGAATTTCCATATGCTTATGGAAATTTTAAATATTGTACTGCTCTTGTGACAATTCCTGCAAGTAGACAAATGAAATCAATTAAAAGTACTTTAACCTGTGCACTGTCACTAGTTTGTTACTGTTCAGCAAACTGCTATAAAAGCACTGGGATTTGGGTGCTTTGCCTGATGGTTACGGTTGGGCACACAGGTCTGTCAGTGGTAGAGCTGTCCCTGATCTGATTCTTGTTAGATTAGCCCTAAAACTAGACTCTAGTATTTTTAGTTAGGAATAATTATGCAGAAAGCCAGTGTCAGGATCACTGTGGTCTTGTTTGTCACCCCCACCCCACCCCACTTTGTTCTGTATTCCTACTTTTTGACCTCATTTTTCTTCCTCATTGCTTATTCCTATTTGTCTCATCTCAGGTTATACCTCTTTTTCGTGTTTCTTCTTTAAGGGAACAGATTGATATCTAGGGCTATGTCTAGAGTAGAAGAAACACTGAGTTTAGTTCAGACGTAGGTTGACGTTAGTTGGCCAACTGCAGGCTACTTTCAACCACTTATACAGTATGGCCACCATCTGTTCAATGTTCAGACAGTAGGAGAGTTTATGCTCTTGGGTAGAATTTAATTTGCTTTTACGTCTGCTGAAATGGGTAGGTTTTTTAGGTTTGACTTAGCTAGGTAGTGCTAACCAATCTACTCAAGCCTCAGTCTTAGATTGGAAAAGTTGAACGATTCTAGAAGTTCTCCTTATGGTTTTTCAGGTCTGAGGATGAAAACATGGTCTATTATAAGCCTTGCGTAGGTTGATGAGTAAAATTGCTGGATGAGTAAGTTGCATGATGGAAAATATCTTACATCTTCAATAGTGGTGCTCTAGGCCAGGTTTCTTTGCTTGTGTTACTTCTGCCTGTTGCTACCAGTACACAGAGCATCAATGGAAACGTGTAGCTCTTGATGGCTTTTCGCACCATCGGAAGGAAATGAGGATGAATGAGATGAGAAAGGCCTCCAAAGTATTTCATTTTCAAAGACCTTGCTGGGTTTCATTCACGTAATTTGTATATTGTGTGAAAGGGCTGGAAGCAAAGGAAACCGTGAATGACTCTCTGGTGTGTCATCTGGTGGTAGGGCAGGGCCAGCTGAGGAGGATGCTGTGGATAAACCCCGTGCTTTGTGGCCGTGAAGGGACAGCGTCTACACGTCTGTTGGCTTTGATGTCCTGCTCGTTGACTATTGTCCTTTCCGTGTTTTGACACTACTGAAGGTGTTCAATTACTGTCAAAATTACAGTCCTCTCATTTTCCATGCTTCCAGAAATGCGACACAACCCCACAGCAAGGATGGTTAATGAACTATATGTAAAAAAATGTGAATGCAAGTGATTTATTAGCTGCATTTAGAAGGAACTTAGGCTCCCCGTGTGGTTTTGGTTGGCAAACCCCTGCTTCGCTGCCGGCTGGGCCCACAACGCTTCAAGATGGTGCCTGGCGCTCAGGCACACGTACCCATGGGATGAGCCATGGGGCGAGCAAGAGGGATCCTCGTGGGCCACCAGGGCCCACCGGGCCACCTTTGGGCGAGCTGCGGGTCTGGGCCACCCAGCCCTGAGGGGGAGCGAAAATGTCAGGAGGCTGGGCGAGCCGGAGGGGGACTCCACGCATGGATGCCCTAGGGACACCCCCCTACCCCGCTGCCCTCCTGCCCGGGGGAAGCTGGGCGCAGGATGGCGGCCCGAGGGGGCTCGGGAGGGCGGAGGGAGGACGAGGAGGGCGGCGGGGAGGAGGAGGAGGCGGCCGGGGGCTTTGTGTGGCAGTGCCCGGGGGCCGGGGGCCGGCGCCATGTCGCGGGGCGCCGGAGGGCGGCGGGGGGGTGGCGGTGCTTGCGCCGGTCCCGCGGCCGGGCGAGGCTCCCTCCTCCTCCTGCTGCTGCTTCCCCTCCTCTTTCTCCTCCTCCTCCTCCTCCTCCTCCTGCTGCTGCTGCTGCTGCTGCTGCCGCCGTGCCGGGAGCTGCCGCCGCCTCTCCCCGCGCCGGGCGCGCTGCGATTCGGGTCATCACCGGCGGCCGTGGGCTTCGCCTCGCTTGTGTGGGGCTTTTGTGCGGCGGCTCACAGTTGGCTAAGCACCGCTAGGCTCAATCGGGCTATTGTTTGGGATCCCGGAGCGTTCACGCTGCAAATCCTCCCCCCCCCCCGCCTCCCAACCCCCCCTCTTTTTTTTTTTTTTTTCTCTTTTTCCTTTTTTTTTTTTTTTTGCCTGGGAAGCCACATAATGTGCCTTTCCTCCCCACGAATCTGGAAGCTGTAAGCCGGACCGCTTGCAAATGAAGTGTAATGCATTGTGGGACGCGTGTAAAATTGGATCATTCGAGGGGGAGAGCAAGGAAAAAAAGAGGAAGGGACCTGCCGCCCGCGCCCTAGAAGAGGTGGCGGCGACATGGGCGCAGGTTGCGCCCCGGCGGTGCCGGCGCTAGGCTGATGCCAGGCGTCGTGTGTCGGGGAGCCACGAGGCCTGGCCCGTGCGGCTGCGGGAGGCTTGGGCTGGGGCATCCTCAGGATGAAGAAGACGCGGAGCACGACCTTGCGGAGGGCCTGGCCTAGCTCCGACTTCTCCGACCGGGCCTCCGACCGCATGAGGTCCCGCAGCGAGAAGGACTACCGGCTGCACAAACACTTCCCACCGGCTTTTATTCAGCAGGCATCACGGGGCTACATGACATCAGGTCTGTAACACGATTTGTGCGTGTGTGTGTGTGTGTGCCAGGCGGCTGCGGGATGCGGGTGTGCGGCTGCGGGCTGTGGCAGTAGGTACGGAGGGGAGCCTGCGAGCGGGAGCGTAAGTTGTTATGAATAATGCTCAAAAAAAAAAAAAGAGAGAAAAGCATACATCCACCATTTTGTACCTCAGCAAGATTCACAGCAGGGCCCTCGCAATATGGTGTTTAAAATCTATTAGTCGGGTGAAATAAATGCATGGGGGAAGCGGCCGTGGCTCTCTGCTGTGCAAAGGCGGAGAAAAATGACTGGGTGCGCAGAGCATGGAGCCCTTTGCTCCTTTTGTGCATAAGAGCATGTGCTGGATATTTACTGCTGCCTCACACGGCCTCCTTTTAATGCAGTTAGCTCTAGTTTAACTCATTGCGCCGGGGTGTTTTTCTGCTGGGGAAGGAAAGACGGTCACCTGCGACTGCAAATGCTCTCTCGCCTTGCTGCAGGCTTTCCAGCTTTCTGTGTGCTTCTGCAGTGGCAAAGCATGCTTTGGTGAAAATGACTGTGAACGCGTTTGCATTCGTTATCTGAGGTGTAGAAGGGGAGCAGAGCCGTGTATGTGGGGGAGCGAACGCACACGTGCATGTATGTCCATCTGGTCGTTGCTTGCAAGGGAGGCTGTAGGGAAATAATGGACACTGCACCAACATGTTTGTGCATGGGGAGGAGAGAGCACAAACAAAACAAAAACCAGCACAGGGAAAGGCAGGCATCAGGGAGAGGCTTGGCCTCAGACGGAGTGCTGGTGCAATTTCAGCAAACCTCAGTAATGTTAATGGAAGCTGCTCCATCCTGAAATGCATCTTAATGGCCTTGGAATCCAGACATTTCATAAACACCAGAAAGAAGACTTGGGAAAATGCTGGTGGGGAGGGGGACGGGGGCAGAAAATCCTGGAAACCTCCTTTGTTGTTCTGCTGCCTGCTTATTGTGACGATCGGACATAACATTTCATTACTACGATGTCAAATTCCAATTTATCACGAAGGCACGTTTTCCCTCTAAGGCTCAATTTAGGTTGAGTAGGCAGATTCCTTTAAAGGAGAGAAAGAGGGAGCGGGAGAAAACGAAGGTATTTATTATGCATTACTGAAAACGTTTCCAGTCCTGTGTTCCCCCCCCTCCCCATTTCTGCTGCGAAGGTTGAGCCAAAGATTGTGGTTGTCAGTTAAATGCTCGCTGTGCTATCGCTGTCTCCAATAAACAGCTCTCTTTGGCCAGGATTGGTTTCTCGTGTTTTAAAAATGTCTTGTGACCGTTCTTTCATTAACCCCCGAGCACAGGGGGAAAAATAACGCGTTTTTATTGAAAAAATCTGCCTGTGTAAGAAAATTGCGCTGTTTTGGCAGTAGTCATTTTGATTCCTCCCCCCCTCTCTTTCCTGGGAAGCCACGTATGGAGAGGAAATGACAAGTATAATTTATGCCTGAACAGCTGAAGAAAATGAGAATGGTTGTGTGTGTGTGTGGGGGGGGGGGGGTTGTTTTGTTGGTGCTGCAGGTTCTTAAGGCAGCCACGAAGCCAGATCTGACCAAATTGTGAAGGTTTTGGTTGTTCTGCGTGGATGTGCTCATATTCGTCACGGAAGGATACAATGCTGTGTCAGTTCTGTTGAAGGCAGTACTTCAAGGCCTTTCTTCCAGTGTGGAAAGCCCTATTTAAAAGAGAAGGAGCTCACAGGAGCGTTTTGTGCCAAGTGGTGTGGGTTTTGCTTGTTTTTAATTCTTCAGGGAAAATCTTGGGCTCTGCAAAAGCTTTATCTTGGCAAGATTGATGCAACCCAAGTAGGTGCTCAAGCATGAGCGATCTTCAGAACGAGATGTGTCACCCTGCGTTTTTTGGCTGATACCTGTGTCTTTGGGGGCCCGTGGATATGAAATATGCTACGAATGTTTTACGGTAATCTCCGGACCCCCGGAGTGCTGTATTTATGAATATACAACGCCTTGGTTTAAATTGCAACAACTGAAGAAGGACAAATGTCATGTTCAGTGCGAGCAACCTGCTCAAGTTGTTGGAGGGATGCTACACTGGAAATTAAAATCAGAAGCGCTTTAAAGGGAGCCTGCTTGGCGTCTAGCTGGACATGCGGTTGTTCTCTCTTGATGGGTAGTTTCCACGTTCATTTATTTTTAAAGGATCGTTGTCCACTGCCTTTTCAAATATTAGTTTTGGGAGGAAGGGCTCCTGTATCTAAACACTTCTGGGTACTTGAAGAAAACTCTCTTCCTCGCAGGAAACCTGTAGGAAGTCTTCTGGCATCAGAGTTGTGGGGATGGGGAATACAAACACCGTCTTTGTCACCCAGAATGTCGTAGGGGAGAAAGTGTCCTGAAACACATGGGCTTTTCAGAGGGCTGCATTCTGTTTATCCAACCATTTAACCTCATCACCATTAGCATTGTTGTGGTTCTCTTTTAATTAGATGCCTCATTGTTTGGGGTGGGGGTGGAGGGTGGGAAAGAAACCGTGGGTTTTTGCCTCAATTACTCTGGTTAGGAAAATACGAAAGAGCAAACAGTCAAAGGGCCTTCAGTAAGATGCTAAAAAGCCTGGGACGTTAATATTATGGAGAATCATATACGTGTATATATACATTTCTTTCAGCAGCACAGAAATACTGAGCAATGGTGTTGCGGTGGAGCTTTTGGGGGGGACATGCGGTCTCTAAGCAGAACCCCGCTTGCAGGGAAGTGCAGACCTCCCGCTGGCGTGGTGCAGCAGACCCGGTATTAAGCAGCCTTTTCAATAAAGCCGAGTAAAGGACCGGTTTGGTATTTCTTTGACAAGAAGCAGCACTGGGTGGTTAGCAGTCACATTTTCAATACTTTGGGAACAAACTGCCCATAATTGCAGAAAATTACTGCGGATGCAGATGCAGTTCATGAGAAATTTAGAGATCGTTTGACAGATCAAGGGAGGTGGAAGTAAGGAGGGGAAAAAAAAAGGCAGGGAATTTAGAAAATCACACATTTTTACCGCTGAATAATCTCTTGATACGTGCTATTAAATGTGCTGTACTCGAGGGTTTCTTTAGGCCTCCTAGCAACCACGAGGTTCAAAGGCCATGCAAGGAGTTCATTGTTCATGCTGAATATTAATTTCCCAGTGGAGGGCTGACTTGGAAAAAAAACACTGAAAAAGAAAACTACAACAATGTAGAGCTTTGACCTTGCGTTGAAAAGAGATGTTGAAAAGTTTGAATCCAATAAATTTCATATAAGTTGCTGCAAGGGGGGAGATGTACTTGATGTTTTTGATGGATTGTTACTTAATTGAAGGGGAAATAAAGAAATCATATAAAACTGCCAAACAGAATAAAACTCACTGGAACTCAGGAACGAGGGCTCCAAAAGGCCCCATGAAATAATACCGTGTGGCGTTTGAAATGTCAGAACTTCCTTTTTTCTTTTTCTTTCCCCCCCCCTAAATAAAGAAGGGAAATCCTGGATTTTCTCTCGGTGGGGAGACAAACTGCTCGCTGTGGTTGACCCAGGTATAAAATGTTACCAGAACTGAATAGTGCTCTGCAGAGAAATGTATATATATATATATATATATATATTATTTTTTTCTTCTGCAGCCTTTGGTGAGCTATTTTGGTTGAAGATCTTGGTGTTGGAGGTGCTGTGTCAATTTGGGGTGGGGGCGGCATGGGGTGACAGTCTAGCACACGCAGCAGGAGGAGTGTCTGAAGAGCTCTCCACGACGGTAAAAGCTAATTCCAGAGCTCGCTTATTTGAAGGTCACCTTCCAAAAAGTTTGCAATGCCTGTATTGCTCTTTGCTATAAAATTTCCTTGCACGTGTTTCAGCGCTCTGGAGTCGAATGGTGGAATTCAGTCTCAGCATTGCTGTGCAGCTCCCGGAGCTTCGCTACCCAGCTAAAGCAGAAGAGAAGGGTGAGAAAGGAGGTAACGCTGACCAGCTAGCCGACGATGTTATCTGTGTGCAAATTAGGGTTCCTAGGAGGAAGAGATACCTCCCTGCGTTTCAAGGGTGTTTGATGGAAGGTCTAGGGCTGCCTCTTCAGCCTTCTTGAACAGAAAGAAGGATCTTGAGAGTCAGATTAGAGCAAATTGCAGAATCCTGAGTCTCTTTTTTGCCCCTTAGCTTCAACTTCTGACAAAAATTAATATTTGGAGATAACCGTGCGTGATCTGAAGAAGGCAGTTTAACGTAATTGAGAAATGACAGATCTACACAGAGCCTTGGAGCTCGCTGAGTTCTCCTGTCCCTCTCAGTTCAGTTATCTACGGGAATATGTTCTAGCTTGAAAGTAGCTGTATTGTAATTAATATTTAATGGAATAATCGGGATTGCATCACCTTCTTCTCTCCGTGTGGTGTTAAGAAACACCTTCCAACTTGTCTGCTTAACAGTAATGTGATCTCTTTGCCTCCCCGAGTTCTGAATAGTTGAGGCTGTCTTAGACCAGTCCTGGAACCATAAAACCACAGGAGCTGGTGGCTCGCAGAGCTCCTGCCCCTCAGCTCCTGCCCTGCATCCTTTGCTTCGGCCTGTACTGAGCTGGGAACCTGGCTGGGTGGCTTCGTTCAGTTACTTCAGGGCTTATGCTTGCTTTATTGCTTGGGAAGCTGCTTCTGGGCTGCCTTTGCCTTCCAGTCCATTTCGGCCCCCAGGGCATCTGCTTGCCTGGGAAGAGAAGCAGGAGCTTTCACCGGGTCCTGCTGAGGAGAGAGGAGGCTCCTGGCTTCACACCACAAACTTTGTATAAGTTCATTGGCCACTCATTTTTGCACCATTTCCAGCTAGTTTTGGTTTCTCCCTATGGTTTCTTGCCAGAGGGAGGACGAAACACATCTTGTCTGACCACCCTTTGCAGAGAGAGCCCTGGCTTTCACTCCTCGTGCAGTGTTAACTGAACGCTGTTACCTGTCAGCTACGCCACTGTCTGCAGGCCTGGTCCTTTCCCAGCAGGTAGCAGGATGGTTTCTGCACGTCCCTGACTCTTCCCCCTTACACCAAGCTTTGGCCAGTGCATGGGCTGTGCATCCTCCCAGCTGAGCAAGCTGCACTGGAGTACCCAAGTCCCAGCTGAGACCTGTGGGCAAGGGGATCCAGAGCAGCTTTTTCAGTCATGGCAGTAGAATTAAAATCCAAGAGGAATGCACACAAGAAAGAAACAGAAGGCTGTGTGTGTGTCTGTCTTACCTAGACTTGCTCACGTTTCTATCTCGTTTCAAAGCACTCACCCTGCAGGGCTAAGTTTCAGGCTGTTTCTCCTCCCCAGGCTCCATCAGAGCTACCAGGATCCCTCTCCCTTTCACAGGCTGTGTCGGCTTTGCTCAGCCACATGAACCTTGGGCCAGGTCAGGGTGCACGGAAGGGCACGGGGTTCAGGTCACCAAAGGGCTTTTGTGCAGAGTTATCATCCGGTTCTGAATCGGAGTGTGTTTCCAGGTGTGTTTTCTGCAGTCCTGTGGCTGAAGTAACTCATTATATGGGCGCTAGACATCACGATAGCTCACTGATGATACGGGAGGCTCCTCTTTCAAGAGCAGACAACTGCTCGGGACAAACACAGCGCCGATTCATCACAAATAGCTCCCAAGCTGTCACAGGTGCAGAAGCTACACTTCGCCTTTGTTGGGAGGTTTTTATAAACCCGAAGGGTGTTGGATATCTGGCCGTTCTGGAATCGAATTGCAGCCACATCTTTGCAAAATGCATCACTTGTTGGAGGAGGCTGAAATGTGAGGATTTTGCAGATCACCTTGGTTTAGGCCGGTGACCTGTGCGATTGTGAGCAACAATAAGCTTTCGTTTGCACAGAAGTGAGTAAGTGGAGAGTAAACTACCATCTTTGTAAGGTTCTGTACACGGGTAAGGGAAGTATAAGTAGAATCAGGTGAGAAGAATGAAAGGAAGATATTTTTCTAGGCTGTAGAAGTCCTCCAAAGATGGGTTCCTTCTTGGTGTTTTGGGGAGGCTCGTTAGGGTGACTTTCATAATCCATAGCAGGTTGTAGAGTGTTACCATGAATAGCACTGAAGCTGAGTCAGCCTCCTGTCATCTAAACGCTGGGCCATGATGCCCAGCCTGTGACTGAAACAAAGCAGCGTTGGAAAGTATTTTCAGGTACAGTTTATTCCTGGCTCCTCCTCCTCAGCATGCTCTTACCTGGCTGGAAAAGGCCGAGCAGTATTAGAGCCACAGTAAAAAATTGTCAGATAGCTTAGAGCTTGTGTAAGAATTTCTAAATAATACAATACTTTTTTTTTTCTATTTCTTGAAAATTAAAATGATACATTGCATTATTTTTAAATGATCAAGCTACCGCTAAACTATCAAAACTGGATATTGGATATATTGGACATATGCTTCGGTGGAGTGGATGTAGATCTGGGCTTAGATGTTCACGCTGGATGCACTTAGTAAGAAGTATCTAAGAAATACTTGATGCAATTCTGTCCAACCAATGGGTTTTATGTGCACCAGAAAAAGGAAAAGGAATAGTACTGGTAAAAAATGAGACCTGAATGGGTACTCTACCAGTGCTGTTTTGTATCATGCTCTTGGACAATACGTAGGCACTGGGATGATGTTGCTCTTGCACAAACAGACTGCAGGGAATGGGAAGAAAGGAAGACATGACTTTATAGGAAGCGTATTTGGGCATGCAGTATGGTGGCATACTGTTCAGTAGAACTGTCCTTTGCTTTGTGCTGCCAGGCTGCCTGTCACAAAAGAGGGACTGTCTCAACCCAGGCCTGGAACTGATAGCAGTGGGTAAGAATGAACATCCAGAAGAGGTGTATTCAGTGTGAACAGAGAAGTCCTCCTTCTGCAAATGAAATTCTCCCTTCCATCAGCCTTTGGACACAACGGCATTCACAGGAATTTTCCATCTCTCCTTTGAGCAAGCTGGAAAAGAAACCTTGCTCGTGCCAGCAGTAAGTGATGTGGAGTGCTGGGTTTTATGTGCTGTGTTAGCACTTCTACCATGTCGACCAACTCCTCACAACCCAAAGGTAGCTCTGCTTTTCAGCGCATCGTAGAAGATGCGATTCCTACGATTTTTAAATTATAGGAGTGGTTCCTTTCCTTCACTAGAGAGCAACATCTGTAGGGAATAGCTAAAACAATTTATTGCTGACACAATTTATTATTATAAAAATCAAGTTTTAGTGTTGAACAAATAAATCTTGATGGTTTTATTGGTTCTGATAGGATGTGAAAACAACACAAAAGAGTAGGATGATGGGTAGCAGATGGGGTAGCAAAGAGCATCCCTTGTACCTCACTCCGGGCTCTGTCCTCTGCCTGGCATGCAGGTCCATGAGGCACCTCGCGCACCCATATGCAGGTTAGAAACCTGCACTTGGTGGTCTCAAAGCACCTCTTTCTGCTACCGTTTTCTGCCCCAGTTGCATCATTTAAAGGAAAAACTGAATGGCCCTTTGTGGTGAATTTGACCTCGGCATTTTGAAGCACAAGGAATATAATAGACAATTCAGCAATCCTTACTTAATGTGGCCTGGCAAAGGCAAAGTTCAGTAAGAAAGCTGAGTACATCATAACACAGGAAGCAGTGTTGGGAGAACCTAGATTGTATAAACTAATTTTCATGCCCATTTGTGTTCTTTTAATTTCCTTCATAATTTCCTATGAATTTCCTGTTGATGACCTGTGATGACCTAGTTTCAGAGGATGAACTTCTGACCATATGCGATAACGCTGTAAATGCCATAAATTGAACTGCTTATCTCACGGGCAAGTAAGATGATGTGCTGAATTTCACTGTGGTACTTCACTTCGCCTCTAAAATTTCCACAGCATTTTAGAGCAAAGGATCAATCCTCGTTTTCCTAGGATATTCTAATTCTGCTCTCCAGAGAATTTACATTCTTGGATCATACAGTGACCTTGTTTTACTACACATAAGCCTTAATCTAAATATTTTTTTAAGCAGGGTGAAACGGAAATATTTTTACAAGGTTTTCTTAAGATCTTTGTGCTTTTAGGTGTAAATCCTGCATGGCCGTCTGGGTGGGTATAGGGAACAAAAACTTCAGAGGAAAAGGTTTATTGGTTTTAACGCTAAGTTTGAAACAGCTGCAACCCCCAGGTGCAAATCGGGCATGGCTGCAGAGCATCTCTGCTGGGAGACGTGGAGGGTTCACCCAAGGCCCTGGTGTTACGGGGGCCTTCAGCCTCGTGGGTTAACTTCAGGGCTGGCTGACTAAGGGGGAGCCTGGGCGGTGGGTGGGAGCAGCAGGGCTCCCGACTGGCACGCAGCCCGGCCTTCCTGCTGGTTGTCCGCTCATGGGGCACTCGCAATTTCGGAAGTGAAAGCTTGAAGCCGTACTTGCATGGGGTCTCTGCATTAGTGTTGACCTGGTTGGAATGTTTTCACAGAATAAAGAGGCAAGGAGAGGAGAGGAGAGGAGAGTTGAGTCAGAAGGGGCCTACAAAATGGCGTCCGACGACACGAGACGAGGAGAGGAACCTCCAAAGATCACGAAGCCCAACTGCCTGGCCGGCTAACCGAAAGTTGAAACATATCATTAACAGCATTATCCATTAGTTTCTGCATTTAATTGCAGAAATATTCTCAAGGAACTATGAGTATAAAATTAAGGTGTCTTTTGGAGACCTCACGTCAGAAAGCACGTTCTTAACTACCACTTTTCACAAGCGAGTGCGCTAGCTAGATAGGTAGCTGTTTGTTTTGGAGATGTGTGCAGGAACTTTTCATCACATACGTGGTCTGAGGTGTTGCCCTATTTATTACATTTTTTATGTTGCTAAATAGTTAGTTGCAAAAGTGGTCTGTGTGGATGTGCTACTCATTATACACCAGAATGCACACTGAGTCCCCAAGGGTCCCATTCTGTCCGTAATGGAAAAGTACACACATTTTTGTCCAACTGTTCAGGTAGGAAATCTTACCTGCCAGCAGTGCTGCTGCTCCTCCACAGCCAATGTATGTACCTGTTTCTCTTGCATGTATTCTTTGCCTACACTGGGGAATTATAAAGGCTGAGGAGCGAATAGCTCCGACTGCTGAGTAATGCTCCCTTTTAATTGAAGTCTGCCTTTGAATAAGGGTCATAGATCGGAAAGCCAGAGAAACTGGGACAGGCTAACCAGAAGCAAGGGCGGGTGTGATGGCAGTGAACAAAAAGAGGAATCAGGGTCAGCATTGCTGTTCTGCTGGAGCAGGCGTGTATCCTTGCGTTCTGGCCACGAGAAGTAGGCTCCCCCAGCTCACCTTTAGATTTCAATGGAAGTCATTTAGCTCACTGGATTTAAATCAGGACCATTGCACTTGAGTGTCTCTGAGCTCATTTCAAAGGATAATACTTAATGTAACTTTTTTCTGCCTACCAGAAGATAACCTCATTCAGGTTCCATCCCACTGCTGATTCTTCCAAATGGAGTAATATGCATGCAACAAAGCACTGCACTCAGCTTTTCATGATATCCCTTTTTCTCCCAACAGTTTTCACTTTTTTACATCAAGAAATGTACATAAGTAAGATGAAGTGTTTCACTGTAGCATGCCTTTGGAGTTAAATAATTAAAAGCTAAGTTTAAAAAGTTGAGGAAAAAGCTTTACCTTCCTGTATCATTGTAATTCAGGCGCTAGCTAATGGGGCACTTGGATAGCACAGTGTATTTCAAAAAGAAAAGCATAGAAAACTATGTTGACTGATTTTACTGGTGTCTAACCAAGGTCTGTAAACACTAATTGAGGCAAAACTGTCTGGCAGTGCAGCAACCTTTGGGAACTGTCATTTATCTCAGTAGCAAGTTAGCTTCAAACCCAACTTCGTATTGGAGCATTTGACCCAGGTATCATATTCCTAAATGAATGTGTTATGTGATTGTTGTGCTTAATGTTAGAAAGGCTGTTTTGTCATGAGGACCAGCAAGAACAAAGGAAAAAAAATCCAAACCTACTCTGGTATATGTTGCCGTGCAAAAGTGGTGTATGAAAAAAAAGTGCAAGAGCTGGAAGGAGCGTGGCTAGGCTGGCTAGTTCAAGGGATTAGATAGGAAAAATGGTGTGAAAACTGGGGACTCGGTGATGATACACCAAAGAATTTCTGATTTTTTTAAGGTGAGAACCTAAAAGTAGCTGTATGAGATAAGGCCAAGGTCTGTCTTGCCCACTGTGCTGTGTCCAATTGTGACCACAAACAGGTGCCCTGGGACGAGGAAGAAGAGAGCAGTGTGGTACTTTCCCTGCCTCCAGTTTTTTCAGGCCATGCAGTTTAGTAATCCTCAGCAAGTTTCTCTTGCAGGTACACTCTGCAGTACCAGTGGAAGTGTTAGGGCAGTGACAACGGCTCGCCTGCTATATGAGGAGCTGCCCTTTGGCAGCCCTGAGTTGTATGCATTATCAGTGCCATACTTGTTTAGGTCTCGTCCTGCCCTGCTTCACAGTATTTCTCACAAACGAAGAATAAATGTGCTTGTGAAGAAGTTCTTGAGGCTCCTGGTATTTTTGGTGGTGGAATAGCAACATATCAGCCGCTGGGTCAAGAGGCAACATCAATCCTCTCTCTCCAGATACAACACACACAAATTCCAGATTCCTCTAACCGGGGTATTAATAGTATGCATGTCATCACACATTCTCTATTTAAGTAAGATAGGTTGTGAGGTCATGAAGGAGCAGTTGCTCAATTATTTCTACGATTCCACTTATTCCTGCTTGCAGTTTGTTTTATTCCCTTAGTCCCTCCCTTCCCTTCCCCTCCAAATCCTGAGCATCATGGGCTGTCTCATCTCGAAGGTGACACATGCCTAGATGAAAGGCTTGCATTAAGCAGAAGCTTCTTGTTGTATCAACTCTTGACATTCCCAAAATGTCAGCTCTTGATTCACATTGCGAGCAGGGTCTGGTGCCAAGACGCTACCAGCTTCAAGTCTTCCACTTATTAATCAGACAGAACGGCTGGTTCAAGACAGAGTGGTCCTGAGGAAGTACTGCAGAAGTGGATCCCGTTTCATCCTTGATGGAGTAAATGTGTTGGGTGGTGGTGCTGGTGGGCCACATTCACCTTCAGACACATCTGCTCCCTTCTGTTGTTACCATTCAGGTAATTTCCTCTCGCGTTCTTGCTGCTCAGAAAACTGCAGTGCTTTTTCCATTTCCCCCACGTATTCCAGGAGCTCACACAGCAAATGAGTGCTTGCTGCTTGCTTCTTGGTCTCACACACCCGGAAAAACTAAGTGTAAGCCCCAAACACAGACACTCTGCAGGAGAACTTCACTGCATAGCAAAAGGGCAAATGGTGGAAAGCAGAAGGAGCTCTTTAATCTCACTTCATGAAACAGGTAAAGGTTGTATGTTTGTGTGTACATTTATACATATGTACATATCCTAATGCACATAGCATAAATAAGATATTTATGTATGTTATATATCATTTTACCTTATATTTACATGCTTTTAAAGATTGCTGTCTTTAATCTTCACCCTCCTGATGAAGTTTTTATGTTCCACTTGCTAATGTAGCACCAGAGCATGTCCATTTCATGTATTCTATATGGAGAGGCAAAATTTTATACCAGCCTGAGTGCATTTTGTTTATGCTTTGTACATATCTGCAGGTGTTTAATTTAGATGTGCGTGCTGTTAGTAATTATAATTGATGTTGTAGGTGTTTTTCCTAGCAAGACCAAAATACAAACACTGGAAAAACAATGCAAATGGTAGAAAATATGTAGGATGCAAAACAGTAAAAGTGACAGAAAAGTGATGAAATTTAAGGAAATAGTTTTAAAAAAATAAGAATTCGGTCTCAGCAATCTTAGAATCTGTCACTTCTTGTTTGCTTTGCAGGAGTGTTGCTAACCACCACTGTACCACTCAGGTTCTCGTGAGA